>NW_027552070.1:0-332500 GCF_045843805.1 Urocitellus parryii | reverse complement strand
ATTTTCCACTCCTCACACACGAGGTCCTCTCTCGATGTCGGACACTGGATCACACTCTCCCGTGGCCTGGAGAACTTCCTTCCACTGCACCTTCACTTGTCCACTGCTGCTCACAATGCGGGAATTCCCTTGGGGGTTCTTCCTTTGCCTATTTGACTTCTCCAGACCCCTGGAGCTCCCTATCAAGGGCTCATTAGCCTGTGCACAGGTCTATCCTCCCCTGAATGGCTGTTCTTTGAGGGGGAATCCAAGAGCATCAGATAGCATGGTGCCTGGCTCATAGTAGTAGCTCAATAAATCTTTGACTGAATGGGGAGAGTGAAGCCCAATTTTTCAGGTACAGAGGAGCGTTTTCCTACTCGAGAGGCCTAAGTGGAGGCTCTGTTTCCATCTCTTCATTTAAATCCCCCAGCGCAACAGGAAACACCAGTATCTGCAGTGCAACACCCACAGGTGGGAGCAGCTCACCTGGTAACAGGAGGCTTTTGTGTCTGCTCCATCCCCACTCACAGAGGGGATGGGGCCTGGGAAGTATTCAACCCAGTGGCCAGCCTCATGTCACAGCTGTACCCCAGGGCCCAGGCTACTTCCAAGCCTGGGAAGGGAATGCAGGGATTCTTCCAGGACCCATGCCCCATCCCTAAGCCTCTCCACCGCCCAGCTTCTGTCTCCTCCTCTTCATCTGGGACTAGAAATATGACCATGGAAGGACCCATCTATTCCCACTGTGACCTGGGTCTTGCTACCCCACAGCCTTGTTGACTGAGTCAGCCTTGCCTTCACGACAAGAAAAATAAGCGAGTTGGACCTGCCTGCTTTGGCTTCATCTTCTCCTAGCTCCTTCTGAGCATGGTGGTCAGCAGAGACCCCAACAGAAGCATGCTGTCTGCAGCCAGAGGCGGCCTTCCTGGCCAGGCACAGGCGGCTGCTGTCCGTTTGTCCACATGACCTCTGGCCTTGACCCTTCATGCAGACACACACATCAAGGGAATGCTGGCGAGGTGCTCCTCAGGCTCCTCCCTGAGGGGGATTCCATCTCTCCCGTCCTCGTTTTCCAGGTAGAGTTCGGGGCAATTTCCACAGCATTTGGCAGCCTTAGGAGACAGAGTGGGGGCTTCTGTGCAAGGGAGAAATATGATCCTGAAGGCTCAGGGGCCACATCGACTCTGCATGCTTTGTGGCTTTGGACAAGAAACTCAAGGCTCTGAAAGCAGCTGGGTTGTCCAAAAGTGACCCTTGGGCTCACCTGCAAAAGAGAACAACTGGGTCCTGAGGAGACCAGTGGGAGGGTCAGGTAGTTCTCCAAGCTGGAGGGTGCATGCCATTGAGCATGGCTCCCCTGGGGCCAGAGCACCCTACCCCACTGAGGTCACATTCTATGGGCCCTGAGGTCAGTGTTCAGTGCGCTGGACCAACTCCTGCTCCTTCTGGAAAACCTGTTGTTAAATATTCAGGAATTCTGCAAGCTGGTAGCTTAAAATTGTTCACTCTGGGAGTGTTTATACCAAAGAAAGTAGAAAACACTCCAGGTCAGGGTCACCTGTCTCAGGAGACAGTCACAAGGATGTTGCTGCCTGAGGCACCTGGCTTTGAGCTGCAGAATATCAGACAACTCCTGGGAGTGTGACCATCTGTGTCCAGGCTGCCAGACACCCTGCAGCTCATCCTATCACCAACAAGGTGTAGGTACGCTGGCCAAGGGCATATAGCTGTGTACTAGCTATATGGGGTGTATAATTATTGCTAGTTTCCTTAAAAGGGAAAAACTGTATAGAGGGAGACTTCTGACAAGTGTGCAGGGAGCTTTTGACAAAGGGTTTGAAGCAATGGATTTAAAGGGGCAGAGGGTTAAAGCTGACTGCATAAAAAACACCAGGCCACCGAAAGAGCCAGCCATGCTGAGCCTGCACTTCTGCACAGAGTGAGGAGGGGGGTGCTGGGGACCCAGCCTAAGCTTCCATTCCAGCTTCTGAGGCTGCAGTTGGCACCATGAATTCCAAAGATGCAAATGCCTATGAAATGGAGCGAAGCAAATTCGCCTCCATGGCCCCTTTTTGTAGCAGTAGGCATAGCAGGACACAGGAATCCTTGGCTGTGGGGAGGCCTCTAATAAACTCGACTTCCAGACCTCTGCAGAATCTCCCAGAACTGCAGTAAATCATCCTCCTGTAGGGCTCACACTCATGACACAATCAAAGCAGAGCCCTGCTTGAGTGATTTCCACGATTTGGTCTAATGATCTATGTTGATTCCCTTTTCAGAGAGCACATGGTCCAATTACATATTCCTTCCATCCGGGGTTAGAGATGTCCTTCCAAATGCCCATTCTACCAATTTATAGGTGTATAAAAAAAGGATTTTCGTAAAATGTGCACTCATTGGTTTTGATGAAAAGGGTTTGTGATGAAAGTAGAATATCTAATAAGCATTTCATAAATGACTTGTCTTTCAAACTTAATATAAAACAGAATAAAATACATCTCCCAAAGACCTCTGTGCTGTCACACAAGACTTACAGTCCCCTGTTCCCCATCAGTCAGGCCCCCAAAATAAAAAAAAAATCTCTAAAGACGCAATCAAATATTTATCAGCAGAAGTTGGAAAAACTGAGAAATTATTTATGGCCCAAATTTTGAAATTGTCACACTTTGAAGGGTGGGAGAGGTGCTTGCTGGAGGCAGCATGTGTCTCTCAGAGCACATGATCCCAGCTCCTCCCTTCTGTCTTGAATTTAAAAACCAGGGAAATCAGGAGGTTGAGGAAGTGCATTTGTGCCCTCCAGGGTGTCTCCCCTTTCTTCAGAAACACAGAGAGATTTTCCTAAGGCAGAAGTACTATGGGAAAGAGCCAGAAACAAAGAGGCAAACCATTCTCCCACAGCTGAGGGTGCTGGGCCATGTCCCCAAAGCTTGGTTCATCCCGTGCTCCTGACCAATGGGCAGGGAAAGCAGCATGACACAGCCAACTGAGGTTGGAAGAGGACTCCCTCTGGGATGGGGAGCACCCCCCAATTCCAGGAATCCACTGCTCCCTGCCTATTCAATGATTTGGCAGATAAATGAATCATGGGGAGTTTGTCAATCCCTGGAGCCACCGCACAGCCTTCCAGCTTCTCTGTGGGTCTTTAGTTCTCCATGGGCACCCTCCCTAGGCACCTTGCTCTTGGGGTCTGTAACCATGGGTACTGGGAACTCTTTCTACAGGAATTCATGAATATGCAACAATGAACCCTACTGTTATGTATAGTTATGCTGCACCACCAATACAAACTTAAAAACATAAACAAAGAAATTCAGATTGTGAATGATCAATACAACAAAAACAAAATCAAGAACAGATACCTAGTCTCCATTAACCCTCTTGAAATGTAAGATAAGTGTCTTTATATCATCATGCTAACTCCTGTGTCATTTAGTACAGTCTGATATTTAGTTAAACTTAATTTTCTCTAATAATTATGAAATTCATATAGGAAAGCTGAAAGAATTTTGCAGCAAGAATCCCATGTTCGGCAACTAGACCATACCATGCCATTTTACCATACCATTTAGTGTACTTCTTTTGAGTACCACACATCCTGCATCTTATCTTTTGGTGCATGCCAAAGAATTACACTTATTTTACTGTTGCTTTAAAGGGAGTGGTTGTCAGCGAGCAAGCACGTTACATCACATGGAAGAGGTCTCAGCCTGGTTTAAGCGGCCCCTGCATCTATTGGTGAAGAGCAGAGACTTTGAAATCTCAAAGAGCCAACACAAAGCTCGTCTCTGCTGTTAACCAGCTGTGTGGCTTCAGATGGGCTGCCTGTGCTTCCAAGGCTCATTGCCTCCTTGGCATTGGGAGATGTCCCTTGTGGGGTGGCCACAGGAACTGAATGAAGGAAATGGGAAGTGCTGAGCATGCTGCTGGGCAAACGGGCTGACAGGGCCCCTGCTCTGCAGCCCAGGCGGTCAATACGCCTCCAGTTCCCCACACATGGCTTTATAGGGAGCAGAGGTTGAATGTGTGTGTGTGTGTGTGTGTGTGTGTGTGTGTGTGTGTGTGTTGGCCAGAACTGGGTTGATTTCAGAGATGTGACATGGACAGAGGGGAATACACTGGGCTTCAAAGGCCCAAGGACACAAAAAAGTCAGTTCAAGAGACAACAGGAGAGCAGAGAATAAGACAATGACACAGAAATCCCAGGCTGCAGCAGGAAGGTTTATATCAGGTTAAGTGATGGAGCTGGATTCACCAGGGCCAGAACCTGTTCCCTGGCCCCACCCAACTCCTCACAGACTTCCCTGGCCCCTCTGCCCAGAGCCTGCCTCCAAGCCTCAGAAGCTCATGTGCTTGTGCACAGAGCACAGGGCAGGCTGGGTGTGCTGGAGTATTCACACCCAGGCCCAAGGCTGTTGGGGGGGGGGTGAATACTTGAGCAGTGTACAAATCCTTGCACTTGCCTTGTGGGCAGGGTAAGTCCAGAGTGGCTTCACAGCACTTGCTGGAGCTTCCCCTTGAGACTGGAGTCTCCACATGGTCGAGGGCTGGAACCTGAGCTTCTTGCCTGGCTCCTGCCCCTCCTGTCTCACTTCCTTACAAGGTCTACCCTCCCCCTTCTAAATTAACTCTCTGTGTTTGAGTTCCTGCTAAAGGTCTGCTTCTGGGGGAAGCCAAGGAACCGAAGTGGGTTTACATTTTTGTTAGCCACAGAATCTCTTCTCCAAGAAGCATTCATTCTAAACCTGCGTCTAATGTCCTATTTGTGAAGGTGGAGGTGTTTGTGGGCCAGAGCACTTCCTCGCTTGTGCCCTGTCCCCACTCCCTAGCACTCACTGGGGACACCACCTATGTGTTCCTGCATGGCTCTAATGAGCTCAGCTTATCAGGTACAGGCTGAGCTGTTGAGAAGAGGGAAGACTTAAAGAATAAGGCGAATGAATGAAAATCATTTGCACAGAGAGGAAAACGTGTTGCTTCAGGGGTGTAGACAAAAAAGAAAACCAGATTTTTGCAAGGCAGAGCAATTGTTCTGTAAGAAATCCCTGGAGATTTGAGGGTCGTACACATTGTGACATTAGTCACCTATCACACTTGTAAAGGCAGTGGCTTTGTGGAGTCTAGGTAGTGGGTGCACATAAGGGTCAAGAGGTGAACCTCAGTGTGAAGGCATCATGGCCCTTGGAGGCTGCAACATCAGAAAGGGTGCAGGGGCCCATGGTGGCTGCAACATCAGAAAGGGTGCAGGGGCCCATGGTGGCTGCACCTTACTTACAGGGCCATTCAGCAGCTCTGGGAAGGACTCTTGGGAAAGCCACCCAGCAAGAAACTGCGGGCTGACTGTGAGACTGAAGGAAACTATACTAGGGACACAGAATTAAATGCCACCTTCGGCTCAGGAGCAGTTGAAGTTCATAGTGATTGCCAGGATGTTGGATCATAAATTTCTGATTTCTAATAGAAACAGATTTCCAAGTCACCCTCATCTCCCACACAGCCCACCACAATCCCTCCCCTCCCTTCTACTGGTCCCACTCACTCCCTGGGGAGCCTCCGCTGCTCCCTTGTGGAAGCCCCTACGTTCCAGGGCCTCCCGGGGAAGCTGGCCTCTCACCCCCTCCACCATCTGCCTTGCTTAGGGCGCTGGGTCCCCAGGCGCTGCCCCCTCAGGCTCTCCTCACTGCCCACCGCAGGCCTCCCCTGCAGTTCCCTTTGCCAAGACGTGTGTACCCAGGCCTTCCACGCTGTCCCTGTCTCACCCTCCCAGCTCTCTCCGATGTCACCAACCCTAGCAGCCCCACAGGCTGTGCAGACACCCCCACCTTCAGCCCAGGTCCTGCCACCAGCTCCTGCTCTCATGTCACCATGCTCTGTCTTCACAGCCCTCTGAATTCTCTAATTCTCTTGCTTATTTGCTTATTCATGAGAATGAGTGCCGGTCACCCCAGTAGAACCTGAGTGCTGCTGTCCACTTGCTCACAGCCACAGTCGCCCAGGCCCAGCATGGGGTCTGGTGTGTAACAGGCAGTCCATTTTATTTAATAAATGAATTAGTAGACTAATTACGCCAGCCATTAAGATCATTCATTCAAGTAATTGCCAGTGTTCAAATTTCAGGTTCACCCGAAAGTAACTCACAGGTTAAAATGTGCTTCTCCAGGCTGACTGCCCAATGGGGGGAACACGTATTGACAAATGATCAATTAAATTTACAGGAAGACAATATTTTGGACTAAGCTCCTGCACCTGGTCCAACAGACCAGACCAAAGACAGTGAGTCATTTTCATGCCACGCGATCGCCATCAACCTTAAGATGCCACTGTTTTCAAACACATAAATGGCAACCAGGCTTAAGGGGCTCAGTCGCTAAGCCAGCAGGTCACAGCAGCCCTGCAAGGCATGTGACTTTGACATGCCCACTCATTTAGCGTCATTAAATGCCCACTCATTTAGCCTTTTCTGTATTCACTGCCAACCCTTTCTGCCAGCTCCGCAGGACGCCTGGCTACATCCTAGGTGGGATGCCACCTGATTTACCAATCTTCAATAACAACCAACCCCATCACTAAACTCAACCTGTTGAAATTCTGTTTCTGAGACAAGTCAACAGGGGGACTGTGACCAGGTTCACAGGGACTACATCTTTCTAGCACAGTTGTTCTGATTTGTGCAAAGGTGTTTCTGGATCTGGGGAGGGTGACTGGATTCTCTTGATCTGGCTTAGTTTTTAGAGAGCTGACCCAGTGGAATTGCTAGACCTAGACATTTGGAAAACAAGGATCTCAGTGAAGACACATGTCAACACTGCTGTCCTGAGGGCCCTGTCTGGCTGGTCACCTGGCCATTGTGTCTCAGGAACAGAGTCCATTTGGTAACCGAGGGCACCCAACCATGTCACACAGCATGTCTCCCACCACGCAGATCTCCAGGTTGCCAGACTTGGAGCTGTTGTGCTGTCTGTGCACATGCCCACCCTGCCTTTTGGATGATCTTTTGAACTTTTTTTCTCACCTAAATCCTTCTGGCCTCTTGTGTACAGAAGTCTAGACCAGTTTCAGCTGGTCACTGGCCAGCCTGGCCTGTGCGCGGGTCCCTTAATTGAAAGTGTGCTTTCCCACCTGTCACTCCTCTGACTTACCTTGCCAACATCCCTTGGGAAGGGCTGTCTCTGGTTCTCTGGAATTAGAATGGGCGACACCACAATGGACCTCTTCTGTCCTGGGACAGGAGAAGTTCTTGCAAATTTAAATATATCCTGAAAAAGAAAAGGAAACCAACAGGATTAAAATCTCCCACAGAAAAGGCACAGCCCTTGGCCTTGAGAGCAGGCTCCTCTGTTGTACCAGTACATGGCTGAACCCTGCCGATTCAACTCCTTGGCATTCCAAGGGCACAGTTAGAACCAGGCTCATGATTCACGGTAGTTGTCACTGAGCTATGATACCTGCCCGGGATCCCTCCCTTCATAGCACACTCCTGATCCTCAGTGGTTGTGTCTCCATTCTCAATCCACTGAAGAAGGGGACCGTTCACCTGGGTGGAACTGCACTGATTGACTCTTCCCATGACCACCTGAAAGGTCCTTAGACTCCCAAGTGGACAGGGACCAAGGGGCAGTCATAGAGTTCCAAGCCACGGCAGGTATCAGGCAGCTGCGCAGCCCAGGCTTCTTCAAAGGGTGGCGCTATTGGAGGGCAGAGGCTGGAATGTGCTCCCCAAGTGGCATCTCCCAGCCTAGCACTGTCGGTAACCCACCTTTTTAATTAAATACATGTGTTTAACAAAGGGAATCTTATATATTTATTTTAGATCAAGCACCACTATCACTTTATATAAAAAGAAGAAAACATAAAAATAAGTACACTGGAGACTGACAGATATGAAAAAAGTTGAGCCAGAAACCTCTGCATATGGAAAGAGAGCTTTCTTGTTAGAAGGAGCAAAGAAGGGTCTGGGTGGTACTACAGGGGCATCAGCACCAAGCACAGGCTTTCTCCCTGACCCCAGCAGAAGACTGAAAGAGAGCTGAATAGAGTATCATGTTCAAAATGTAAACACAGCATACTAATTATAGTTTTCTTCCATATCACTACAAGTAAGCACCTCAAACTTTAGGCAAGTTTCTATCAAAGTCACATGGTAAAAAATAATTCCATGCCATCATTATCCCCTGGCCCCATAGGAGTCTCTGTGTGTGAGTGTGTGTATGTGTGTGTGTGCACACTATAGTTTTAAAAGAAAATTTACTTTTAAAAAATCCAAGATCAGCTAGGTCTCTGGATGCTTCTATAAATACTCCCTCTTTTGATTCTGCTGGAGCATAAACTAGACACTTTCTTGTGGAAGCAATTGAGCAACATTATTTTTTGAGAGCCTTGCAAACGCGCACATCCTTTACTTTGTAATTTCACTTGAGAATACATCCAAATGATCAACTCCAAAGAACAGAACTGTGTGCAGAAAGATGCTGAGTGACACATAATTTATAAGGGGCAAAAGTGAAAAATGATCTAAGTGTTCAATTCAGAGACGAGGTCTCTCACAACAGACCCCCGAGCCAATCATAACCCTCCTTAATCAGTGAAGAGACTTCAGAGAGATCATATGTCCATCCAAGGCACCCAACTGGAGAGAGAAGATAGAGGATAAAATATGTAAGAACATAGGGAACTCCGTAGTGGACACACTGTCTTACGTTAATGGTACCTGGTATAGAAAAAGAAAACCTCAGTGACCCCCAAGGTCAAGACTGGTCTCTAAGAAAGCAATAGATGCAATGGGCAAGCAGAGGCAGACAGATGGGCATCTGTACACAGATGGCAGGAAAAGAAAGAGCAGGAAGGGTAAAATAAGCACAGGGCTGGGCTGGGGCTCAGCGGTAGAGTGCTCACCTAGAGGTGCAAGGCCCTGGGTTCCATCCTCAGCACCACATAAAAATAAATAAAAAGATAAAGGGATTGACAACTACAACTAAAAAAATAAACATTTTTTTTTAAAAAAAAACAAGCATAAAAAAAAACACAGAAGGTAGAAACAGAGAAACAGAGAAGAAGATGGGAATCAGAGTGGGCTGTATGCACCCTAAACTGCTGTGCAGCCAGTGTCAGATCCTACTGGGATATCCAGGGTGGAGAGAGAGTGGGAAACACGTGCAACACGCACGGCTCCTTTACAGCTGAAAAATCACGAGCCTTGGATGAGGGAGTGTCTGGGAGTGTCTGGGAGGGCACTTGGAGAGATCTGAGTCCTGTGTGAATGCAGGGAGCCACCAGGGCCCACTCGCTGCCCATGGGAACAGGGAGATGACCTGCTGCCTCTTCAGGACACACTCCGGGCTTGTTCTCAAAGGGCTTGCTTACATTCCCCCTGCGGATGAGGGATCTTTTGTCCTCATGGGCCAGAGACCCATATCCACCTCTGCTGTCCTTGCCACCCACAAGGCCCCCTCCCAGTCCACTGGCCCACCCCTCACAGTACCCTAGGAGTGAGTGACAAGCACAGGCAGTCAGCCTGAATCTGTAGTGCCAAGAAGAGGAGGGGGTTCCAAGCCATGGGAAGGTCCTCTGGCCCTGACAGGCTGTGGGGCGGTGACTGATCCAGAGAGGCTCCCTGTGCATGCAACTGAGTCACCAGGATGTGCACCTGGGACTGTGGCTGGCGCAGGACCCTTTCCCTCCACCCACTCTTACCTTCTTCCCACGTAGTTGGCACAACCTCGGTATTGTCCATCACTGAATTTCAGGTCCGTGGTTCTGCCTGCCTGATTTGTGTGTGTGTCTGTCACTGCATGTTTGCTGACACGCATGCTCCTGAGGTGTCTGCTGCGATCAGCTCTGTGCTGATGCATCTGTCTGTGTGCTTGGAAGCCATGCTCCTCTGTGTTATGGGAGTCAACTAGGAGCATCAAATCTGATTTGACTGACAGCC
The DNA here is from genome assembly GCF_045843805.1 of Urocitellus parryii. Classification (NCBI taxonomy): domain Eukaryota; kingdom Metazoa; phylum Chordata; class Mammalia; order Rodentia; family Sciuridae; genus Urocitellus; species Urocitellus parryii. The sequence continues at coordinate 322,593 of NW_027552070.1, read as the reverse complement.
ACGGGCCATAGGCAGATCCAGGTGCCACCATGCTCACCAATGTCACTTTAGAGAGCACATCCACATATGTTTCTCGTTTCATTCCAGATCCCAGAGCACAGCAAATCCCCCTTTCCCTCACATGCTGGAATGGAAGGGAAAGTGCCCATGGGCATGGCCGGTGCTCTCTAAAGAACTGCACAAAAGCAATGGATGGGACTTAACATAGGAGATGGGAGGGAGGAAGTGGGGGTGACCACTGTGTCCCTCTTAGGAGTGAGTCACTCTCTGTGGGCGGCCTAAAGCCAGATCTAAGCACACCTGCCTACACGCAGCCACTTCCGGATTTCCAGATTCGCTAGATGCATGGGGACATGAAATATTCTCTCACATCCAACACAAACTTTCACATGTCTATGGACTTACACACACCCAGGTACATATACCAGAATCCTCTTATAGGGTCTCACCCACACGACCACCTGCATAGGCAACACACCCACATCCCATGCCCACAACACCCATCACACCTTCCCACACACTTCCTACAACACACAACCCAATTAACATGGCCACTTGGCCACAGAAGAGTCACATGCACACAGAGGTGAGCAGAAGAGAGTGATTGCTAGGGACACCTTTGCCACCAGCCGGGTCATCCTCCCTGAGCCTCTGCTCTCTCTGGATAGTGATCCCTCTGAGTGCTGGAGCCTGGGCCACCTAGAAGCCAGCAGCAGCCACTGACTGTCTTGCTCCAGGCACAGGACAGGGCTTTCCAGAGGCTACTGCAGAAGTGTACCCCACCCGAACAGCCCCTGTTTCCCTGACCTTCGTCCTCCGATCTCATGAATTTGGGTTTATAGCCTCACCTGTTTTCTCCATTCCCCAAGCTCAGGAGGAACTGGACGCTACCTAGAGGTGTCCCATTGTACAGTTTCCAAGAAGATATGAGAAATACAGGGAGACCTGAAATTGTGAGGGACAGAAAAGGGGCTGGGATGATGGGGGAGGGTCAGAGTCATGGGGAGGAGCGAGGCAGGAATAGAGAAAGAGCATGAAAAGGGACCAGATTTATATTTATTGATTAATTCATTCATCAGTGTCTTCAAAAAATACCTACTGTGCCCTTCTTGAGGCACCCGGGAGGGGCAGAACAAGCCGTCCTCTGTGCTCAGGGAGCCTGCGCTTCAGAGTTGGGGGTGGGGTGGCATTCAGAGAAGACAGGGACACACAGCTCAGGAGACCCTGTGGAGAGGGCCTGGCAGTGTGCAGGGGAGACATGCTGACCTCAGGATGGGGTCCAGAATGGCCGAGAAGGAGGCCTGGAGGACGGAGGAGGAGGAGCCCATGGGCCTCAGGAGGAGGGTCAGCAGAGGCAGGTCCCAGCTACAGTGGGGCAGCACCTGGCCTGAGCAGAGTGCTGGGAGGGCAGGAGGCAGCAGGCCCGGGGAGGGGGCTGGACACCCTGGACAGCTGCGTCCACCGTGCAGCCAGCTCTGCTCTCACTGTGCGTGAGGTGCATGTGAGTCATGGGAAGGCTGAGAATAGAGGATGATGGAGCCCTGACCACAAGAAAAATCATGACCGATGAGTGGTCAGACTGAAAGCCAGAGCGAAGCGAGCACTTCTTACTCTCCCCAACCCCGACTTCCAGGAACACCCAGGGCCTCCCCAGCCGTGAAGCTGAGCATGGGATCAGCAGAAAGGGAAGGGCGGGCTCCCCTGCTGGAGCCTTCTCCCCCTCACAATTTAAAAGTATTATTGAAGCATCATTTAAATACCATAGAATCCACCTGTTTGAAATGTGCAAATAATCCTAATGGTTATTAGGAAATTCCCAGAGTTGCCCAATCATCACAGCTAATTTTAGAATATTTCTACCACCCTGAAAGAAACCTCCTGCCCATTCGCCATCCCTACCCTGCTCACCCACCCTGGCCACCTGAGTCCCTTGCTGGCCATGTGCCTGCATCTGCCCTGGGCATTCAAAAGACATTATAATCTCATGGTGTTTTCACGGACTGGGCCTCTTTTCACTGCTGACGTGGGGACTGTGAAACAGGAAGGGAAGCAGCAAAACCCACAACTGGTAGGTTATGGGGCTAGCGAAGGCCTCCAGGTGGGACCGCACTCCAGGGAGCACTGGCCTCCTGAAAGCACGAGGCTGCTCCTCACCCGGCCTCTGCCTGCCCCTTCCTGCCCTCCTCCCCGCTGCCCAGCATACTTCCTGCTTCAGGAACTGTGAGTCACAAGTCTGTTTCCAGAGAGTCCCCCTGTGACCCCTGTCAAGGTGCAGAGTGAACTAACTGGACAAGGTGTCCCTGGACTCAAGGAGAATGGCGAGACGCCTGCTCTGGACTGACACTGATGGCTGGGACCTAGTCCAGGTCTTGGTCTTGGTCGTCACTGCTCGCACCCACGGTATGCAGCTGAGGACAACAATCCCCCCGCCCCCCAAGCCCCCCCCTCTCGGAGAATCTCCACACCTGAACATAGAGCAGGAGCAGCTGGGACCTTCACAGCCCAACACTCAGGCAGGCAGGCGAGATGTGGCCTGGGACGCTCAGGCCCTCTGGCTTCCTGGTCCCTGTCTTTGTGTTGCATAATAAGCCAGAGAAAAACCACACAAGTCCTAGAAGAAGCCCCAGCTTCTCTCCTTCATTCCCAAGTTTCAGGCAAAGCTGTCGGCTGAGAGGAGTGATTTTAATATGGCCAAGCCCTGCAGAAGCTGGAACACTGGGGCAGAAGGGAGATTCCAGAGGTCATCAGGCCTCCGTGGAGAGCCTCGTGTGTCTAGGTAAAAAGGCCACACTTGTTCCCAAGGCAGCGGGAGCCACCGGTGTTTCCATACACAGTCGTGATGCTTTTTGGGTTTGACTTGAAGGAACCAAGTCTCCGTAGGAGACTCTGAGGCTTACTGTTCAGCCTCAAGACTCAAGATGACATCAGTGGCTTCCTTGACCTTCCTAACCCTGCACTTACCTGGCATCCTCGCCAAGTCTGCCCGAGGAAATGCTGTCGGGCACTTGTCCCATACCAGGCACCCTGCATTCTCCCTGCATTCAGTCAGCACCTTGCAGGGAGAACCACAGTGCTGTGTTCCTGAGATCCATGAATTAGATACAGAGAATGACAAACCCCCAAATAGTAAGCCCTGGGAAAAGGGAGTGAAAAAGAAATCCTCTCCCAAGACAACCTTTCCCAGTGAGAAGACAGGCCTTGGGGAAAAACAGCTTTCCAAGCCTAGACTGGCAGGCTCCAGGAGGAAGCCAAAGTATTGGCTCTTCCCCAAATAAATCCTTTCTAAGGAAAAGTACAATGATACAGCAGAGGGACAAGCACAAATACTGACCACTGACGCCACACCCTCCATCTGGCCCACTGACCGCTGACCACACACCCTCCATTAGACACACTCTGGCATTAACTGAGTCACCTCTCAGTATAACCTATGTAAGTCCAGTCTCCTCCTCTGTTCATTGGTCATTTTCCAACAGGAGAGTGGGTCCATCAGAACCACGACTCCATCTGTGAAGTTCATGTCTGGCCCTCCCTGTCTTCTTGTGCAATCACCATGGATGTAAGATTCTCCTCCAAAGCCACTTAGCTCCTCAGCCTCAGTGACTCCAGAGCTGCCATGCTATGAACACTGGGCTCTACCTGCCCTAGGGCTGCTGGTGGCCACCACCCTGGCAGGCCCATAGGGGAATCCTTAGACCAGTTAACCCAGGACACTGGAGAGTTATGGCTCCAATGTTGTGGAGGAGAGACAGCAAATCCTAGCCAGTCTCTGGCTAACCAGAGCAACTACCTGTACTCAGGGGACAGCTTAATTGTCTACAAATTTCTGCAAATGAATGGACAGCATAAGCCCATCTGCAATGTATTGCATTCTTGCAGCTGAGCTCATCGTGCTTGGAAGTTGCTAGGGGGGAATTCTGGCTACTCTGTTCACATTTTGTATGCAATCAAATGCATGCTTCAGCCAGCTTTGCTATACCTGGGGCAAGATTTAAAGTTTGCTTTATTGCCTCTTGGGGCTGAAATTTTTCTACTTAAGGAAGAAAGGATCAACAAATACCAAACTTTTTGCATCAAATTTAGGAGCCTGGAGAGCTAAGATGCTCAGCTAATTTCATTTCCAACTCTCCATTTTCCCAGTATTCTGGAGGTCAAATGTGAGCCAAGCTAAGTCATTACTGTAGATTTATTTACTGGACGGAGTTAAGCTGACAGTAAAATGGAATGACATGGAGATTGCCCCCATGAGTCCCACATAGCATTTCATGGAGGGGGTTATGGAACACATTTACAGGTGGGGGACAGGGACGAGGAGGGCTGGTGGGCTCATGGGATGGCATGAGATCAGACTGCTGTTGTAGACACTGCCACAGACTTTTCCAGGGCAGCTGGCATGTGACAGGAAGGAATGGGTATGAGCCCAGGATCCCATCTCCATTCAGGTGTGCTTTCTAGAAGTGATCACCAGCAATGTCAAAACCAGATTCTTGAATAATGACAGTCATCAACAGAGACCAATCCAAAATCAAAATGACCCTGCCTGGGAGATGCAATCACCAAACGTCAGAGTGCTGAGAACCCAGTAGGAATAGGCTCCCAATGACATGGGCATGACCTTTGTTTCCAGTGTGTATGTGAGGGTACAAGAGAAGTTGCTTTGGCCAGAAGTTTCTTATCAATGTTGAAAAGAAGCTCAGATTTCGTCAGGGGAGTTTGAAATGTGACTGGTGGCTCCAGAAGCTCTCCTTCCTGCATCCAGCAAGATCTTCTAACGGTCTATCCCCTCCCCCATTAACAGGGCACATGTGTCCCTTTGGCAAACGATGAAGTCTCCAGTGCTGGGAAGGCAGGAGGACCCAGCACATCTCACAGATCATTGTAAGAATTAGGGAGATCAGGTAATGGGCTTGGCATGGTGCCTTGGTTATCTGATCTATCCCATAATCACGCCTGGTTGGTAAGTGAACAGGGTGCCTGACATTCTACCTTGACCTCCCCTTTGATGTAGGAATACTCTCTAGAACAATGATGACACTGCCACAACAGCTCGATTATTTCATCCTGGGATGTCAATGCCTTGCTAAGCAACCAAATCAATAGAACCATTTTAGAAATGTCTTTTTCTTTAGCTGAAATCTCCTCAGGGATCTTGGGTGTGCTTTCTGGAGTTGCCTGGGAGCAGTCCGTCCCTTACACAGGTGAAGAGTGTTGCTCCTTCAGGTCGGTCAGCTGCTGCCCCTGCACGCCCCACACCCACGCTCCTCCTTCCTTTCTCTCCTCTGTGCTGAGGACACAGGTTCCCAGAACCACTGACTCAGACATGGATCCTTCACGCCTCCCTCTTCAGCACTTATTCTAAGTTATAAGTTGCTCCTCCTACAGTGAATTTCCTGCTCAAATATCCCTATATCATCTTAGCAATCTAATATGCCAAATGTAAAGCTGGTAAATATTTTTAAAAAGCAAGATACATGATGTTCATGAGGCTCTTAAATGAGTGCCTTTTTGCTTCAAATGCAGAGATTGTTTTTTTTTTTTTCCAAAAACTAATGAGACTACCTATGATAGCCTTTGATGTATTCATGTTCTTTACTAAGTAATTTAACTGCTAGGGCTCTTCCACAAGGAAACAATCAATGCATGAACACAGAATCCACTCAGAATGGTGTCTGCTAGAATATTATGGGTAAAGGAGAAATCAAAGGAAGTAACCACATTACCCCTCAAGAGGAAGAGATGAAGGCTTAAAGACCCTTGCTTTTTGTTATTTCTTCTAACTTCCAACACATAAAGACCTAAACCACATTTGCTTCTTTAAAACAAACCACAAAAAAAAAAAACACATGTCCACATGCCATGAGGAAACAGGTTTCTAACCACCCCAAGCTTCTTTCTCCTCCCTCTCTGTTGATGTCTCTCCGGAATGGGTGGAGTCACAAGACAGGCAAAGCCAGAACGTATTTACCCTCCCAACAACAAGGTTGGTGTGCTGTTGGCTGCTAGTTTGCTAGAGTTATTGGATTATGCTTAATTAATGAAAACATGAAGACTGAGAGATCCAGAAGACCCAGATGTAGATAAAATGAGAAAGCAAAGTGCAGTGCTTTTTCAGTCACTAGCCCCAAAGGAACAAAGCCCTGCAACTCTGGAAAACTCTTTTCTTCAAATTCCATTTTAACAAAGTTAAGTGTGTTTAAGCACTTTGATATTTGAGGAATAAGAGCTGTCCACTTCCTTCATCGAATGCAGTGGCTAAGACCCAGATCTGGGCTTTACATACATGAGATGAAGCAAAGCAAGACTGGGCACCTCAGCTGTCAGCTGTGACAGGTTCCTGTAACGTTCCTTTTCTTCTTTTGCTTTTTAGCTTTTGAGATTTCATAAAACTATGTAACAGGGAGAAGGGGCTGCTTTTGTGAGTACTGGTTGAGGTCCAGTTGCAATGATCTATTGACAAGGTCACAGGTTTTCATGATAGACTACATACAGCAAGTGCCTCTCTGGGTCCCATCTCACCTGCATTCTCCAGCCCTGAGTGAAATGCCCAAAGGATGATATGGTCTTGCCACTGCCGGTGCTAACCCCTCACTTGCCCTGGGCCAGCCTCAGCACTGGACTCGCACAACACCATGCAGTTCTTCCCAATACTCTGCAACTCCTGCCCATGCCAGCCAAGCCCCTGCCAGCCTCGGGGCACAATGTGATTCCTCAACATGACCTGCTCTCCCTCCCAGTCGTTTGGTTCTTGCATCCTGAACATTCCTTGTGTATTCCTCAAATGGCTCCCTGCAGGGAAGGCTTCCCTGACCCACTTCTCTAAGTTCAATACCCTTCCTTCCCTCTAGATCTCCCCTGGACACTGGGCGTTTTCCTATCATGATCCTATAATACTATGTTCTCAAAAGGGAGGTGCTTTTCTCCCCAGGACTATACCCATACTGAAGGCAGTTTCTACTTCTTCTCATTTCTGCATATGTTTAGGCCTTTACTTAGGCACCCAATAGGTTTTATTGACAGCCTTCCTGAGACCAGGCCTGGTGGTCTCTACTGAGGAAAGAGCACACTGGGAAATGCCCGAGCTGCCCGGAGCTTCCCATTCTGAACTGAAGACAAGGCAGTCAAACAAGTCATCGCCAAGAGCTCCGCATTCTAAGTGGCACAGACCCATGTGATGGACACAGAGCGAGGCTCCAACACTGGGGCCGGCGATGGGCTTGGGAGGAGGGGTGATCCGGACGTGTTTGCCCAGCATTTGTGCAGGTCACCCCTGGGCCATGCAGCAGGACCCACTGCTTCCTCCAGAAACGGCAGTGAGGTTCAGATGGGAGGGAAAGGACTTCATCCAGAAAAGGGCAAGGCAGGGCTCCCGCCTTGCAGCAGAAGGAGAGGAGGCAAGGGGCAGAAGGTGACCAAAGGCCAGCAGGGCTGCCACAGACAGGGCAAGACACGGAGAATCACTGGAGGGCAGGAGAGGCCAGGCTTCAAGGGTACCTGGGGCCACTGAGTTCCAATGGATGGAATGGCTGTGATCAAGCCTGGGGTCTGGCCTGGTCCTTGGTGGTCCCTGTCAGGTCACCCCCGGGAGCCTTTGTTTCCTGCTCTGTTTGGTACTTGATCCGACTCCGTTTTTAAAAAGTTGAACTTAAATCGAGAACACAAATACAATGGCAACAAATAATGACTCTACCTCTTCTACCATTTTTTTTCCCTAAGACATCAACTTGTGTGTGTTTGAGCTGCTACTTAAAAAATGAAACCAGAGCACAGAATTTGGATGGAAATTTTCCAGTCACGTGTCTGCGACACAGCGGCCTCTGAAATCTTCCATGAAGCTTGTGGGAGCAATAACAACACAAATCAGGACTTTTTTGCTGGTTTTGTTGGAGGTGAAAAATGTTTTAAACATGTTTGGATTCTTTAGTCAGAAGTCCATTATGTGGTTACGTGTGATGGTGATGGGAATATAATGGATACAATTTCCCTCTATCTGCTCTGCCATTGATAAAATATTCATGTTAAATAGCTATTTCTGAACACCTGGAGGCTTCTTGCTGCCTTTTACAGATGGGCTTGTTTTTCTAATACACACATGCACTCCTGCCTGCATAGCTGTGAGAATCTGAGTAGGATTCTAGATGGGAGAACACGGACCCAGGGTCTGCACCACTCTTGTCTGTGTGAGCTCATAAATGTGCAACAGGCCTCTGAAGAAAGCCTTGTTAGAAACTTGCCTTGGAAAAACAATTTTGTGCAATGCAAGGGTTGCTCTGGGGGCTTGCCACGTGGTGTCCCTCAACCAACACATGACTCGCTGCAGGCACCTCAAACTTTGAGTGTTGGGGTTTCATCCAGAGCACCATCCCCACCACCCACCCCTCGTCTTGTGCCAAAGCCACAGGCCTTTCTTTGTTCAGCTGAGAGGTCCCACACTGGCCTCTTAGAGTTGGAACCTGGGTTTCCACTCTACTGCATCTCCAGCAGGTTGCCAGATCGTATGGATTTCACCTGGGGAATATCTCCCAGGGATCCCTCTTTTCCTTCCCTATGATCCCACATCCTGCCCTGATCATTGCTTTTACCTGCTCCACTGCACCCCACCTGAGGGCTCTTCATGACTGGATAGTAGAACCCCATTCTCGACATTCTTGATAGTAGACCTTGACATTCTTAGTCTGGGCTTTCCAGAAGCCAGACCCTGGGATAAGGGTTTGAGAGCAAGTGATTTATTTGGTACCCCAACCTAGAAATCCAGGCAGGAGGATGGACTGGGAAGGCAGTGAAGGGCAGGCAGCTCCTGCAGGGAGCCTGGTGAGCATCCTGAGGGGCAGCACAGAGCACATGGCATGGTGGTGAGGGCCTGGGAGTTTAGATCCAGCCCCACTGGTTATTCGTTGCAGAAGTGGGATGAACACCTTGGGTGTTCATTTTCTGGACTTGTGGTTAGGCAAAGAGATGCACAAGTGGCAACTGGAAGTTGACCACCTGTACTCTACTGGCAGAGCCCAAGGCCACAGGGGCGGGACATGGACAAAGTCACCCTCCTCTCTGCTCCTCCTTCATGGTCTTTGGCTTCCTCTGTCACCACAAGTGCACACAGTATAGTGGGAGTGCGCATGTGTGTGCTTCAGAACTACGACCTTAACCACACACCTGGGAGGGGAGGGGAGGGGAAGGGGGACCGAGCCAGTGGAGAACATGAGTGACCCAAGCACAGATCAGCTCCATCTGCAATCCCAATCCTCAACAAAATGCCCCATGATCAAGACTCAGTGAGAGCGATCATGCACCTCGGTTGTTTTCAGTTCCTGAGCTTCTCACATGAGCGTTCGCCTGAGGAGGACTCTGGCTGTTAAACAAAGGAGCTTCATATTTTACCAATAAAAGGCTGAAACCCTCTTCCCAGGCATCTTGTGGAGAAGAATCAGCTGTGCTCTGCTGAGGAGAAGGCTAACCGCATTGGTCCTCTTGGGAGACAGTGGATCAATCCCGAGATGTATTCTTCCTCGAAGTCGTTTATCAGATGAGTATTTATTGAGCACCTAGGATGGGCCACGCCATTTCTAGAAGCCAAGGAGTGAACCACAACCACCACCTGCAACAAAGCCTCTCCTATCTAAGATTCTCTCCTCTTTGCTGTTTTCTCCAGAAAGTCAAGTGTTCTAAGAAAGTCTTAGTCACCTGCTTGGGCGCCCCTCTGCTTCATGCTGGAAATCCTCCTGGAGCAAAGCCAGGGACAAAGAAAACCACCTAATTGGAGAAATCCCCTCTGTAGGTCTCAGTGCTCCAGGGTTTTGACTCCCTTGCCGGTTCTCCTACCTTCAGCCTTGGTTAACTCTTTGCAGTTTGCAGGGTGTGTGTGTGTGTGCGTGTGTGCCCTTCATCGCCCGTCCAGAGTTTCTGGCTTATGCAAGGAGGGGTGAACCACAGTGGGCCACCGTGGGCCTGTTCTGCCATAGCTGGTCACACATTATTTTTGAAATTCATTGTTTCTTGCTTCAAAACAGAATAGGTTCATTACAGGAACTTTAGAAGATAAATGAACACGCAAAAGAAAAATAAATCTCCCTATGACCTGGTGACAGACACACAGAGCAGCATTCCATTCTTCTCAGGTTTTCATGTACTTTTTTTTTCTTTTGTTGAATTTTATCTTTTGCTTTTGGAATTTAATATAGAATCCCAATTTTTCTTCCAGCTCATGTTGCAAATACTGTAAACATAGGTTTAGCAGCTGCACAGTACATGATGTGGATGGACCCCCATGTGTTCAACGGCCCCCTGTTGTCATTCTCCTAGGCTCAGGTGCTCCTGATTGCTGTGACTACAAATAAAATTCGAATAAAATGAACTGTGGGCAAACTTTCATCAGCTTGCTTACTTTTTCTACTTAGAACTTTCAAAGATACCAAGAAGTAATGATGACTTGGCAGATGTGGGCAGACGAAGGCAGACGCGGGGAGACTTGGGGACACATGCCACATGGCATACATCTTTTAAATTCATCTTCCCATTAACAAAGTCAGAATTACTTGGTCCTGAACATTTTAAAGGTCCTGTGACACATTGCCATGAGTCACCACTTGCAAAGACATTGAATGCCAAGGCCGTCTGATTCCAGCTCTGGTGGTGCCGGCCACATGGGTGCTGCCTCATGGTGGCAGCCTCTGTCACAGTCTTGTGTCTTCACGCACATGTCCCTCTAACTAAGACACCCTCCTCTGACCCTTTCCTTCACACCCCGGCCTCCTCTACCTTCCTGGAAAAGCACATGCACACAGTAGAAGCCTGGTGTCCATTTCCAGTGTGGCTCTCCGGGTCAGGAGAGGTGGAGGTCTCACAGCCTCGCCCTGTTCTTCTGCAAATGCAGGCCTTAGTTTTTGGCTTTCACCACCAGCCTCTGTTTAACAAATTCCATGTAATATCGCACAGCGAGCTCATGTGACCTCCTCTCACTCCAATGGTGCTTCTGAGATGTCCCTCCTTGGGGTGGCCTCCTTCCTCAGCACCTGGGGCACATGATCAGCGGAGTGTGGGGGGACACCCTTCTCCTCTCCCTCGCAGCTGAATCCCCCCATTAACTGGCAGGAGACAGCGCTGGCTGCTGATGTGGATGGACCGGCCAGCTTGCAGTGAGGCTCCCGGTCACTGGGCCAGCTCAAGGAAAGACTAACGGACAGGGTTGGATGGGGCCGGCTCTTCCAGGACGGACTGGAGAAAAACGGCGGTGGGTGGCTTCATCAGTTGTAAACCCAGGGCTTCTTTATTTTACACCCTCCCTGGGATCCGAGGGGACAACAGGGCTCCCCAGCGGCCTCCCCTACAACCCGGGTAGGGGCCCTCCTCCAGGGTGGAGCCCCTTTCTCAGAGGCAAACACAGGAGGAAGGAGGAAGTAGGTCCCAGTACTGAGGAAAGGAGGAGCTCTGCGCAGCCCCCTCCTCTGGGGTGCGCTACTTCAAGGTCCTGTTTTCTCCTGCTCGCCCGCTTGGGGCTTGACTTCTGGAAGTGATGGCTGCAAACTGTGAGATCAGAAGCTAAGGTCAATGGCCACATTTCTTCAACCAGCATTTAAGTGTGATTGAAATTCGAGATCCTGTTGTTTGGGGGTCTATTTTCAACCTTCCCCTAAGTCATCCCTGTCTTTCCCCAGTACATTTCCCCTCCCGCATCCCGCCTCTTCCTCCTCCTCTTCCTCTTCCTCCTCCTCTTTCTCTTTCTCTTCCTCCTCCTCCTCCTCTTCCTCCTCCTCCTCTTCCTCATCCTCCTCCTCCTCCTCCTCATCCTCCTCCTCCTCCTCCTCATCCTCCTCCTCCTCCTCCTCTGTGGCTGAGGAGGTTTAATGAAGGCTCAGGGCTGCTTTCGCCGACTTTGGTGATGATCCCTTTTATGGAGCTCTATCCTCCAAACCCCGAATCAGCAAAGCGTCTCCCGCCGACCTGTGGGGCTTCTCCTCTCGCTTTGTTCTGTGTTTTCCCTTGGATTTCAGAGCCTAGCATTTTAATTCAGCCCCAACCTCAGGTCCACGCTTGCAGTTGACACGAATAAACTCGTCTCCAGGATGACGTGCGATGGCGCAGGTCTCCCCACGTCATTGATTACTGCGTCCTTTGAAGGTTCAAAGGTGCGTCAGATGAAAAAGGAGAGGAGAAGAGAAAAAGCACATTTGATATTCTCGGACATCTGAGGCTCCCGAGCCCAGGGGTCTGATGTCAGGATAGTAAAACAACTGCTTCAAGGAGAGGCGCATCAGCGTCTTCCAAGGCTGCCGCCCATCCTCCTTGAGGGAGGCGTGGGCTCCTGCTTGCAGTCAGGGTGGAGCCCACAGAAGCCATTTGATAATGAATGGGGCTCAGGTCCTTGCCACGGACTGACCAGGCCAGTGGGGCACCCAGATCCTCTGTGTACCTGCCGCCAGGACACAGCGCGTGGATTTCACTTGATTTTCTAACCTCTCCATGTTGAACTCAGCGACTTTCCAGCAGGAAAACATCTTTGAAAACCCGGGCTTCTTGAGCACCCGGGCGCATTTTCTGAGCATTTGCTATGAACTGCCCAGGTCTTGACAAGCATTTCTCCTTGGATACTCCCCGGGCTGGGGACATGGGTCCTTACTCTCCCAGTGGCAGGTGCCACACAGTGAGCCCAGGCACACACTTCTGCCAGTGGAGGGGAGGACTCGCACCCAGGACCTTTTTGGTGGTGCCAGGGCTGTTGCCCGTCTACCTCCCCCACCTTTCCAAGTGACTATGGCAGTTACTGAAAGAAGGTGATGCAAGATCCTGTTCCACTGAGCCGGCGGGTGACACCTTTGTTCTTTTTCTGGTTAATGAGCACCATCCTCAAAATATACTAAGAGTGTGACTCTCACTGCCTGCCCCCCTCCAGCTGCCACCACCCTGGTAGCATCTCCTGTGGCCTGGGCCGCTGCACCGTCCTCCTGATGGGTCCCAGCTTCCCACTTTGCTCCTGCATCTGGACCCCTCTCCCCACCAGCCCCCGTGATGCCACCGCTCAGCTTCACAGCCCCCAGTGGGACCTCTAGAGCTCTGAGAGAGACCCGTGTCCTTGTATTGGCCTACAGTGTGCTGTCACTTGTGCCCCTGTCGCCCCTGCTCTGCTAAGCCACTCTCCCTCAGCCCAGCTGCACTGGTGTCCTGGGCTGCCCAGCCACCTTCCCACACCAGGGCGCTTACGCTGCTCCCTGCCCGGAAAGTCCTCGAGACAGCTAGAGTTCCCTTGTCGCTTCCCACTGCGGCTCCAGCGAATGGTGCCAAACGTGTGGCTAGGAGCAGATCTGTTATAGTTCTGACCTGGGGGTCAGAGGTCCTAGAAGGTTCCAGCAGGATGGACTCAAGGTGGGAGCTGGCTCCTTCTGAGGCTCTGCGAGAGAGGCCGGTGCCCTGCTTTCCAGGCTCTGTGAGGCCACCTGTGAGGCCACCTGCCTTCCTGGACTCATGGCCTTCATCCCTTCATGGCAGCCAGGGAGGATTTCCCAGCCTCTCTGACCCCTGCCTCCTGCCTCCCCTATAAAGATGCATGTGATCACGTTGAGCCCCTGGGACAATCCAGGGAGTCTCCCAATGCCACAGTTCTTAACTTGGTCACCTTTTAATTTTGGCCCTGAAGGGCCACCTGCTCGTAGGTTTCAGGACTCGGATGTGGGCATCTTTGGGAGCCCTCACTCTCCCTACCACTCAGCTCCTCCACTTCACTCAGATTGGTACTTCCAAGTGCCCTCCTATGTGAGGCCAGCCCCAGCCACTCCACCTACATTTCTGAAACAGTTATCCTTAAACTTCATACCCTCCGTGCTTTATTTTTCCTTTCGCAATAGCATGATATAATGTACTATACCTATATTTATTTTTGTTTTTATTTGTCTCTTCCACTAGAGTGTAAGCCCCATAAATACAGAGATCTGTGTCAGTATTCCACAGCTGTATCCGCTGTGCCCAGCCAAAGACCTGACATATACTCGGTGCTCAATAAATACCATCTTTGTGGAATAACCTATATCTTTACCATGAACTGAAACCCAAAGGATCTTCATCATATTAAGAAATGAAAAATGAGAAATAATGTAATCAACCATGATTCACTGACTCCTTATTATGTGACTTCCATTAGTTAAATGATGTGTGAAATACAAAATTGCATCAGAAAAGCCATCAAGCTGCCATGTATTGTGGTGAAGGTTGTGCACTGCACAAAAGTTCTAGGAGGAAGTGGGTGAAGAATGAAATTCACCCTCTGTTTTGTAGCCATATATCCATGGGGGCTGGATTCCCCCCAGTCCCCCAAAGGGATAATTTTTTCTAACTCACATGAAGGTACTGGCAAGGGTGACCTACCCTGGGATTATTCAGTTGGCTGAGCTGGCTCTACGTTCTCACTTCAGTGAGGTATTAAAGCTCATTAGATCAGCAAGATTAGGCCATGAAGGAGGGAAAGAACCCAGAAGAGGTGGAAAAACGCTGTTTCAGGCCTGGCCGATGGTGAAGGGGACCACAGGAACCCTGGGGTCCACCCAGGACCATGAACTGGGCTCAGCTTCTGCCTGCTGTAGAGAGATACCAGACCTGAAGCTGGGAATTGTGGTTTCTGATTGGGAAAGCCACTACCCCTCCCTGAGGGTCAGTTTCCTTGCCTCTGAAATGGTCGAGATAACCCTGACCACACAGTGAGGCCTTCCCTGACCCCTGTGTCCGAATGGCACGACACAGACTTCCTCCCTCCTCTGCTTTGTGTCCCCAGCCCTCGGCACCATCTAACAGGCCACATCATTTCCACTTGATCACTCTTGTCCCTCTCTGTCCCCATCAGTACACACAGGTCACAGGGCAGGGATTCTCATTTGCCACCTAAACCTAGTAAAACCAGAGCAGCTCTTGGCACCTGGTTGTGCCCATCAACGTAGGCATCGAGTGAGTGATGGATTAATCCAGTTGAGAGAGAAAATGAGCCAACGTGGAGCCGGGAAACCCACTGGGATGCTCAGTGGGGTCCTGACTGTGAGCAGAAACAGAGGCCCCTAGGCCAAAGGCATCGGGTGGGCGCAAGGCTAACGTGGCCTGGATGGTGTGGGTGGCCATGATAGGAGCTCCAGGTGGGAAACTCAGAGTCAACAATACCAACAACTCACCCCACCAGTCCTCCCGCACGTCAGGCCCTGCCTGGGCCCTCCACAGGTAAGTGATCTCATTTAGTATTCCAATCAGCATTTTAGGAGTTGCCTGCTACCCTTAGCTTCCCGATGGTGAAGAAGCTGAGGCACAGGCAGGAGATATGAAAGGGACGGTTCCAAGTTCAAGGAAAGGAGGGTTTGGAAGAGTGTCAGAGCCGTCATTCTACTGATCATAAGGAAAGGAAGGGCTTAGCTTCTAGAATCTTCTCATTGAGTGACATCTGCTCTTAGCAGAGCAGTGGGGCAGCAAGATCACATGGAGCGTCTTGCTTCTTGCTTCCTGCTTTTTGCATCTGGCAGGGCTGATGTGTGGTCTGCACGTGTCTTTGGCCTCCTACCTTTCACCTGAAAGGGTTCCTGTCTTCTGGGAGACACACTGGGTGACCCCAAAGAGTAGATCAGCACTAAAGTGCCACCTGGAGGTTCAGCTCTGAGATCAGGGGCATTTTCTGTCATGATAACTGCTCCCTCTAACCCTGAGGCTGGGAGACCAGTGCCCTGAAAGGAGGATCCTCTGTGTCCAAAACGGAGTGTCCGCTTTCCCCTGTTGTGGGCTATTTCAAACAGAGCTGCCCATTGGTCTGGCTACTGCTGGACTTGGCTTCCATTTTCTGTAAAAATCAGCTCCAAACAGTGGTTGAAGTTGTGACTGTTAACCTGATGGCCTGCATTCAAGTTCCAGCTCTGCTGATTATGACAATATGCTATATGATCAATAAATGAATAGAGAACAGCACTGGCTGCCTCATAAAGTGGTTGTGGGTCTAGGATGAATGTGTGTGTACAGACACATAATAGCAAACACTTAGAGCACTGACTTCGTTAAGTACCTACACTTTGTAGTATAACACACTCATGTTACATCTATTAGTCCAATTGCTCACATGTCTTGGAAGACAGACAGAGTCTACTTATTAAATGCAACTTTATGTGCATATGTGGGGGTGAGTGTCTGCACACCCATACATATGTGTGTATGCAGTGCTTTTCAACTGTTAGATATCACTTTTCTTTTAGGGTATATTCCCTACTGGTGTTCCTCCTGCACCTGAAACGATGATTATCAATGGCTCAAGGAAGAAGCTACCAATGATAATCACGCACTCAGGCTCATTTTTCTCTAACTCTTCTCAGAGCTCACTTATTCTGTTTCCTCACTCTTGATTTGCCCCCCAGGATGGTTCTCATCATAATAAGATTTCTTTACACCAGAAAAACAAAATCCCAAGAGCCAGTAAGGGAAAAAGAAACACAGTGCCCCGAGGAGCTAAGATCAGGGGGACTGTGGATTCCCCGTCACAGACCATGTGACTCAGGAGACATGGGGGAAAGGCTTTGTGAGATATAAAGGGGGAATTTATCGCCAAGTTTCATACCCAGCACAAATGTCTCCCCAAACTAAGGGTGGAGTCATAAATACTTTGGGGATATACAAAGTTGAAATAACTTGTCACTAAAAGACCTTTACCATAAGAGGTGTGTGCCATCCGTCAGCCCCGAGGAAAATATCCAATGGAAATACGGATCTCCACGAAACAATAAGGAGCTCAGGGAACAGGGTACCTGGGGTAAATATGTTTTCTTTCCTATTTTTTATATGTCTCCAAAAGATAGTTGCTTGTTAAAAATAAAATAGTAACAATATGCTGCAGCATTTGCCACACAGGACGAAGCAAGACCCATGGTGGCAGCAAGGCAAGGATGGGGGGGGGATCCAGGGACACTGTGTCAGCTCCTCGCTCTACACTGCAGGGCCCAGGTAGGATGTGAAAGCCGACCACAACACAATAAAGACGTATGCTCCAAGTTTTAAAGAAACCACCACCAGACAAAGCAAAGAAGGTTTCCTGAGGCCCTGATCCTCAGCGTGGCCCCAAGCACCACCTGTTACTATCCTGTGCCAGATCTGTGGGCCCCGTGCATCCCTCATCTGCACCATCTCAGCAGCAGCCCACTGTCTCTCCCCTCCTGCCCTACTTCCTTGTCCTCCTCCAGTGAAGCAGGTGGTTAGGGATGTCATGATTGGGATCTGGAATGTATAAGGCAACACAATAATGTTCAGAGGTGAGAAGACTGGATCATGGGAGCTCTGACTTGCTTCGAGTGGATTAATGATTTAAATGAGATCCTGGGAGACAAAACTATAGGCAGGGGGAAATTATAGTGGTGAAACTGGAGGCAGATCTGGCCTGGTTCTGTCTGTCTCTTGTCCCTCCCTACCTGCCTGCTCTCTCTCCTTCCTGGCTACAATGAGCTAAGCAGCTCTCCCCCACCAGGCTTTTCTGCCGTGATGTTCTCCCTGATCTCAGGCTCTAAGTAATGGAAATAAATAAGTAATGGAATCCACTGACTGTGGATGGAAACCCCTCAGTCAAAATAAAATTTTCCTCCTCTAACTTGCTTGTATTTTGGTCGCAGCAATGAGAAGCTAACACCATGGATATTTGTTGCTAGAGGACGTGAACGCATGAAGTACTGCTCTTCTTTGCTTGTAGTGTGACCTACCATCCTGCTAACCTGACATCAAAGGCCCTCTCAAATTGGAGCTCTGACAACTTTTCTAATTCCCTTTTCTGCTGGAGTGATTGCCTTTAGATTGAGCGCCTCGGCCTGCTGGCCACCGAACAGGTCTGATGATTCCTTCCTTTCTGTCTTTCCCTGTAGAATCCCTCCCACTTGGAATGCTCTTCCCAAGAGGCCACTGGCTCAGAAGCCTTCCCTGGTCATTCCAGGAAAGTAGAGGAAGTCAGGGAGGGAGGCCTTACCACCCAGGCACCCAGCGTGCCCCTGGACACTAGTGGGAGATGGGCTGCTCCCAGGACGCTGCTCTGAGCTCTGCCCTGGTGACTCGGCTGTAGTTGTGAGATGGCTCATTATTCTACCGACGGCGACCATGTCAACATCAATTCTTCTACTTTTCATCTTGCAAAGTCTTATTAAAAAAACTAGAAGAGCAGTGTAATATATGGCAGCAACCCTACAATCTCGGCCTCTCTCAGGTCTTTATAAGGGATTAAAAAAGGCAAAACTCACAGGGGAAAGATCAGCATTACAAAAGATTAGAAGCATTTGAAGAGTATTTGAATTCCAGGGTTGTGCATGCTGATCACGTGAGCTTTAACAGGTCTAGGCTGTGGGTGTGCAGAGGCAGGGATTTCTCATTCGTTAGACTCAATGCACTCTTCAAGCACTCTTGAAGCAGTTTTTTCAAGTCACACAGAGGAACAGTGCCAAGTGAGGCTGCTATTGATTGGAGACTGTGTCAATGTCCCTCCAGAAGGACACTCAGTCTTGACATTATCAAAAGACAGGATTAAGATCATTTTTTTTTTAATTTCAAAGACGGTCAGAAGATTTTTTAAAAGTGAGACATTGGTAGGTCTCCAACTCTCAAAGACATGGGCATCCTTTCCATTCAACAGAAACTCAGATATGAAAGCCCTCGAGTCAAAATGATCCACTATCAACTGGACAGTAGTCTTGAACTGTTCTTGTGGGTGACCAGGAGTGAAAGACAAATAAGACCCACAATGCACACAGTGTCATTAACACAGGCCGTCTCGTTGCTCCCCGTCCTGCACACAGGTCTGGTCGGTCAGTCCAAGGGAATTCAACCGCAGTTGATGCGCTCTGCACTGGCACAGGCCTGTAAAGCACAGACTCTCATGGTACAGATTTACATCAGACTTTGCTGAGACTCTCAGGCCTGAAAATTGAAATTGTGGGTCATGGTGGCAATAAAGTACTCACGAAATGTGGTCACAGCCCAGGGATGATTTTTCTGTAATTGCGCTTTCATTTTTGCACTTGGTCTTTCAGCTATAGTGCAGAGCGGATGCTCGCCATCACTGGTGACGGTAGGAATGGGGAATGGTCAAAGTGTGCTTGCCCATCTACCTGCAGACCTCTGACCACACCCTCTCTCTGGGGTGGTGTTTGATATGTTCCTCTTGGGTCCATGGGCTGCTCTCAGAGGGGGTGTGGTAGGTCACAGCTCAAGGTGGTTGGTGGCTGAACTCCTGAGACCTGACTAGGTGAGCAAGGACAAAGTCCACACCTCGCCCTGGTCCACAGTGATGGCGGGTACAGGCTGATGCCCTCAGGGAGGCACACGGGCAGCTCTGCATATCCCACTGTTCTTCACCTGCAGAGTTCCAGACCTGGGAGCTCAGCGTGTCCCCACTGTGTTGTCCCTGATGCTCGCACCTTTCTCTTGCTGCCGCTTCTTAGACAGAGGCCTGGCTTCATTGAACACTAAAGCACTCTGTTTGCAGTGAGCTCAAACAGATCCCCTGAAAATGACATCGCTCTTGCATTTCTCTGTACTTCTGACATGTTTTTTGAACCTCTCAGCATTTTCTCGAGTAC
This sequence comes from Urocitellus parryii, assembly GCF_045843805.1. Taxonomy (NCBI): domain Eukaryota; kingdom Metazoa; phylum Chordata; class Mammalia; order Rodentia; family Sciuridae; genus Urocitellus; species Urocitellus parryii. Next base: position 303,043 of record NW_027552070.1, on the reverse strand, counting down.
TGCCTGCCTCTGACTGCTTCTAGGAGAAGATCCATTTTGGAGCTGCTGTGCTTCCTCCCACAAGGCTGATCACAGGGTCTCAGACACGACACACTGCTCAATAAAAGTTTAATGAACCCTACCCTCCGAATTCATTATTCTGGTTCTGTTAACTAAGGTGTACCTGTTTTTGCAGTGAAAAAATCAATAAACCTGCACTGAGCATCTATTATATGCCAAGGTGTTGGGCCAGGTGTGGTGAGGCCCAAGCATAGTACAAAACCTTAAAGAAATCACAGTCTGCTGGGGGATAACAGTAATGGAAATACAACATGATGAGACACTAAGTTCGCAACTTGAGAGAGAGTTTTTAATGAGAGAATTTGTTAGTGTCTACCAATGGAGCAGAGGTAGGTGTGTTCCTCCTGGGGAAGAAAAATACTTCATCACTCATATTAAAGCACTGCCAACACATGGTGATAATAACTGCAGGAATTCATTCAGTTTTATTGTTAATTTTTTGTTGGCACCTGGGCTGGATCTTTCCTATACTACTACCCTGCTGATAGCCTGGGGGGAATGATTATTGAGATGGAAGTTTGAGGAAGGTTGGGTGTTGAGAAGAAACACGAGATGATGTGTACCGTCTCTTCCCTACTCCTTCATGTTACATTGGTACCTGAAATCAACCTCACGTAAGTATTTACACCACTGTAATTGGCAAACAGAACAAACTGTGTGGTTTTCTTTCTTTCTTCAGGGAGAGCTGGTTTTACAACATTTGATAGCACATTATGAAGAAACCTTCTCAAGTTGACCATGAAGTTCATTTTGAGGGAAAGAATACTATTTTTCCAGAAGAAGGAAAAGAGATGTACTATAGATTACGGACGACCTCTCTGATGATTCTTTCCACAGGAGGACCAAGATAATGATTGTCAAACTAGTCTTTGGCAACTTCTAGAAAAACTACTATCAGGAGCGCCATTGTCCTAAAATGTACTGGTGGAGTTAATCCTTTGGAATGTATATCCATCAAGGAAATGCTCTTGCATGCTACTCCTTGACAAGTCGGAATGAAGGTGCCCACTGAGACTGAATGCATTTCACAGGGAGGGGCATGGTCACTGACCATGCAGAACTCTCATGAGAGCATGCAGGGTGCATCGTGAAGTCTTTATTCCTGCAGCTGCTGAGATGTTGGCAGCCAACAGCCGACTGAAGGACTTGGCCTCTGCTGAGGACAGCCACTGCCCAGGACTCCACGCTGCCCAGGAGATCCACCTTCACTGACAAGTCCACACAGAGGTGTAAAATTTCAGCTCCTGGGAACTCTGAGGGTTTCCCATGGAATTAGTTGACGTCTCTGTTGTGAGTGTATCATAGGCCAAATTGCTCCTCACCCCAGCCCTGTACCTTTCATGCCAAAGAATAGCAGGTGCTGTTCATGAGAACACTTCCCCAGGCTTCCTGCATGCCAACCACCACCAGAGAGGCCATTTCCTGGGACTCCACCTGAAACACTAAAGAGAGCCACCAGGGGCTAGAAGCAGTCAGAGGTCTTTACAGGTGGCACAGCCCAGATAGGCTGGACTAGCCCAGGGGCTCACTTCCCAGCTTCCCCTCTAGGCGGGAGCCCTGTACCTGGAACTCTGGAGTTATCCATAATAGTAATGGAATTAGTTATTGACGAATCTCTCCTGTACCCATAAGAAAAGGCTCAAATATCCTGACCTTAAAAACAGGACTGGCCCTTGGCTCCATCTTACCTGTTTTCAAAAGCCCTGCTCAAAGTCCTCTTCTTCCATGGGACATGTCTGTAACTCCTCTCTCTGGGATTATAGTCATCCTGATTAATCATTTTTAGCCATTGCTTTCTGCCTTTCTCTCGGGGCTTCCTCTTCTCACAGCGTACTCTTGCTCGGGCTCTGGGGATTTGTTTTCCATGGTAATTTTGGCAGCCATTCCTTTTCTTGTGTTACATATTGTTCTTGTCTGGGAATCCCCTCCAAAGGCCCTGGGAAGAAGGTAGGAAGTAAAAGCTTCCAGTAAATTCACGAATGAGAACAGGCATGGAAGGGACAATTTGGCTTACTTTCCATGTCACTAGTAAGAAGTCAGCATATGAAAGTAGCTTGGTGCTTCCTCGGGAAAAGTCCACGTGTCCAGCTAGAAAGTGTCCTGTGCCAGGACAGGCCAGGACACACTTTATTAAGTTCTGGGCTTTGTGATGATGTTTGCTGGGCAAGTGTCACCTGGAAATACGAGACAGCTACAGGAGAAGAAAGGGTATTGCCAACTGTGTCCAAAGAATGTAAACAGCCTGCTCCTTGCTCCATTGTTAAAGTGACAATCCTGACATTTAAAGTCAGAGCTCTGTGAGTTATAAGCACAGTCGGCAGCAGGGAGCACACAGCCCATGAAATCAACGAGACACACTCGGCATCAGGAGCAATGAGACAGAGTGGAGCCCACCCGTGTCAGCCCGAGCTAAAGACGGAGGGATTGCCAGGGTCTCCCTGCCTAGAGCTAAAGGCAACATTCACGTCTGAATTAAGGCCAAGTGAGCACAGCAGGTGCTCTCCAAGTACCTCTGCATGCCAAGTGAGGAGATGGCCTCCCACAGGGAAGCCTTCCCAAGCAGGCCACTGCCCCAGTGCAAGTGCTCAGGGAGGTAAGCCATGTTCCCTCCCCTGGGTCCTGCCCAGCAGGGGGGACCTGGTGTGCAGGGAACCCACTTCTGAGAGCCTCGCTCTGTGTTCAATAGCAGGTGCACTCAGTGTTGACAACACATGCTCTCAGGTTTAGAAGTTCAAAGCAAACATGAGAAGGTTAGCAAGTGATTGTGGGGACCTGCGAATGCTCCTGGCTGCATGTTGAGTGCTGTATACTCAGAAGGAGTGTAGAGTGTTGGAATCCCATTGTTTGGTCTTGGCTATCATTTTATACACATTTCAAACCAATTACAATGGATCAGAATCTATCAACAATGTTCATCTGGTAGTATTTCTCAAAGCAAACTCCATTAAGCCAAATTAAGTCACTGATCGTTTTCTGCACAGCATAATTTCAAATTAGAAAAATCAATTTTACATTGCTGAAATTATTTTCATCGGGATTAATTGTTCTTTATGTAAATTTTATGCCAATTATTTGATCCATTGATTTTATTTATTTATTATTTTTTTATTTGCCTAATTAAATTTTACCAGTGGCAAGTTCTGATTTGGTAGGCTCATTTTTTGTAACTTTAATTTACCAAGTCCAGTTTTTTAGTTTTATCTTTTTGACAAGAACTCTTGATTCTTGCATCAATTTCCAGTCAATAAGAAAATTTCCTCTGGTTGGCTTAGGCCATTGTCATTTTGTTCTGTTCTCATTCTTTCTACTAAGTCGAATTTCTCACAGGATATTTTTTGCAGTTTTTCCATGATGCAGCAATATTTGATCTTTCCCTCAATTTTTCCTTCCACAACAAATTTTACTGTATCATTTTATCCAGTTTTATCTTGTCTCTTATTTCTAGCAGCGGTATCATGAATTGGATTCAAGATAGTGGTGTGTACTTATTTCTTGGAGCGAATACTATCAGTGAGGCAGAAACAAACCCTGACTTCAAAGAATGGTCCCAATGCCAAGGCCAAAGCAGTAGTGTCAAAAGATCTTGCTTTGAAAATGAGGAGTTGGTGCAGTGCCGAACCTGGAGCCATGGGGAACCCAACTGGGACTGAACCAAGTGAGTAGCTCAGCTCCACTCAGCCCTTAGTCAGGGTCTGGCCAGGGCAGCTGCCCTGTGCAGCCATGAACCGTTTACAATGAGGTCTCACGGCGTCTCCACGGTGGCTCTCCCTGTTTTACAGATTAGGAAACCAAGTCTCGGAAAGGTCTTGACTGTCTTACGCTCTCAAGATCAGGTCTGAGAAAATCTCTCTTCATTTTGCCCTCAACTTGACATGGATTGAAGACACCTGTGGCTGAGTTTGGTGTTCTGCTGTCATTTATCACTCAGGCCACCATCTGCTTACCCTGGAGCAGAGGAGGGGGCCCTGGTGCCCTGCATTCTCCTCCATTAGAGCAACTGGTCACACTGCTCAGGTGTGGAAGGCAGCGATGATTTGAGACATGTGTCTGACTCTCCTAGACAAAGGGTGACCTGGGACTGATGTGCTATTCAGAGGCCACTAGCAACTCGTGAGGGTCAATACATAAGAGAATGTTGAATATAATAACTACCCCCATCAATAGCCCCTTGCATCTGAACATGTAGCGAGCCCAAGAAGACAAGATATCAGAGCCAAGTTTCCCCAAATACATGCATGTGGCCATATGACCACAGCGATGTCACTGGCTGTGTCATTTGAATTCTGCTGTGACATTTGAATTCTGGTGGGGACACCAATGGGATGGTCACATCTTGCTGTTTCAGGTGACAAGGTTCTAGCCTATGAGACATGAGTGGCAGACCTCTTCCGGTGATTTCTGGAAAGGCTTTCTTAATGTGAAGAGGTCAAACACCACTGCCCACCTTTTTTTCCTGATCACAATCTTGCTGATGTGACAGCTGGGTACACATCAGTCATCTTGCCACCATGAGGGGGCAAGTATGAGGGTTAAGGCCACAAGATGAAGCATGGTGGGATGAAATGGAGGAACAACTGACCTCCCAATGGTTCTGTTGAGCTGTTCACCCAACCCCTGGAGTGCCCTGCCCTGGGACTTCCTGTCAAGCAAGACAAACAGCCTGTACTTGTGGCAGCTCTTCTTAGCCAGGCCTGGGGTTTCCTGCAGCCAAACATCACTGGGTGACACACACTTGTGTTGGCTGAGCACACAAGCACATTTCTCTCTGTGATCCTGAAAGTTAAGAAGACACTGCCTTCTGCAGACTTGTAGTGGTTCTCCTCCTCCACAGGTGCACTGAGAGGAAATGGCACACAGGGCTTCAGCTGCAGAGCCCCTGGATCTTGCAGAGACAGAGAATGCTTTGGGATGAAAATAAAAGTAAGAAAGGCAAGAAGAGGCCAAATAAAACTCCTGACACCCCGTCAAAACCAACCTGCTCAAGTCCTAGATCCTTCCCTCGACTGCCCCCAGCTAAATCTGCCCCAGGCATATAGATTTTCCCCAGCCAATAATGCCATCAGGTGGCTCCAAACGTTTGTTTATATGATCATTAGTTCAAAACAAGCAATTTATCTGATGCGAAAATGTCACCTATGACACCTGAATTTACATCTGAAAATTGATTTTTGTCACATTGAGATTTGAGGACAGCCTCTTCTGGTGGTTGGCACCGTCGTGATAAAAATTATGATGGGCCCACAGCAGCATGCTGAACTCACTGTAAATTTCCAGTCCCTAAAGAGCTGCAGTTGGTAAATGTTATTGATGAGATGGTGAGACTACCTGGGGCCATCTTTGTTGATGATTTAATATTGACAACTGAACTTCATAAAATATAACTTGAGATAGGCAGAGGGCTGCTGTAATCGATGGATTCCCTTCATTATATTTGGCTCCCTAATCAGATGATTAATATCAGGCATGTTAAATGACTCACGAGCTGCTAAGGTTAAGAAGGTTCTGAGCATCAAGGTGGAAGTCTCATCAATGCACGGCTCAGAGCTCACACTGAAAAGAAGTTTCCTGCTATGGTTGGATGGAGTTTCTCTTTGGACCACCGTAATTTCCAATACGAATTTCATAATGGAGAGAACAACAGGATTTCAGTGGACTGATGTGCTCTGTGGTGTTGGGCATGTCAGTGACCTCTGCAAATCTCAGTTTCCACATCCACCATCTGGGGAAGCCCTTGCACTCCTCCTCCAGCATGTGGAGCTGCACAGGTGAGCTGTGTCTACCCACCCTGCTTCCTTCCGGTCTTGCCCTCATTTCCTTACACTCCTGCCTGTCATCAGTGGTCCTATGTCTCCTGAAGAAGGTGACACCTTCAGTGACTGTACACAGACATGCAATTTGGGCTTTCCTCTCAAGGGTGCTTTGAGAACCAAGGAAGACACTGTATTTATAGCTGCATCTCGTCTCCCAGACCGATGTATTCCAATCACTGCTCTGTTACCAAGAGTCTAAACTCATCAATATCCAATTACCATGTATTTAGTGATGATATTCAGAGAGCAGGATAGCACATCAGCTCCTGTTATGAATCTGAGTCATTCTTATTAAGAATCAAGTTAATTACTCCCAAACTTATTGCTTATTTCCCCATAAAAAAATCTTACTAGAAAACTCTGTGGAAAGGGAAGACACCATTAAAAATACCATCAGGGAGTAGATTCACAGTGTTTTTCCACTTGGCATGTCTTATAACACAGATGTGTGGATCCATTGCTGCTGTTGATACAGCAGCATGATACAGTGCTCATGAGTATTGACCCGGTGGTTTAGGAACATTTTCTCATAGGTGATTCTTAGGCCAAACCTCCTGATTCTGTGCCTTCTTGTACATCCTTATTTTAGGAGGCACTTTCATCTCTGTGGCTGCTGCCCATTGCTGTAACTCAGACAGATCTTTCTGAATCTAGAAAATATTCATCTCCTCTACTACCTGGCTTGAGAGTTGATGCTGGAATGAGTTAAGGCTTTGGGGGCTGTTGAGGTGGAAATAATGTACTTGCATTTGAGAAAGACATATTTTGGGGAGATGATGGAGTAGAATGCTATGCATCAAATATTTGTCTTCTCCAAATTCTGATGTTGAAGCTCAACTCCCTAATGTGGAGGTGTTTTTTGGGGTGGGAGCTTTAGGAGGTGAGTGGATTTAGGTGAGATCTCCTAAATGGACTTAGGGTGGAGCTCTCATGATCAGACTGGTGTCCTCCTAGCGAGGTGAAGGGACCCATGTGCGCTCTCTCTCTCTCTCTCTCTCTCTCTCTCTCTGCTTTGTGAGAATGCAACAAGAGGCAGCTATCTGTGAACCCAAAGGAGGGCTCTGCATCAAGAACCTGACCAGGACAGTGCTCTGATGGAGGACCTCCAGCCTCCACACTTGCATTTTATTTGATTTTTCTAATACTGGGAGTGGAACCCAGGCTCCCAAGTGTGCTAGGTGAGTACCCTACCACAGAGCTACCTCCCAGCCTCTGTCCACCCTCAACACTGTTCACACCGCCCAGTCCTGGTTTCCTCTAGTAGCAGTAAGACAGAACCTGGTGCTCTATCTAGAAGCGTGCTCACACCCTCTGCTCTAGCTCTAGGATGTGACGCTTGGACGAGCCTGGATGGCCCTGCTCTATGTCCCAGCACCTGAGGCTCCCCTATTGGCACAGTTGCGGCCCCTCCCTCACTTCCTGCCACCTCTTCACTACCGTTCAGCACAGGTGACACAGACCCTGTGTGCCTCACTCCCGGGTGTCTCTATGAGGTCCTCTACGGTAGTTGATACGTAGTACGTGCTCAATCAGTACTAACGAAATGACTGGATTGATTTGAATCCACTTTCTTAAAGGACTCCATGTGTCTCCCAAGGCGTCCTAGACTTAAGGACTGCAAAGTAGCCCACTAGCTTGGTGCAAAGGTTCTGACACCATTCATGTGATGATTTCCCTGGGGCTTAGAGTGAGCCTCCACTCTCTGTGCTTCTCTGTGTGGAGGGGTGCCTCTCTCACTTCTCAGTGCTGCACAAGACCCAGTGGGCTTCTCTAACGTTACAGCAGCAGACCCTCAGCTGATCCAGGTGGCCACGGGACTGTTTCCTCACCCTATCTGAACCTCAGTTTTCTCATCTTTACAACGGGACTGACAATAGGGTCTACCACACAGACTGGGCACCAGGATTGCTCTTGGCAGCCATGGTACATGCAGAGTGCCTAGGGGCACACCTAGCTCATTAGAAGGCACACACACACACACACACACACACACACACACTTATTTATTCATTCAGTAAAATACATGGCATGGGAATGAGGAATAGAAGAAAAATCAAATTTTCTCTACATTTTTTATACATGGGCATCTAAATATTCCTGGGTTTGGGTTCCCGGTCTCAGCAGTTGGGCCTGAATAGCTGGCTGTTTCTTGAAGTCTGAGGATTGTAGCTGCCCTGACTCAGGGTCGAGCCTTGGGCCCTGGACGAAGGGTGCTTCCCACTGTGGATGACTGTGGAGAGTACTTCATCATTAAGACACTTGATGCTCCAATCTGCAAAAGGCAGAGCCTCCTTGACCTTTGCCCAGGCCACAGGACTGCTGTGGGAATCTAAATGAAATAACTGTGATGAAGCACTTCACCTTCCTTAACAGGGATGAGGCCGATATGTCACTTTTATTAGTCCAAATAGGAAAGTACTTTAATGAGCATTCAGCTTCTGAAACGTCCTGCTTAACTAGGCCTGGTTGACATTATGCAGTAAGCACCAGGTTTCAAGTAGAAATAAGATGGTTTTGTAAAAAATTCCTTCCAGAGACTTTTATATAATATAGACACATAACTTTCTCTGTTTTCCAGAAACCACGAGTCACCCAAATATCAGTGTATTGCTTAGCATATTATGTAACCATGAAATCATGTTCTCAAAAACGACTTGAGTAATATAAATCCTCAGGATATATTTATTTATAAATATAAAAAGAAGCTCATTTGCATACATGCCTATTGTTTTCCAGTGTTTTATTTGTATGCTTATGAGTGGGGGCAGCCAGGTAATGACAACAGTAAGGACTACGGGAAGAGCAGACTGATCTTCAACTTGGATTAGTCAGAGCTCTACCAGGTGCTCTAACTATGGTCCCTTCACACAGCTTAGTGGAGGGGTTATTTCTCCATCTCAGCAAAGTACCTCATTGTTGTTGCTGCTGTCATCCCACTTTACAGATGAGCAAACTGTATTTCAGAACACTTGTCCCTTGCTTCCGTGTCAAATCCAGTATGGATGATAGTGAGGTTGATTTTATGTCAAAGTCATAGCAGAAAACAATAAAAAAATGAATAACCATCAACATAAGACAATGTGAATGAATGATGCCCTTAGAATGGCATATTCTGAAGCCATTCTAAGGGCATATTCTGAAGCCAGGGCTGGAGACCCCACCCCTGGTTTAACTGGGGACATCCTACTGGCCAGTGCTCTGAGAGACACCAGCTATAAACACTTAACTATGTGTGATCAACCCTCCATGGGGCCTGGAGAGTGAAGTGTAAAGTATGAAGGAACTGGAGGGGAGTTAATGCTGGAGGGAGGTGACACAGAGACTGCCCCATTTCACAGCTGTCAGCTGACAGTAGGGCCATCATTGCAAGGTGGGAACTAAATCTCTGACTGAAAACTCAGTCTTGCGGTCTCAGAGAAGAGAGGACAGTTAGGGCAGCATCCACTGGTGGGTAAGTGGGGAATCTCCAGATAGGAAAAACTCCAGAGCAGGGAGCCCCACTTGTGGGCATAAACCGTACCCCAAATTCTGTGAATGGTGACCCCTGGGCCATGCATGCATGGGAGTCCCCAAGCATCTCTATTTAAGTTGACACTCAGCTCAGGCATAGAGTGTGAAATTATGAGTTTAACCAAACTAAAAAGCCAAAGAATAGGGCAAAACCTGGGTACATATTAAATACTATTTTATTCTCTTATTTAAAATATCTATGTCTCTTTAAAGAAAAAATATAAATGTCACAACTATAGCATGGAGAGTATGGAGTATTAAATAGATCTATAAGTTCGCAAGTTTTCTGCCTTTCATGTGAAATAGTACTATGTAAATTCTGTGAATTTACATAATCTCTAGGATATATAAAGATCTCAAGAAACTTGACACCAAAAATGCCAATAACCCAATCAATAAGGAACTTTAGACACTTCACAGAAGAAGAAATACAACCCATCAACAAACATATGAAAAAGTGTTCAACATCTCTAGCAATTAGAGAAATGCAAATCAAAACTACACTTAGATTCCTGTAAGAATGGCAATCATCAAGAATATAGGCAACAATAAATGTTGGTGAGGATGTGGACAAAAGGCACACTATACATTGCTGGTGGGACTGCAAATTGGTGCAACCACTATGGAAAGCAGTATGGAGATTCCTCAGAAAACTCAGAATGGAACCACCATTTGACCCAGCTACCCCACTCCTTTGGTTATACCCAAAGGACTTAAAATCAGCACACCACAGTAATGCAGCCACGTCAATGTTTATAGCAGTTCAATTCACAATAGCTAAACTATGGAACCAACCTAGGTGCCCCTCAATAGATAAATGGATAAAGAAAATGTGGCATATATATTCAATGAAATATTACTCAGCTTTAAATAAGAGTGAAAATATGACATTTGCCAGTAAGTGGATGGAGTTGGAGAATATCATGCTAAGCGAAATAAGCCAATCCTGAAAAAACAAAGGCCAAATGTTTTCTTTAATATGCAGATGCTAACTCACAATAAGGTGAAATGTTCAAGATCATCACATTAAGAACTAAAACATTGCTGAAATTAAAAAGAATTTGAATGAATGCCAAGGTGTACTATGTTCATGAGCTCAGTATTGTTGACATGTTAATTCTCTCCAGATTGGTCCACAGATTCAACAAAAACCCACCATAATCCCACCAGGCTTTTTGCAGAAACTGTCCAAATGATTTTAAAAGTTATATTGAAATGTAAAGAATATCCAAATCACTTTGAAAAAGAATGAGCTTGCCTCAGATTTGCTGTAAGAGTCAACAAAACAGTGTAGTTTCAGAATCAGGCGGGGCAAGGAGATCAACAGAGCAGAACAGGCGGCCTAGCACCAGACTCCCACAGTGTGGTCAACTGACTTGACACAGGTGCCAAGCTATTTTAATGAAGAAGGTGGTAGGTGTTTAATTTCCCACCCACAAATATGCTAGAAAAAACTACATCCATTAGAGGAATAAAATGAACCTGAACTTCTGTCTCACGCCATTCATAAAAATGACATCTAAATGGGTTATAAATCAAGTCTAAATATAAAAGTTAAAAATATAGTTTTGCAGGAAAACATAGGGGCATACCTTTCCTTGATGGGTGTGGGCATATGTTTCTCAGCCTAGACACAGAAAGCTATAACTGTAAATATAAAACATTCAAATTAAATGTTAATAATATTAAAAAGTCTGCCCATCCAAAACCACCATAGGAAAAGAAATAAATAAGTCACAGCTGGGGTGAATATTTGTGAAATATCTGTGGCAAAGGACTAGTACCAGGATATGTAAAGAACTCACATATGTCAATGATAAAAGACAACCAACCAACCAAAAGTAGGATGAAGCAAGTAAACTGAAAGGCAAAATCTAATTGTAGAATCTAACTGATGGGTAAGCGGTTGTTTGGTGTAAAATTCTTAATTCTTTCCACTTTGTGTTTGAAAACATTCATAATTAAATGAAGGAAACAAGAGGGCTCAGAAACAACTTTATGAATGGCCGGCTGGGTCCTGAGGGCTCTGGACGGATCTGTGCCTTGCTAAGCACACTGTGTCCTGCCTGTCTGCCCAGCACCACCGCCCTGATGAGTGCTAAGTGTGTGCACTGGCAGAAACTCCCATGAAGACCCTGGGGATGCACAGAAGTGCCTCAGTCATTTCCTGGTTTTATATAAAACATTTGGGGAACTTGGCGTTTTCTTTTTGGAATATTATCAAACAATGCTCACAAGCTCCTTGTGCAGGAGGAAGCCAGCCTGGTCCTGCGTCACGCTGAGTGTGGTGCCCAGATGGACCGCTTGGTCTTGTTGGAGCTCTTAGCTTTTTTCCTTCCAGTTTTCCAATCACCAGGCAGGGTGTCTGCAAGGAGCAGAGCAGAGGCCTGGCTCTCAGCCTCTCTGCATACTTCTCTCAACACACTCAGACTGTTTGTTTGTCTCTTTCATGCTTTGGGAGTTGTCAATTCTGCCACTTAAAGGTAAACTTTAGTTTTACGTCTGCATTTAGGAGATTTTTGCTGCAATTCTGTCCATGTTCATGTTCATTCAGTCTCAAAGCCTTGAGCTGGTTTGACTTCTAGCAATACTCTCTATCTGCAGAGGTCATCCATGAGCCTGTAACCTTTCCCAGAAGCACAGGGAGATCTGATCCCGCAGGGAAAGAGAAAATCCTCCCAAGAAGAATTGCTCTGTCTCTACTGGAAAACTGAGAAAATCCCAAGCATGACACATCCTTGGCGTCATTTTTCAGGGAATTCTCGAGTAGTTGAATAGACACCAGGCTGAAGCCTGTCTTGTGGGAACGTCAATGGAAACAGGCCCCTGAGAACCCTGGCAGTGCACAAAGTTGAAATACTTTTACACCAGGGCTGGACATGCATCTTTTGTAGAGCTCAGAAACCACAGCTGTGCTCTCTCCAACCAGAGCAAGGCAGGGGAACACGGTTAGGCCCCTGGGCCAAGCTCACAAGCCACATTAACTAGTGCTGAGAGGGGCTCTCCTGCTGTTGTCAGAGGACATCTTCATAGGGCTACCCAGGCTCCCTCTCAAAGAAGACACTAAGATAAAGATTTGGGTGAGAGTATTCAGGAAGTACAACTGAGAGAGTGGGGAAGGGAGACAGGGTGGAGACGACTGGAGAAAAGGCATGTTCATCCCTGGGCTTCCACTGCGGGCCACGGGACCTCAGTCCCACTGGGGAGCCCCTGAGAGTGTGTGGAACATGGCCCGGCAGTGTCCACTATGGTCAAGGATGCCGGGGAGCTCATCCCTCACTGGCTGAGGATCTCTGGGATATCTCTGGCCCAGGGCACTGTCAGGTGGGTAGTCAGGTGAGCGTGCCAGGCTGCCCATGTTAGCACTGATGCAGGTCAACTCTGGCAGCCAGGGCATGAGGGTGGGGCAAGAGGTGCTGTAGCAGTCTCTTTCCCACCCTTAGTTTAACTGAGTGTTTGTTGGGCAGTGCATGTCGCATTTAGAATGGCAGATGGGGTTCAAATGGACTCTAGTTGCCAGCCACTCACTCATGCCATATGCTGTATTTCCTCACCTGTAAATGGTTCTAACAGTAGTAGAGTGAGGCTGATGTGAGACGATGACTGTGGGGGAGCACTGCACACTCTCACATGTGGAACCTGTTGGTGTGGACAGTTGCTGTTCTGACTCCTCATGCCTGTAACTCCATCAGGCAACAACGTGGGGTGAGTCTGTCATATTCTGGTCGCTGCTACCTCAGGCTACATTAGACATCGCAGAGGAACTATGCTACCAGATTTCAACATCACTGTGGAGAGCTGTGAATTCGGGGTGACCTACACAGGATCCTTTCATAATCAGGGACACCACGGTGTCTCTCTGCTTGCCCAAATCAATAGATTATCTTTAGTGAATAAAGTCTGCATTAGGGACTCTGAAAGCAGCTTCTCTAAATGTAGCTGGTAAGTCCCCCAGAAATTTTAGGGAGTGCCAACACAGAGGAGGATGTGGGGGAGCACATCACCATGTGGGTGAACTGTCCACCTGACTTTTATGATGGGTAATTAAATACACAGACAAGTTCAAGGTTCCAGTACTGTTTAATGCCAAAGGGAGGTAGCATGTGTAGTGACTAGGAAAGTTGAACACACACTCACACACCACAGAAGGAACCCGGGTGCTGACAGGGAGTGACCTTGGTTCTGCTGCAAGTTCAGTTTCTCACTGGCACTGTGACAGTGCATGCTTCAGAACTGAGAACCTGGACCCAAACCCCAGCTTCACATTCATCGTGCAAGCCTTCTGGGGTCACCTGACCTCTCTCAGCTCGAGGTTCCTCATCTGTAAAATGGGGCTTTCATTTTCTCAAAGCTGTGGACCAGAGTATCACCATCCACTAGTGGGAGTGTGGATGCTCAGGCTCACCCCAGACTTACTGGGTCACAATCTGCATTTTAACAAGATCTCTGGGGAACAAAAGAGTGCCCTAGAAGTCATCTAAATTCCCCTGGCTCTAAATTCATCTTGTGTATCCATTAGACTGCAATGCGGGTATTTCAAGTTAGTGTGGCTCTTCAGGAAGTGGTTTCCTTTCCTAGGATCTGAGTCATCTCAGCGCTCACAAGTACGCTGTGCTAGGCTCAAAGTATAAAACAGATGCTAAATTTCAAAAACTAAGCACAAAAATGATATACATTAATAATTTTAAGTTGACTATATGTTGAAATGAGCATATTTACATGTATTGGGTTAATTGAAATGTATTATTAAATTAAATCTAGATGTTTCTTTCGTTTTTTAAATGCCAACAGAAGACAATTTAAAATTGCATAGGTGCTCTAAATTATATTTCTGTTGGACTCTGGTTTAGTCAGATAAATGGAGAGATAGGTGTATAGATAATAGATGGATAGTATCAAAACTATGTATTAACTTATAAGCGATAGAGAGGTTCATTTATATGTAATCCTCATACATACAAATTATTTCAGAATTCTCCTGCATTGCCTTCCTCTTAAATCAACTCCATATGCACATATACTGATATATATTTTAAAATGTTTGTTCAAACATTCAACATTGTTAAATTTTCCCAAATATCTTCTCACATTGAGTAGCTTTTTGATGTTTGTGACTTGGAACAATGATTATTCGGTCCAACAGTCTTGGACTTGAAAACCAGCTCCTGGGAGCAGTGCCTGCAGCTCCCTGGTCATCGTGCCTCCCTGTCGGTGCAGGGATGCTTTTGCATCAGAAGTGCAGGGGATGTACTCCTCCCCTGGGAGAGCAGAGAGTCTGGAGGTTTGGCCAAGATTTGGAGGGGCACTCAGGGAGCAGCAGTGTGGCAGTGCTACTTGGTTCTTTAGAGGTAGGTGAGTACATTGGGCACATTTAGCCTCCTGGATTCCCAGCCACCTTCTTTGAGGAAAGAGATCATGGAAGCACATGCCTTATGGGGTAGCAGGGGTATTGAGCAACCTGTGGTGGTGGGGTCTTGACTTGTTGCCCAGCCCAGACCAGGCATTTTGTCCACATTGGCTATTGTGGTTGAGGCTTCTGTGTCTCAGCCACAACTGGGTCGCCTCTCTTCTGAGCATGTGCAGAACTGCACTTTTTCCCTCTGTGCAGTTGGATGAACTATGTCCTTGCTAGGATAAATGAATTAATTATAGTAGGAACCTTGGTGTGTCACTTCTAGGTGAGTACTTAGCTGTAAGACAAAACCTTTAAGTTCTCTTTCTTTCCCATGAGAATATGGATGCAACCATGATAGCCCTGTGCTGCTGTGACCTATGTGGTATGACTGCATGGTGCATCACTCTTTTCCCTATATCAGTTATATGTCATGAGCAATAATAAAGCTTCTGTTGTTTATGTCATCAATATTTGGGGAGCTCTTTGTTACTGCAGCATAACCTAACTTGGTCTAATTCAGATACTACCCCCCAAGATAACACTTTTGCTGAACCAGGTTTGTAAATTTGGATTTCCAAGGCTTTCCCTTGCTTTCTGGTTTGCATCCTCTCACTGATGAGTATGAAGAATTCAGTCATTCTCTTGAAAGCCACCATAGGTCCAGCAGTGTTCCAGGGAAGTATCTTCTTTGTGCACCTCCAATCACATTTCCTTTCCTGAACCAAGCTACTACAGAGAAAGTGGATTATATAAGCCATGTTTGCTTTTCTAAAACAACTTTGGCTTCAAAAACAGATTTTATGACCAAGATACTTTTTTAATACTGCACCAGGGCTGTTAAAAAGAATGGAAACTACAGATCATAAATGATGTCAGCAGTGAAACACTCATTTCCGTGTGAGTTGTGAAATAAAATCAATATATATTAACCTATTCTTTAGAACAAAGGAAGATAAAGGGAAATTTCAATATATTCTTGGTGCTATTTAATCCAAGTTCATGGCTTATGGCTGGAAGGAACCTTGGAGGTCATGGTACTCAACACCCTCAAACGGTCAGTATCAAGTTCACAGTGGCTCATGTCAAAATATTCAGATAAAGAGGCAGAGACCACATATATTTCCAATAATACATTTTTAAGGGATAGTTAATGATTTTACAGTTTTCCAGAAGCTAAAGAAGCTGAGATTTGTTGCTGTGAGAACTGAATTTCCTAAAAAGCATGGCAAGAAGCAAGAGGACTCTGGGGCAGCTATGTGGTATTTTAGGTGAAAACAATTTTCTATCTAAAGAACCATCGAGTTCCTTGGGGGGAAAAATGAAATTATCTTTGAAGATTTGGGAGAATTTTCCAAGTGGTATTGGCCCAATTTTTCTTCTTTTCCTTTCTTTTATTTCCTCCTCTGGTCCCTAGGAACTACTCTGATTGCTGACTTCTGCCTGTCTCTCTCTCTCTCTCTCTCGAGAAGACAGGAATCAACATTTGGTCTACAAGCTTTGTGTTCCTCTCAAAAATAATTGTCTGCTACTTCCCACGTGCAACTGGATCCGGATCTAGTAATCCACCTGTAGTCTATGGTGGAGATGAAGGGACCACGCCCTGTTGGTGCTGACCAGGGGTTATCACTAGAATGGGTGGGTAGTCAGGGTATTTGGGAAGAGCACAGAAGGGTGAGGCTGGCCCCAAGGCAGAAATAGGCAGGTTGGTGAGGCCAGAGGGAGCAGCAATCGCCTTTCTGAGACCTCCGAGCCAAATGGATAGGATTCTGGTGCCAGATTTCCAGGTCTGAATCCTATTTAGCTCTGCATTTTTAGATACATGACTTCGCAAAGCGACGTTACCTCTTCATGCCCTGGTTTATCGTCTTAAAATAAGGAGGATAATAATGGTTTCTACTTTAGGGGGATGTTAAATACTTGCAAAGCACATAAAACAATAGCTGGACTGTGATTGGTGCTACTTCTTCAGGGGATTCTTAAAAAGAAAGTGGTGTTGACAAAAAGATGAGATCATATTTACAAATTGCATTTATGAAAAAGAAATCTGAGATTCACCTTCAGCATTAAAGTTCCAGTAGACAGCCAGTGTTGGAATGCTGATGAATATAGGCAACTTCATCTGAATAACAGTGAAAAACTATTACCCCTCTAATGGAAGATGTGCATTGGGATTGTCACAAATAATGTGCAATTAGGAAATCATTTTATTTGATGGTTTACAGGATAATTTAAGGACATGCATCTGGGATTATGAAAACCTACCTTAAATTAAAGCAATTGATGCTCCTTGGACTTGAGTACCTGGACGCTGAGCAGTGGAGCATGGAAATGAACCATTTCTGCCCCAGCCCAAACCTTAGCCGTCTCTGCAGTGCAAACATTCTTACCAGTTGGTGGCAATCCTGTGTCATGATGCAAAAGACCACATTTCCTTTGAGAAGTTTAGACATTGGGCAGAAATGGAAGAATAAAGAGAGTGGGGAATGGATAAGGCAGAGAGGAGAGAGGAGTGGTGAGCAGAATGAACACAGTCCCTGTGCTCAATGATCTTGCAGCCTGCAAATAAACTACAGCTCTGCAGGAACGTCAGACCTTCCAAACCTCCCCATGCCAACTGCTTCCCTGATTCTTGCAGAGCTATAGGCATACTGAAAATCATATCATTAAAGATAGAGATGAAGACCATGGAGGCCAGTCTCTGTGGGTGGTAGCAATGGCTCATTGCTGAGCCATGGGAGCTGTCAGGTAGCTGGTTCTGAATGCCAGGGCCTTTCTGTTTAGAGATTGCAAAAGGAGTTCCAGTGAAGCAAGCAGGAGTGCTGGGGTGAGAATCCTGCTGCAAAACCACCCTTGACTTGTTCAGTCCACCGCTCCTACATTCTGAACGCCACTTGTGACAGGGCGGTATCCTCCCTGTGAGAATGGTCTCTGAAGTTAGAGAGTCCCAGGAAGCCCCACATAATAACATTAGGTGACCCCCTCGAGTCAGCCAGTTTTCATTCATAAGCCTCAGTGCCTCTTCTGTGAAGTGGGAATGTAAATCATTATGTCACTCTCCTAGGGTTCCTTAGACCTTCAGTGAGTTAATGCTTCCAATATGTAGAACTTAGAAAATGTAAGAAATGATTATTATGGCCCCTGTGTAGTTGATATAGACTAGGATTCAACCCCAGAGGTCTGACCACACTCTTGTCTCTCGCTGTCCTTTTAGGCCAAGGCTGTCAGTTTGTGAAGTATGAGGGGTATCTTCCATAAAATGACAGTTTGTGCACCATCCTATAGAGCATGCGGCCCAGCAGATTCCCTGGGGGTAACAGCTGCTCCTGCTCCCTTAGCCCTGCAGCACAGGGCAAGAGGGAGGGCTTCCTAGGCTCAAGCTGTGGACACAAACCTTGGGTCCTCATTCAAGAATTTTGGCCAGAGCAAGTGGTAGATTGGAGTAAAGAGTAAATCTGAAACTGAGGCACTGCAGTGTTCAGAGGCCGGGGGAGGGCAGGAAGGAGATACAAAGGGACCCAGGACGCTGGCTAGAAAGGAAAATGAGAAGCCCCGACTATGGCTTGGCCTTTTCTCATCCACTGAGAGACTTTCCTCATCCTGCGTGCTTTCACATTTTCCCAACATGCTTTTGTTATTCAATCATGCTTCCCCTGAGAGTAATAAATCAACAGCTCTAAAAATATTATAGGGTGTACATTTTATCTCTAAAGTTAGAGCTCAGTCAGGCTCTTGGACCATTAATCTTTGTTTGTCTAGGTTGTAAAACAGTAATATTTTGAAATTTTAACAGAAAATGATTGTCATGAGTTGGTTGTTTGCTCTCATTCATTAAGCAATAACTCTGTCTCAGACAACGTGCCTGTCCCTTTCCCTGTCTGCCATCGTTTCATACTCGTCTCAGCTGACCTGCAAGCTCTCATTTTACAGATGTGGAAGCTGGGGCTCAGGCGGTGTAAGAAGTGGCCCAGAAGAACCCACCAGAAGGCTGAGGTGCTTCTCGGTCCTGAAGATGTGCCCCGTCCGCCCCCTGCACTATGCCACATCTCCATGCTGCTGATCCAAGTCATGAGGGACTGGTGTGCTGCCTTCTTGGCCCTAGGACTTGGTAGGAAGGGGGCAAAGCCTGCCCTTTGGAATTGGAACAAAGACAAATGTGACAAAGATGAAATGGATTCCGGGGAAGTGGAACTAGGCTGCCAGTTGGAAGATGTCTTCAGCCCTGAGTGTGAGCCAGGTATGAAGAGTTGAGTCACCTGTGCAGCTGAGGGACAGGGTGGCTCATGAGGCAATGCTGGCAGCAGGGTCCCGGAGGCAGAGGAACTGCTGAAACAAAGACTCCCAGCCTCTGGAGGCCAAGATGGTCTGCCCATGGGTGGAGCTGCTGGGAGGCCTTCTTAGCCCAATGCCTTCACACGTGCACCAACCAACATGCCCTGCTTGTGAAGCAGCCTCTGGTTATAACCTGGCTTTCCAAGAAGAGTGGAGGAGCAGCTCACAATGTGCTGACTAGTGGACCTGAAGCATCCCCAGCTCTGGGACAGTAATTCCTCTTTGTAAATTAATAAATGGACTTCAGGCTGGAGGAGAATGTGCTGAGCACTTGGACTTGTGTATCTCAGTGCCTGTGACAGCCATCCCTCTTTATAAATTAATAGACCAGCTTCATACAAGGAGGAAAAATGCTGATCACATGCACCTGGAGTTTTCTGTCCTGGTCATGCATATGTCTCTTTGCTAAGTAATACATTGATGTGGAGATTTTCATAACCCTTTCATGAGTTATCGGTTCTAAGAGGTGGTTCTTCTTTTTGGGTTGACAGGTTGAGAGGTCCTTGGTGGGATGCCGTCCCAATGTGAACCTGGGACTTTTCTTGGTATTAGCACTGGAAGCGCTAAATCTTGGGAAACCTCTCTGTCTCTCGAAAGCCAGAGTAGCTTGCTGAGGAACAGCCCAGTCATAAAACAAATGCCAAGAATGGAAAAACACAAGCACACACACACACACACACACACACACACACACACACACTTCCCAAGTGCTGTGACAGAAGCTTGACAAGGTACATCCAGTTCAAGAAAGGTGATAGGGAGGGATCCTTGAGAAGGTGGTATTTAACCAGACACGAGGGGAAGACCACAACACCATTATCCCCAGACAAGATTCCTTCCTCCCAGATCAAAGCCTGGAGCTGCTGTCCAAGACAGGCCACCCAACATTGGTGGGTGCTGAGCTCAGGCTCCTGCAAATTAGGATGGTGGATTCCCCTGCAGCCTTGCCACTGGTGAGGTAAACTCAGCCTCACCATGCATCTGGGAGAAATCGAGCACTTACATATACATTGTATATGTAAAAGCCAAATTCAAATTTCATGTCTAGATTTAGAAGGACCTTTAAACTTCCCCTGTCTAATGACTTCTAGATATCCAACCACAATATTCTGTATTTTATTTTGTAGCTCTTCTACAGAGACTTTGACAGAAGTGGAAAGCAAGTGCACTTGGACCTGTGCTGATGTACTGGAGTTCTTCAGCTCAGTGCAGGAGAGTCGTCCAAAGGACCTCACTGTTCTCCTATGGACTAAATAACAGAACGGCCATTAAATGATGCATCCTGTCAAAGAAGGTATTACTGAAATCAATTTGTCTGCTTCTTTTCACCTTTTAAATGTGGCTACCTGAAAATTTGAACTTACATATGCAGTTCGTTTTATATTTCTGTTGGATAATTTTGCCATGAACTCTCCTCCTAAACAGCCTCAGTGATCCTCATGTATCTGTGCTGATGGACCCCAGGTGCCTTTCCAGCTGTGAAGTGAGGATCACATGTGCTTCTGACTTTTCTAGACATCTCCTCTTGGACATTTCACGAATTTCTCATGGTTTGTCAGATCAAATCTGGACTCTCTTCCCTTAATTTGCCTTTCCCCAACTTACCTCAATGTTCCCAGGACACCCCTGCCCCAGAGATGCTATACACCTGGCTTTGAAGTTGGAGGGAGGGGAGACAAACACCTTGCAAGCCAGAAGGGACGGGGAATGGAGCCTCCCTAGAGCCTTCAGAAAGAATCACACCTGCTGACATATTGACTTTAGGCTCGTGAAACACATTCTGAATCTCTGACCTTTAAAAGTGTGACAATATGTTTGCATAGTTTAAGCTGTAACACTTGTGATAATTTTCCACAGAGTAACCGGGTAGCTATAAATGGGTCCTCCCTTGTCTAAGGCCTTAAGACAACCCTTGGCTAGTTTGGCCACGCCTCTCTCCAGTTGCCCCCAATGCCATTGCCAAGCACCAGCAGAGCCTGCTGTGACATCTCTCAGGTCTCTCCTGGGATGGGGTACAAATGGCTGCAAATGCTTTACTAATCTTCCCAACAAGAGAAGGAGTCTGTCTCCTCCTCTTGAACTTGGGATCATCCTGGGCTGCTTGGAGAGCACCGTGGAAGCCATGCTGTGTAACTGGCAGACCTGGGACCGCGAGAGCTCTGCTTTCTCATCCTTGGGCCACTCCCTTTGGAAGCCAACCGCCATGCAAGACACTGACTCACTGTGAAGGAGCCTGAGACAGCACGTGGAAAGAGGCCACACGAAAAAGCCCCGTGGTGCCAGATGCATGAGTGAAGCTTTCCTGGCTCATGCAGCCTGGCTAAGTCACCGCCGAAAATAGCCGAGTGAAGGACAGAGTTGACAACAGGCAGACCTTGTTGGAATTCTTGACCCGGAGAATCATTACCATGCAGAGTGGCCGTCATTGAAGTCTCTAGGTTTGGGATAGTGCAGTGTTAGGTAGGAGAAGCACTTCTTTCCCACCTATGTGACTGCCAATGCTCCTCTCACACAGCACCTGACACAGCCCTCTGACAGTTACTCTGATGGTCACTCCTTTGCTTCTGATTGCACGAGGAAGAAAACAGCCTGTGTCCTCTGTCATTCTGCCTGTAGATCCCTGGAACCGGCAATCAGATGTCACGGGAACCACTGCACATTTATGGCTAACGGCTATTCATTTAGAAGCGCATTGTTGATTCAATCCCTCTCTGTGCAGTACTGATCACGTGCCAGGCGCTAAGTGTTAAGGACCTT
Source organism: Urocitellus parryii (assembly GCF_045843805.1). Classification (NCBI taxonomy): domain Eukaryota; kingdom Metazoa; phylum Chordata; class Mammalia; order Rodentia; family Sciuridae; genus Urocitellus; species Urocitellus parryii. Next base: position 281,182 of record NW_027552070.1, on the reverse strand, counting down.
GAGGGCCAACAACTGGAATGGGAAATGCACAAAAAGCAAGAAAAGAAACAATGCTTTTAAAAATCATAAATGGTGACATGGCTGAGAATGGAAAAACACAAGCACACACACTCCCCAAGTGCTGTGGCAGAAGGTACATCCAGTTCAAGTAAGGTGGGAGGGGCGTCTAGAGAAGGTGGTATTTAACCAGAAAGACCCGCAACACCACTATCCCCAGACAAGATTCCTTCCTCCCAGATCAAAGCCCGGAACTGCCATCCAAGACAGGCCACCTGACATCATCGAGTGCGGAGCCCAGGCCATCCCTAGGACATGTGTTTTGCTGAAACACCTCCTTCTTCATTTTCTTATTCTCCACAAATTGTCATCCTGCCCAGACTCACTATCTCAGCTTCAGCCCCTGATCCCAGTCCCCACAGCCTCTCAAGAGACCCTTTCTCCCAGACAATCCTCTCCTGGTCACATGTGACATTTCAGTGCCAGCAGGAACTGGACATCAGCATAAGCATTGGCAAACCCAGAGTCTGATTGCCTTGCAATTCCCCTGGGTCATTGGGACAGACATCTTCGTAGTGCCACATTTAGGGTGAAACAACTTTTTTGTGTTTCTCTGCTCATTATGGGCTGGAGGTTTCATTTAGCTGTGGTACAAAGAGCAACATGAGCTCCATAGTGTTAAAGTCACGTGGTGTTGATTTTGCAGTGGGTGTCCTTGGTCCTCTTGCACTGTCCCTCAGTCCATGGAAGAGCATCTTCCTCTCATACAGTGGAGGGGGTGTTGGAGGAAGTTTGGGCTGAGAAAGCACCCTTCACTCATTGCATGCATGTAGATCTGACAGTTCCTCATCCCACTGTATTTTGGGGTTGGCACAGGGAGAAGGGCAATGGGAAACCATTTTGGAAAGAAGATTTGCAAGAATCATGATGTCATTCTAGGAATTTGCATGACATGATTTAAGTAACACAGAAAATCTACCCAGCCCCCACGCAGCCCTCTGATGCTCCGATGTGGAGCCTCCACTGTATACCGTAAGAGTCTCCTCTTCGATGACTCAGAGGATGCTTATTAAATTATCTGTGTCTATAGGAAGGCAATGCACCATTAGAGACTGAAAATATGCTAGACCAGGGCCCCAGACATTTGAGTTCTTCCTCCAATTCTCTTCCACCATGCTGGGTGATGCTGGGGAAGACTCTAGTGTCAGAATGAACCAGACCGGTTTCCTGTCTGTAAAACAGGGACCAATGTTCAAGTGTACCCACCCACTCCTTCATTCATTCTGCCAAGTGACTGTCATTGGCACCCACGGTGTGCCAGGCACCCTGCAGGCTGTGTACAGTAGCAGGCATCGCCATCAAGCATGAGCACCTTGGCCATGGGGCACACTGCACACGGGTGAGAGAAACTGGCTATTAGGCAAGTGGAGCAACTCGGAAGGTGGTTCAAGGGGAGGAAGGGAAGGCCAAGAAGAGGTCATCAAGCTTGCCTGTAGGATGACAGGGTCCCAGCTGGAACCTGGGGATTCCAAACAGACTGTGAAAACAGAAGTAGGTATGAGAGAAGGGATTTTTTTTTTAAACCAACTTCATCATTTTACCTAAACCAGTGTGTCTGGGCCTGGAGACCGAGACCTGGGGCACTAATGTCGTGAGGTGAGTAGAATGGCCTGGGTACGGGCAGTGGCTCGGACTCAACCTGAGCTCTGCTCTCCAGGGCAGTTACATGAAACTTCCAGAAAATAAAAAATACTGACTTTATCTTGGGGCACATCACTTGCCTTCTCAACACCTAGGTTGCCCTCTGAGCCTGTCTGGGAATTAGATAGAGCTCTATCCATTAATAGAGGGACAGTGCCCAGCACTGCTCATGGCTCTCAGTGAGGGCTTGGGGAGCAGCAAGAAGCCTCTCTCGCTTGTCCCTCCCACTCCTCTTCCTGTAGAGTGCGTGACTCATGATTGAAGTCAGGTTTGAGCTCTATGTGAAAGGCTAGATTTTCAAGAATGTAGATCTAGATATTTGGGGACACATTATAATTTTTGATCGACTGTCCAGGTCAAATGGTTTTCCCTAGTTTAGTGCAACCAAGTTGTGGCAAAACAAGCCTCTGCTCATCATCTCTCTTATGTGACAAGGTGGGTAATAAGTTACAGGGAGGTTGACGAAGCAGGAGGTCAGCTTCTTTAAGAGCACTTGAGAAGTTCTGCAGCTATAGCCCATTTAGATTTTGAAGGGCAAAAGTCTTCACCATTCACAAAGATGGTGAGGCAAGAAGATTCAAGCAGGTTAAGTGAGCAGGTCATTCTCGGAGGAACGTCTTAGTCTCCAAGCTCTGTTTCAGATGCAAGGTGTGTCAAGGGTCCAGAAAGTCAGCCCTGTGGGCCTCATAGGAATTGTCCTTTGACTAAGGTGTCATGGAGCAACCAGGTTTGAACCACGTTGGTTGGCCACACACCTCTGTGACTGCTTAGAGCCATGACATCTAACAAGAGTCAGATCTCCCTGCAGAGACGGCGTCTATGGCAGGTGCCCAGGTGCCTGGGTCGCATCCCCTTGCCACCTCTGACTTCAGCTGAAGCTGTGCTGGACACTCTGGGTGAACACCCACTTGTCTGGCTCTTCAGGGCTCCACCATGGGCTTGCCTGGCCACAAGTCATTCTGTCCTGGACCTTCTCTGACGCAGGGAGGAACCTGCCCTAAACACAAGGCAGTTAACACACCCGAGGCCAATCTCAACTCATGAGAAACAGGCAGCCTGAGAATGAGGCTCCAGGCCCTTCAACTTTTCAGACGGATGATGCCGAGGCCCTCCACAGGGTTCCCTGAGGCCCTGAGAACTGAGGAAATAAATCCCACTGTGTACAGATGCAACCTCCATACAGGATACAATTTTTCTGACTTTTTTTTTTTGGTTCATCCCTGTTTTGCTCTCCCCTTTGACTCACTTCTGCTACCTAGGACCACCTCCTAGAGGATGAGCCAGTTCTCAAGTCCTTGTCTTGGGCTTTGCTTTCCAGTGACTCAAACTAAGGCCAATGCTATACAACCTGTGCATCCATCTTTGGAAGAAAAATGCATTAGCACAGAGAAAGGGAGCCCATCAGGCAGGGGAAAAAGCAAAGCAAAGCAGGAATACATCCTTGCAAGCCTCGTGAGAGTCCTGGAGGAGAGAATCTCATCACCACACAGTGTCCGTGAGGTCAGTGGTGTCAGCAGTAATTGTTTTTCTCAGGATGCACTTTTGTTTTAAGACCAGCCCAGATGCTGACTTCAAAAGCTTTCTAGTTTGTCATGTGCTACCCGAGACTATCTCTTCTCTTTCCTGCATGTCCAGCTCCATTTCGCCAGGAGATGAGCGCGGCACAAGAGCATCGTTACGGAAACACATGGCTACTTCTCCCTGTGTGGTCAGGGAGTCGGGAGAGGCGGCCCCCAAGGCCAGGCCTCTTCCACTCTGGCCATCCCTCAGCACAGGGTGGGAACTCTGACAGGAGAACTGTCAGAACACGAAGCACCCTGTGATCAGGGAGGTCTGAGAACGTGAGCACCGGGGAAGACGAATGGAATACTGGACATCCATACATTGAAACACAGGGAAAGAAAAACGTCAGAGAGCAAATATTTTTCTAGAAGCATTAGCCAATGGCACACGTGGAAATCAAGCAGAGGCTCTTGCTACCCAGACCGACTTATTTATTTATTTATTTTGGAACTAGGGACTGAACCCAGGGGTTCTTTACCACTGACCTACATCCCCAGTCCTATTTTTAATTTTTTTTTCTTTTTTTTTTTTTTGGACGGGGCCTCACTAAGTTGCTGAAGCTGGCTTTGAGCTTAGAGTCTTCCTGCCTCAGTTTCATGAGTTGCAGGGATCACAGATGTGGACCACCATACCAGGTTCCACGGGAATCACAGGGTCGGCACCCTGTGATGGCATTAAGGGGGCTCTAGGTCCACATTCCAGCCTCAGTGTGGTGTGTTGGGGCACTTGGCTTGTGGTGGCCTTGGACTCCAGAGAGGGAGGAGGGTCTGACCTCAGGAAGTTTCAGTGAGTGTCACCAAGTCTCAAAAAGATCCAGGAAGGAACAGGGCAGAAGGAATGGCTGGGAGGGGAGCTAGCTGGTCAGGAAGGGCTCTGTGTGCCCTGCTAAGGCCCCAGCCTTGGTGGCGAGTTCATGCTCATCTCATTTTATACCAGAAAATAGCAGAAAGAATCACCTACTAACTCACCATAGGAAGAGTCACCAAATCACCACTTTCTTTTACTTACTTCTAGCTTTTTAATTGACCCATAATATGTGTCATTCATATATTAAACTACAATGACATACATGTATAGTTTGATAATTTCTTTTGATATATACCTGCACGGCCATGGGGGTGAAGACACACCTGCGCCATCAGCCCCACAGCTCCCCTCAGGCCCCTGCTAGCTCACACCTTTCCCACGGCAGCCATGATTCTGGGTTCTCTGCATCACTAGAGATGAATTCTGCCCAAACTTAGGCTTCATCCACTTGAGTATTCACCTCCACATCTGGATTCTTTCAGGCAACGTGTGTCTATGAAGTTCAACCATGATCTTGGGCATAATAATATTTCTTTGCCTTTGTTTCCACATACTGTCTATCTTACATGCCCATCTACATGGGTCCCTTGGGCCCTTGGCTGGCTCTCATGTTGCTTCTGGTTTGGGGCTATCATGCACAGTGTTTTGTCTATAGGTATGCACGCATAGACATTTCTTTCAGATGTGGATCTAGGAGGAGAATTTCTAGATCACAGGACATTCACCATTGCAGTATGTGTGAATTCTGGTGGCTGCACATTTTGGCCAGCACTCGGTATTGCTAGTTGGGTATTCCCTAAGTCATTTTGGTGTGCATGCACGCATGCATTTATGGATAATTCTGTCTCTGTATAATCTCCTTGCAATTTTGCCTTGCATTTCCTTGAGGATTAATGACATTAAACGCCTTTTTATACATTTAGTGTTCATTTAGATGCTCTCTTTTGAAAAGGGCCTGTTAAAAATCCTTTCCCCATTTTTTAAATGGGTCCTCTGCCCTTTTGTTATAGTTTTGGAGCAGTTGTTAATGTGTCCTGGATAAATTCCCTATAATGGATACATATATTATAATTATTTTTTCCCCAATCAGCAGCCAGTGTTCACATTCTCAATGGTGTGCTTTGATGAAAACAGGTTTTTACTTTTATTGAAGTAGAATTCATTCATCTTCTCATGTACACTTACAAGAGGCACTGGCCTATAATTTCCTTTCCTTCCATGTTCATGTCTGCTCTGTAGTGATAAAGGTTATGCTGGCCTTAAAAAGGGAGTTACAGTTTTACATTCTCTATTTTCTGGAAAAATTTATGTAGGATGTGGTTTAGTTTCTTCTTTAAAAATTTGGTAGACTTTACTATGAAGCCATTTGGCCTTAAATTTCTTAGGCTTTGGAGTTTTAACTGAATAGATGTAGGCCTATTCAAAATCTCCATTTCTTCTTTTATGTATATTGGGTTTTGAGCTTTTAGATTTCTTAGATTTGTCAATTTTAACTTTCAAACTGATCTTCATAGATGTATTTCCAGCACCTTCTTCTCAGACATTTTATACTTGGAAGATTATTAGTGATGCTTCTTTTTTGCATTCCATTTATTAGTAAACTGTGCCTTTATTTCTTGATCAGATTTACTAGGGGTTTATTGAGTTATGCATCTTTCAGAGTAACAACTTACTTGAGGCTTGATTGATTTTTTTCCCAATTATATATCTACTTTCTATGTTATTGACTTTAGTACTTAGTCCTCTTTATTTTCTGAAAGTTAAATTTTCTCTTTTTTGATCTGTACATTCACTTAGGCTGGAATTTTATCCTCTATCAGCAATATATCTACAGGGTTGTTTTTTTTCTATGTCATATTTTCATTCTATTCCATTTGAAATATTTTCTACATTATTTCTTAGGTTACCCACAGAATATTTCAAAGTGTACTGCTTAGTTTCCAGGCAGGTAGATATGTCCGAGTTCTTGTTATTGATTCTTAGTTTCAATCCACAGTGGTCAGACTGCATACTCTAAATGAATTCTGTCATTTTGACCAGCACCCCATACATCGGTAACCACCCCACAAGTGGCTTTTCAAGTGGCTTTTCCACTTGAAAATAATGTGTAACGGGCAGTTTTTGCATTTGTTATATGTTACTGGAATTTTCATTATCCCTGTTTATATTTAGATTAATTGTGATGTCAGTCGTAAAGGCTTGTGTTAACATTTCCGGCTATGATTATGGGTTTTTCTATTTCTACAATTATTTCTACTTTATATATTAGTTTGTTTTATATATATTATTCAATGAATTTCAATTTAGGATTATATCTGCCTGTTGTATAGTTTTATAATAGTGAAATATCTTTCTTCATCTCTAGTAATTCTTCTTTCCTTAAAGTCGATTTCCTTTGATAATACCATAGGCATAAAACTAACTTTTGTTTAATATTTTTACATTTCTTTAAATTCTTTGACTTTCAGTCTTTCTGCATCTTGCACTTCATGTATATCTGCATGAAGTGATACGTAGCTGTAATTTTAAAATCCAGCCTAACGACTGCTGCTTTTAGTTGGAAGTCTTACCAAATATGTTCCTGAGTTCTTCCTCAGTGCTCCCCCTTCACCTCGATAAATTGTCTGTTTGCATTATCTGAATCTGAGTGTGTCTTTGTTAACAAGGAGGGACACTGTCCACAAATAGGACTGACACAAGGTGGAAAGTGGAGAAAGGAGATCTGATTCTGGGAAGCCTTGGGAGGCTGTCCAAGCCCAGCCTGAGCCTAGGGCAGCTCCTCACTCCCAAGTTAGGTGACAGGAAAAGCCAGAATAGCTGTTCCTTGCTTTGAATATGACGGAGAACACTACGTGCACATATCATACAGCACTGTGGCTTGTAACTAGTTACTGACACTTAGCTTCATGAGCCAGCACCATACTGAGGACCTCATGTGTGCCAGCAGGCAAATCTCGTGATGTCTGGAAGAAGTATTACTTTTATAATTATTGACCAATGGAAACAGTTAAGTCTCAAAAAGACTAAAATAATTTGTCCCAAGTCACAAGGCTGATGAATTCCAGGATTAGGATTTAAACCCAGGAAATGGGACTCCAGCATTGGAGCTATTAAACACTTCCCTTCACTGCCTTGTCCACTCAGGTGGGCAGAGTCCCCAGGAAGCTTTTAGATTTTGGCTCAATCTCTGCGGCCTACTTACCTCTCCAAGGACTATTTTATAAAATGTCTATTTTATTAATCACTGCTGATGGTCTGTCTTTTCTATTTTCTTATTTAAGGTTTTATTTCTGAAGGTCCCATTTTTGCTTTTCCAAATGTTCTTAAATGTTTTATGGGTCTTCTTCACAGCATATTTTCTATAAAATATATGGATTGCAGCTTACTACCACATACAGTAGAATTCGGGGAAAGATGAAAATACACGACCCTGAATTGTTAATATTACATCTTATTTCTGGAGGATGCTTTTTCTTACCAAGGAAACATTGACACTTTGGATTTATAACATTGCCTTTGGAAACCTTGAAGTTTTATAACAGAAAATAATGTGTCATTAGGCACTCTGAGGGCATAATGAGGCATTTACTACTTCTTGCTCATTTTGGTGAAGGTTTCCAGAAATAAACATTAACTTGTGTGGACTTGGCATAGGGATCATTCATGAAATAAGGGGAGAATGCATGGCATAGTTAGCTGCTTAAATTACTTCTCCATAAATTATTCATGCTTCTAATATTTACCTTGCTTTATAATATTTGAACTATTCTCCTTTCTGCACATCAGGAGTGCATTAGCATCAACAAGACAAAGTTAAACCCCTCCAAAAAAAATTAAATGGTTGACCAAAGAAGCTATTGTCAGAATTCATCAGGAACAAAGAAGCCCTAGAAGATGAGGGAGAATCTCTCAGGGGAAACCAGCACATTTTTGGTCTTGGTTTTCCCTGGGGATTGGAATACTTCATTTGTAATGAAGCAATAAATAAGTGACAGACACTGCGAGTTTTAACTCCAGCTACATTTAAAAGTGGGTAGATGAGGCTTGGATCCAGTTGCTGGAGTCCATGGGCACAGGTTTGCTGAGAGACCTCGTCCAAGGAAGAACCTGGCCTGCGCATAAAGGATCCAGGGCATCGGAAGAAGACTCCAGTTGTAGAGCTCCCCGGCCCCTTTTCTGGGAGTTGTACAACTCTAAGATTTGCAAGCATGTTTCTGTAACATTATTTTCATCATAATTAGTTACAAATTTGAAAGAGAGAGAGAGAGAGAGAGAGAGAGAGAGAGAGAGAGAGAGAAATCCATAGCAATGGATTTACCTATTGGCATACAGCATTTGTTTGGCTAAAAAATATAGATTTTCGTCAATGGTTCTGTTGACATCAGATCCCTAAACTGGTCCTGATTCCTGTAAACTATTGCAGCCCACTGACACCATCCTGAGACAGAGACGTGGAAGGATCGCATCCTTTCAAGTCAACATGGAGGATAACAGCTTGTGTGGTGGGAGAATCACGTGTGGGGGGAACTGTGAGCGGAGAATGAGAGGGCAGCTGGGGTTAACCTGGACGCTGTGCAGGAGGCGTGGGAACCTGGTGGCCTTGGAGCAGGGGGGAAGAGATCCCAAGCACTCCTCAGGAAGTCACCTTAGCAATCACAGGCATGTCAGTGGGGTCACAACGGGTGTGGGGGGGATGAGGCTAGATTCAAGAGGGAGAGGCCCTGCCACACCCAGAGAGAAGGAAATCATGCTTAGACCACTGGTCACTGCCCTGTGAAGAAGACAGCAGGAAGAAACCACATGAGGGACAGAGGGAAGAGCGGAGTGACCCTGACCTCTCAGGTAGGGAGATACAAAGACATATCTAAGGTGGTGGCATGGGTGCCTGGGAAGACAGGGTGCTAGTGCCAAAAAAAAAAAAAAAATATATATATATATATATATATATATATATATATATATATATATATTATATATGTTATATATATATATATATATATATATATATTTTATATATGTTATATATATATAACATTGAGGAAGATGAGGCTTGAGGTATATGAGGGACGGTGGGGACACACACGAACCTAGGGAGGCAGGTGCATGTACAGGTGGAGATGCCACGAGCAGGTAGACTGGAAGAGCTCATGGTCAGAGGTCCAGCTACAAACTTGGAGACGTCCTAGATTGGGGATGAAGTCAAGACCGAGCGCTGACAGTCCCCTGCGGTGGCAGCAGGAACAAGAAGACGAGCTGGAGGAGGAGAAACAAAAGGGGTTGTCCACATGGGAAGTGGGGCACAGCATGGCGTAGCATCTGGAGGATGCAGGGAGGCCGAGTGCTGGAGGGAGGGGGTGAGCTGGCTCAGCTGCTGTGGACAAGGTCTGCTGGGTTCTTGAAAGGGTAAACAGAATCACCACCTGAGCTGGCAATTCCCCTTCTAGGGGCAAACCCCAGAGGATAAAAAGTAGTATTCCAGCAAATACAGGTCCACACAAAGCAGAGCTCACCATAGTCACAAGGTGGAAACAGCCCGGATGGCCATCCATGGATGAATATGTGCGTGAATTCTCACCTGCACATATGATATCATTCAGTCCTAATGAGCAATGAAGTTCTGATCCAGGCACGATGGGGAGGAATCTTGAAACATTATGCTGAGCAGAAGGAGCTGGTTACAAAAGGCCACAAAGTGTATGATTCTGTTTATGGAACACACAAAATGAGTACAGACTGGTGGTCACTGGAGACCTGAAGAAGGGCATCATGGAGACCCAATAGCAACAGGTATGGGGATTCATTTTGTGGTGATGATGATCTTTTGGGGATAGATGGAGGGGGTGGTTGTACAACATTGTAAGTCAATGTAAGTAATGTGCCACAAAAATGCCATTTAAAAGGGTAAATTTTCAGGTAATTAATTTACTGATTGAGTTAAGGCTCTCATAACCTAATCATTTGTCCACTAAATCTTCTTGCATTGTCTAACCCTTGAGCTTTGGGGAACACCTCATATCCAAACCATAATATCTACCTAAAAACTTCTAACCTAAACAGAAAAAAATATCAAAACAGAATAAATATTTTCAACAGCAACAATTAAAATAAATAAAAGGGTAAATTTTATGTGATTTTCACTTCAATAAAATAAAACTAAAAAAATCAATTGCCAAATGCTTCAGAGAATTCAAGCAGGCAAGAGACTCAAAGACATTCAAGAACATCCATCATTTGGTTTCCATGAGTTTTGAAAGAACACTTTCAGCAAAGGGTTGAGGGCAGGAACTGGTCTAGGAGCGTTGAGGGTGGAGCGAGCAATGAAGCAGAGCTGAAGGGTGAAGTCCACTCTCCAGAAGACTGAAGGACGGTGAGGTGACCTGGCTCCTGGGAGTTTGCTTTAGCATCAGGCCAACTGGGTGCTTGTGAGGGTGACCGGGGGATTCCGAGAGGAGGAGAGGATCGAAGCTGCATTAATGAAAAGAGGCTCAAAGGAGTGGGCTCCAGTGATGAAGGGGAGAGAGGGGTCTTTCTCAGAGGGGGAGGGAAGGCGGCAGTGTGGGAGAAGGGAACCGAGAAGCTCAAGAGGAGTGGTGTCCTTTGCTCAGCCCAGAGAGTTAGAGAGCCTGCTATGGACACCTGTGGGAAGTGGGGTCAGGCTTCTTCCTTCAGGCCCAGGGCAGAGTCTTGGTGGCACCCAAGGTGATAAGCAGTAAGAAAAGGACGAAAGTCAGAGTGGAGAGAGGAATAGGGACCTGCAGGAGGCAGCTGGCCCAGTTTTGCAACTGTGAGCCTCAGTGGGGCGCTTCCCACACCCTTGGGTGCCCAGCAGCTGCTCACCCACCTGGCCCACCCTCATGCCTTCTTGACTTCAGTCTCCCCTTGTAGACACCCAAGTTCTTCTTGAATCCCCAGGCTATCCCAGAGCCATCAAAACCTCCAACTCTCCTGCGTGTCTTCACATCCAGGTCCCCAGCCCTGGGAGGAAGCAGTTCCATGGTCCAGGGCCTGCAGGCGCAAGCCGCTCAGGCTGTTGGATGACTGTGCACCTTCTAGATTCAGCTATTCAGCCAATCTAAGCCTACACTCCGGTGAGAGTATGCAGCTCATATTTCTCTATTTTGACAAGGATAAGATGTCTTATTAAATGTTTTTTTGAAGAGTCTGAGTACAAAGCAGGGCTCTAAAGTATTCAGCCCAATGACCTTGGGTGCCTCACCTCTCTCCATTTGTAAAATGGAGATAACACTATCTATTTTGTAGAATTGCTGTAAAGATTAAATGACTTACTATAAGTCCGTAGAGTGGTCTCTGGCATAGAGTTTGAGCTAAATAAATGTTGGCTATATCCGAATTATGAACATCAATATTCATTCCATCTGTGGCATTTGTTAAGGCATTAAATAAGTTATTTATTCAGGGCCAGATATTGTGTTAATTGCTAGATTTATAACAATGAACAAGTCAGTTGAGTGCCCTCTGGAGCATGTAATTTTACTTTATCAAATAAACTAATACCAAACTTGTGACATTTATGTAGAATTTAGAAAAAAATATAGATTAATTTTTGTTTTGCATTTCCTTTTCTTTGATTCAGGTCAGATTCTGCATGGACTTCAGGGCTCCATGTGGACAACTTGTGCTGCTCTTTCTGTAAGATTCTAATTCCAAAGTTTTTATTCCTAGAGAAACTTTTGTTAAGGCAAAATGACAATATGGCCTGTCCACCTATCTAAGGTTTTCTCAGAAGCATGGCTCAGTGTTGTGTTAAATCTGATTTCTAAGTCCTCTGAGATTTCTCTGTGTCATTTCATCTGTAATCAGAGCAATCCCACTTATTGTAAACTTGTAGTGACCAAGTGTCTCCACAGGAATCGCTCCTGGAGTCCCAGATGTTACCTTCCCTGTATTTGCGTTCAGAATCCACTGGCATTTGGTGTATGGTCACAGTAAACTCTAGGAGTAGAGGCATGAGATCCTGGAAAGTGTGTTGGCTCTCATGACTGTGTCCTGTCGCTGATGGCAGGGCACAATTTCCCTCTGATGGATTCCATTCCATGCACTTGAGAAGCCCCACTGCTGTCGGAGAGCTCGGAGGACTTGCAGAACGGGACTGCTCCATGACCAGCTCTATGACCTAAGACCTGTGTCTATGGGTCTGTTTTCCGGCTTATTGGGCAGAAAAACCTCATGACTTCCAGGCACTGGTGTGAGGAGTGAATCAGACAATGCATATGGAACTAAAATAGCAAAGTAATCCATAAAATATAAATGTAAAGCATTTTCCCAGACTTGGCACCATGAGGATGAGCCAGGATCCTGCCCTGGCCAAGAATTACATTAGGAAACCCTGAGAACATAAGGCTTGTCCTTCTACCTGAAATTTCTTTGGAAGTTTTGCTCAACTGTGGACTCATTTTTATTCATAATTGCCTTTTAATTTTCTTATGTCCTTTCAGGTTTTCACTGGAAAATAACAGCACCAATGAAGCTGCAAATGTCAGTTACCAAAATAGCAGTGGTAACAGCCAACCCGAAGGCCCATCTCAACTCCCAGGCCTGCCACCTGCTGATGGAGGAGAAGAACGTAAATAATACATCATTAATGTGGGAGACCCTGGGTTCCCTCCCTGACACCTCAAAAAAATAATAATATTTATATTGATTACTTGTTGAATGATACTATACATATATGATAGGCATATGCATACAGAGTTAAATGAAACACTATTGAAATTAATTTCCCCTGTTTCTTTTCAATGTGACTATAAGAAACTTTAAAATGATAAATGGTGACTCACAGTATATTTGTGGGACTCTGTTGTTGTACAACATGAAATTGAGTTTTCACAAGCCAAAAAGAAGTCAATTTCAGTTATCTACACTTTCTATGGGATCAGTTAGTTTCCCCCAAGCATTTCAATTAAAATTAATCTTCAGAATATAGTTTTCATAGATTCTGACCCACAAAGCACTCTGTTATCTACTTGAGTTAATGAATCGGAGGATGTCTTTTTATCTGTGTTTGAGGAGTACCCTGGAGCTAAGAGCCATAAACACAGCAGTTTAGGCATGTGTCAAAACACAACAGCCTAATGCCCTATTTAAGGTCCAATTCTTGGATTCCTACAATAATTTTCAAGCCATATATTTTTCCCAATTTGGATGACAGTTAAATTGATACTAATTTTCCATGGTAGTAACTGGGGAGGCTGTTGCTGTGGAGAGTGGTAATTCACAGGGTTTTGAAGTTATTGCACTTGTTAAATCGATGCATATTAAGTTTCTACTCATCATTTCTTTACGATCACAGTAAATGCATAGATTGGTCATCCACTGGGATGTTTGTAAAACATATTTCATGTAAGCAAGATCGATATAATTGACCAGCTCTACAGACTCTGAGTCAGTCCACTTATCAGTGCGATAAGGCATTGAGAAAGATGATTCATTTCACTGTAGCTGGTGACTCTCATTTTTAAAGCATCTGGGATGCTTTGAAGAAGTGAAGTCTGGTCACCTGTGTGTGGTGGGGCAGGTGACTTGGAGGTTTAATGGCATGATGGCCAAAATAAACAGAGGATGCCAATGGTCCTTTTGGGATTAAAAAAAAAATTGGAGCTTATCTCACAAATAATAAATGTGCAGAAACACTTTTGTCTAGAATGTGAGATTAGGAAAACTAGGGAATTGAAAGTATAGAAGTGACAAGGATTTAGGTGACTTTGCAGTACCATATGGCTGATTGCTGGTAAATGTGTGATTTGATGCAAATTTGTGGTAATTGTAGGTTCCCCTTAATATTGTCCAAAGCAATCTGGCTAACTATCTCCAGCATGTGTGTGGGCAGAAGGGAGCGCTTGGCCATTGCTTCAGGTTCTCCCACCCAGGACCCCCTTAAGGTCTACACAAATGGAATCTGAGCTCTGGGAAGGAGTGGTGACATACACCACATGCCAGGCAGCACCACTGCTAAGGACTTCTGGTGGTTGAAGACTTATTTAATAATTGTATTTTGAAAGTTTACAATAAAATCAACAATTTCCCTCAAGTGGTTCTTTTCTCTGGTTGCTCATTTTAGTTTAATTTTTTTTTTTTTAGGAACTATTTCCAAACTGACTCTTGAAACTAGATTAGCAGCCAAATTTTTGCCTTTTAAATTGTGTGTTTTAAATTGATGAACAGCCAGAGAGGAACCAGCCTTCAAATTCACCTTTCAGTATCTGTCAGAACTTTCTTTATTTTTAAGGATTCTTAACATAACAAAAAAGAAGGGGAGTATAGATACAGTTATTATTGTTGCATTGAATTTGAGCAACTTGATTAAGAGTCCAGTTTTCCTTTTGGGTCAAGTTTTACCCTGTTTTGACTTCCAGGAAAGAAATGTAAATTGCTCTTAGTTATCTTTTAAATACTGCCAAGGCTGCTGGTGTTTTTTACCTGGGCTCATAGAAATGCAGAACCCCTAACTACAGGATCTCCTCATCCAGGGGTAGACACCTGAGGGACAGGTGGCCACAGTGCAGTCACCTGCTGTCCGGAATCCCACATAGGTGTGGAAGTGATGGTGTCAGGCCCTGGAGGGTGTGGGTGCAGGACTGGTCATCTCACCCTGCCTCCCAGGTTCACTGAATGTGCCCGGTAGCTCTGCCTCTGACAATCTGTTATGAGGAATAATTGCCATTGGCATGGCACTTAAACATGCGGGTCACTGTTCTGAGGCTCTGTGTGTATTAAGTCTTTCTGTCCTCTGGGCACCTCTACCAGCTGGTACCACACAAGCCCATATTGTATGTAGCTCAGGAAGCCGGAGCTGAAGCAAGAGCAGCACGGGATTCACCCAAGGGTTCTGGCTCCAGACCCTCCTGTTAGTCTCCTGCATGGGTGCAGGGTCCCCAAGCTCAGGGCTCGGACTGAGATGGGCACAAGCATAGGTAAGCAGACTGCTTGGGTCAGAGTGTGATAGGGGAGAGCCAGGCAGACTAGGGGGGTGTGGAGGAAGAGGTGCTCCCCAAGGAGGGAAACCTTGGCCAGTCCTGAGGGATCAGAGGGGTGCTGGCTGCTGGTGGAGGGGACACTGTCCAGACAGAGGCACGGCCAGCATGAAGGGATGGGAAAGCCGGGCCAATCCAAGAAAGCAATGTGCTTTGGTACTGCAGAGGCAGAGTAAGTTAGGGAGGAGTGTTCATCTGCTCTTCCATTTGTTCAGAAGACATTTACTGAGCACCAACTGTATACCAAGCATTGTGCTGGGTGCTGAGGGTTGAGCAGTAAACTCACGGATGGGTGGATAGAGGAGAGAAGGAAGACCTTATAACAGTTCCTGCTCATGTCACATCAATCCAGAACCTCACGGTCTGCCACCTGTTTCCAGGATTTTAACTCAGCATTTCCTTCCAGCCTCCTTGACCCAGAGACAGGCCCCAGGGCACCAGATGCTGGCTTGTGTGAGTACCAGGCAGGATGAGCCTTGGGGGATGGAGGGTGGCAGATTGCCTCTGCAACTGCAGAGCTCCTAGCTGAGGGTACGGAGGGAGTGTCCCCAGGGTGCACAGTGGCCCTGCCCATCACAGCAGCCTGAGCAGAAATGGGATGCAAGGTGCCAAGAGGAGCCATGCCCAGTGGGACCAGAGTTCACAGGGAGGGTCTGTCACCTTCCACCATGGGGAGAGGACCCTGAATGGGTTCTGATAATCTGTTTGGGGGACGGTAAGGATCCACATTCACATGCATCCAATGGGAACAGATGCTGGTGTGTGGCAAAAGAGGGAGCCACTTCATATGCAATGGCCTTGCTAAACAACTCCAATGGCACACTGCAGTCTTCCCTGCCCCACGTCCATGTCTCTTCCTCTGAAGCTAGCTTCTGCTTTACTTTGAGGGATTACTCTTCTTTTACTCCCTGTCCATGTGTTTAGGGGGGGGGGGGATGACCCCACCCTGGTTTCAAGAAAAGACACGTGACCCTGACATGGTTGATTAGAGCATCACAGTCCAGTGGACTGGACTCAGAGGTCAGTTCAGGGAAGGACTCAGGAGCTGATGAGATTCAAAGCTTCGTTACCATCATCAAGTGGAGACAGATGTTCTCTCAAGTGGCTTCAGCCTGGGAGAATGAGGTCAAGCTACAGAGACCTCCACCCTGGGAGGCAGGGAGAGGTGAGCCTCTCCGAGCAGACCCAGCAAAACAGGATGTACACAGACCAAAGTTGTTGCCATTATATAGCACCAGTACATAGACAGCCCTAAAATATATTAGTTACATAAATCAATAAATTCCTACTGCTCCTCCCCCACCATTTTTAAGTTGAATTTCTCTCATTTGCAACAACAATAACAAAAATAATCTTAGCCAATGCAATAAAGATCCATTTTGCACATAAGACAGAAGACCCAGTGCTCTTCTTGCACCCAAGGTTGCCTGCAAGGACCCCTGGATGTCCTTCCCGCCAATGATCATGAGTTCTGCCATGTCCTCAGCGTGGGGAGTCCGCACGTGCACAAACAGGGTCCTGCCCACTGCAGTTATGTTTCTCAGGGCAACTAGGCTGCCATCAATGTTCACCCTGAAGTGTGGGCTTGACACCTCATAGCGCAGCTTGTCATTTCCTTTACAGTCACTGAAGGTCACTGGGAATAGAAAACAACAGAAAAGCATGGGTAGGTTGGTACCTCTCACCTATCAAGTGCAGGTCACCTGCAGGGTCCCCACCACAGCCCTTCATCCCACAGCAGGCCACTTGTGCCTGGGTGACTGTGACTGTGTGTTAATGGATTTTACTCGGTCAAAACACACCCTTGATCACCTCCAGTTCTGAGCTGCTGCTAAATCCTGAGGATGCCAGGATGCAGGACAGGCCCTTCCCTGAGGGCAGTGGGTGGGGTGAACAGTCAGATATGGAAGAGTGACATTTAGGGAGGTGATCTAATTCTGGTATGTACGAGTTGCTGGGCAGAACCACAGAGCCCTGGGGAACACGGCGGATGGCTTCACAGAGGCAAAGTTTGAGCTGGAACCTAAGATAAATAGGAGGCTCTCAATAGGGCCGAGGGCATCCCAGACTATCCCGAGGCACGGATTCAGGAATGAGAACCAGGCAACCAGGAGCACTTGGAGAGGGGCCAATTGGAAATGGAGCAGAGATATTGGGAAGTAGAAAGAAAGTCTGGAAGTGAAACCAGGTGTGTCTGGAAGACAAACTGGGGAAAGCCAGTAAGTTGTGGTGCATCGTGACAGGCTTGGGCTATTTTCAGTGTGTCTTGGGTCAGGATCCCGTGTGTGCTCTGGTTCTAGTGGACAGCAGTGTTTCCCAAGGGTTGAGGTGCACAAGGAGCACACGGGGAGCCTTGTGAAAACCCTGAGATTATAGTGTGGTGAATCTGGGTTATAGCATGGCAGTCAGAGAGGCAGGGAAAGCCAGGGGCCTGGTGTGTGCTAGTGATCCTGGCTGGACAATGGCGGTGGTGGTGGTGATGTGGGGAGGGAGACAGGAGCTGAGTTCCTGCAGTTATGGCTCAGCCACGTGTGGGAAGGCAGACCGAAAGTGGCTCCTGGATGAACCACGTGGGACCTGGGAGTCCTGCTGCCAGCACTGGTGTGATGGCCTTTGTGCTCCCCTCTGGGAGCTTCTGTGTCTAGCACACAACTCCATTGTTAGGGCCTCCACCACCCACCCTGTGCTGCCTGCCTGTCTGCCTCTGCTGTGGACTCAGGCGCCCTGGTAGGTAAGCCGAGGAGTAGACTCACTCCCCCCAGTATAGAAACATATGACCATAGTTCCCCTTATCTAAGGGGGACACACTCCAAGACCCCTAGTGTATCTCTGAAACCCTGGATAGCACTGAAACCTGAATAGACTATATTTTTTTCCCTAGGATAAAGTTTAATTTATAAATTAGGCACAGTGAGAGATTAACAATAATAAAAATAATAAAATAGAATAATTATAACAATACACTGGCATAAAAGTTATGTAAAAAGTTTGCAAATCAACATACTGTGAACAAAGTTATGTGGACCAATCCCCCCCGCCTTTTCCCATTGAATTCAGCTCATGGTTGACCACAAGTAACCTAAATCAACTAAAGCAAAAGCAAAGCCATGGGCCAGGGGGCTACATGCTCTCTGCTGAGATGCTTACTTATTTGGCAAACCTTTAATTGAAGTTTAGCACAGATACAGAAGAGTGCATAAATCAGACTGTGTGACCAATGAATTTTTACAACATGGGTCCTAGAGCACCCATCACTCAGAGGACAGCACATTACCCTCCCTTCATGGGTAGAATTCCACCCTCCTCCCCAGAGGCTGAGTCCACAGGTGGGGTTCACCTGAGTGTACGTGTCACTGACGTGGCTTCACCCAGCATGCCCTTGTGTTTGGCTGCTTTCATCCTACATCACATTTTGTGAGATTCATCTGCGAGGCCGCAAGTCACATCCTGACCACCAAACACTCTGCAGTATCTGGACCGCTGCACCCCAATCCACTCTGTGCCAGGCTCAGTTAGGGCTTACTTATTCTACTATCAATGGGCACCTGAGTTGGTTCCAATTTGGGTCACTTTAAACATTGCTACTAGGGACTTTCTGCTATGTCTTTTGGTGACAACATCTACATAGGTCCCAGTTCACTGTAAAGCCTTATAAATATTTGACGGACTGAGCTGATCATTCTGCTCTGGAAAGATGACGCTTAAGGCAACAATTGCCTTATCAGATGGTGATATGGAGAGCGTGGACGGGTCACTTTCCACGTGCCAGGCTCAGTGACATGCATTTTACAGACATTCTGATTCAGGCCTCACGATGACAAGGAATAAGAACTATTCCGATTCCTTCTCCTGACAGTTTCCAGGTAAGATGACTAAGGTTTGAAGAGGGGCCAAGCACACAGGGTTTATAAAGGATAAACAAGATCTGAGCCCTGGTCCACGGGCCTTTCGTCACCACATAGACTCAGTAAAGGAACACCCACCTGAGCTGAGCCTCCTGGGTCCTCTCAGACCTGAGGGTGTGCACCCTGCATGCTGTGCTCAGTCCTGCCCCCACCTTCCCACCAGCCCTGAAGCACCCTGCACAGCACTGCCTGTGCACCCCTGGGCAGGGCTCAGAGGCATCTCTGCATAAGCACACAGCTGGATGCTGGGGCATCTGCGGTTCTCGGGCACTTGCTTGCTTTCCCTCACCACCTTGGTAGCCAAGATGACCCAGGCATGCCTGGTTTCCGCTTTTGGAAATGAAGGGGCTGCTTTCATTACCATCACCAATTAGCATTTGTCCACTGGAAGCAAATTAAATGGCAAGGACTGCTGGGAATGTGTTGCTCCTGTGGTCAGCATGGGGGTTTTGGCCTTGGCCCTGACCCTGGCCTGTGGACAGGGATGGTTGGAACAAGGGAGAAGAATACAATATGTGTGAGCATTTTCATTACACAGCCAAATTCCTTCCTTCCTTCCTTCCTTCCTTCCTTCCTTCCTTCCTTCCTCCCTCCCTCCCTCCCTTCCTCCCTCCCTCCCTCCCTCCTTCCTTCCTTCCTTCCTTCCTTCCTTCCTCCCTCCCTTCCTCCCTCCCTCCCTCCCTCCCTCCTTCCTTCCTTCCTTCCTTCCTTCCTTCCTTCCTTCCTTCCACAGATACTTAGTGAGAGCTTGCATCAGGATAGATGCTGAGGTTATACCATTGGACACAAATGAACACAGTCCCTAGTTTGAAATCTAATGAGGGAGACAGACATTAATCCAATACCTTTAAAAGTAACAGGGTCCTATTTCACACAATATGCAAAGGTCCTGTGGCACCAAGGGAACTGGGCACCAGCTCAGAGGGCAAGGGAATGCAAGAAGCACAGAGGGCAAGGGAATGCAAGAAGCAAGGAGATAAGCTTCCCACTTCATAGATAAGCTGTGCTCCCATGAAGTGGGACCTGAGGGCCACAAGGCCTTGCTCCTTAGAGAAGGCCCCTAGCAACTACAAGAGGTACCTCCACCTGACTCTTGAGAGAATATGGACCCTCATTGCCAAAGGACCCGGGATTCAGGGCCATCTGTGCTCCAGGCCGTCTGGCAGCTCCCTTTGCCCTCTGTCTTCACACCTCACACCTCACACCTTCTCTGCACCTGCCCCCAGGCCTACCATTTCATGTGCTTGTCATGGTCTGGGCAGGAAGAGGATGCTTCTCATCTCCTTGGCCCTTGCTAACTCTTGATCATTCTTCAGGATTCAGCTCAAGCTGTTCTCCAAGCTTCAGGCTCTTAGAGCCCTTTGTATCATGTTACACCAATATGTCTACTTTGTGTCTCTGTTTTCCCACAGACTCAGGAGCAGAAACTGAGTCTGATTCTTTCATTCATCTTTACATTTTCAGCAATAAACAGAATGCTTTGCTCCATTCAGGAGGCCATCAATAATGATGCCACTTAGCTAGGTTTCTCTCCAGTGGCAAAAGGATGCTCTCACAG
The DNA here is from genome assembly GCF_045843805.1 of Urocitellus parryii. Classification (NCBI taxonomy): domain Eukaryota; kingdom Metazoa; phylum Chordata; class Mammalia; order Rodentia; family Sciuridae; genus Urocitellus; species Urocitellus parryii. The sequence goes on along the minus strand of NW_027552070.1, from coordinate 260,660 downwards.
TGGTGAATGGAGTCCTCTCTCATGCCATCAGTCGGGGAGGCTACAGGCAAGACTGACAACTGAGAACAAGGCTTCCAGCAGCCTCCTGATGTGGTTGAGCCCCAGAGTACAGGTGGGTAGGGACGAAGGCCCAACCATGCTCACTCCCCTCTGCATTCTGGGCCCTGCGTGCACGGATTCATGATGGCACTTGGCCTCCTATTTGGCCTTGACTTGGACATGGATGAAGTCCTGGGTGGGTGCTTATCTTTCTCCAGAATTCCAATAAAGCTTTGTGCAGCTCTAAAGCATAGGTGGGATGAAAGGGTGCTTGGACAAATAACAGCTCCAACACCTACCATTTGCAGAGTGGCTCCTGAGGGCCTGGCTCTGGGCCAGGGACAGTATAGTCCGTCCATGCAACCCCAGCCTCAGGGTGATGCTAAACTATAGCAGGGTTTCTCAACTCCCATTTTTTTTTCTTTTTTTAATTACCTATGCCCTTAGGAGCCTTTCCAGAAATTTCCTCCTAATTGCCTCCACCCTCGTGAAATTTTAATATCATAGATACACTTAAATCTGCTTATATATTGCATGTGAATCTTATTCTTTTTAAGAACAAATTTTGCCCTTCCCCACAAGAACCTAGTTCACGCTATTTGGGGTAACAGAGTCCCACTGAGACTCTCTAAGCATCATTTCCACTTTCTAGAAGAGACTGAGTCTCAGGAACACTGAATCAGTTGTTCAAGGCCACACATCCTGGAAGGGATACAGCCAAAACATGCCCCCAGCCTGATCTATCTCGAGAGCCCAGGTTCTGGGCACTCTATTCCTAGGAAGAGATGAAGGAGAAGAGAAATGACAGTTGCCCATGTCAACCCCCTTGGGCCTCTCAAGAATCCTGTGGGTGAAGGCACACTGGGGGCCACATACACCCCCAGCAACTGGCACTTCTTAGGCCCCATGTGTCACAGCACCTCCCTGACAGGCCAAGGAGCTGCCTGCACTGGGTGGAGGGGAGGCGTTTGCCTATTTTCAACACCACCTGAACTCAGGAGCAGATGCTTTGGACCAGGGAATCTTTCTCAAGGCCAATATCTATGACACCATCAGGGGAGCATTGAAAAATCTCTCCCTCCAGAGAATAGACAGAATGGGGCTGGCTGGGCGCTGTGCACCTGGATCTTTCCAAAGCCCCCCTAGTCAAATGAAGTGCAGTCAGAACCAAGAACCAAGACCTTAGGTTGGAAACTGTTGGACAAGGTGCCAGATTTTCACACTTACCCTCCATTCCTAGCACTAAAGGGGGTACCTAGCATGCCAGCACTTGCTCTTCCCACACCCTGAATAAAGTAGTTCTACTGTTATTTTTAAGCCCTTTTCGAATCCTGGATCAGTTGGAGGAGCCCTGTGACCTTGGACAACTGAACCCCACCCAATCTTTACTCCTCCATATGTTCAGCTGTGAAATTGTGAAATGGGCATAATAGCACACCCCATGCAGAAACCAGACAGTCTGTGCCTACACACACGCAGCTCTTGGGTCAGGGCTGCTACTTCACCAACGGGAATCACCATCAGTGTTCCCATAATTCTGGGCACCAGGGGAGCCCCCTTCCCTGCCCTCCAGACCTTCCCTCTTCTGGCTGGTGTCCCCCTGCCCTGTGTCCTTTGGCTTTGTGCTGGTCAGGCACCCTTGCTCCAGCCTGGCCACATGCAGTTACCATGGAGACAGGGACTCCAGGCAGAGACTCCGGCTGATTCCGATCCAACCCTGCCCACCTGTGAGTGCTTTGGTCTTACTTGCTCAGGCCCTGCCTTCCTTCCTTGCACCAGAAGTTGTAGAGGGAAAGAGCAGGAGAGGGTGAATCCCAGTGTGCTGCCTGAAGTGCACCCGACCCAGTTGTACTAAATTACTCCAAATGGACTGTCTGTAAGGACGACTTCAAGTCAATCTAAGGGATGATCTTTCCTAAAATAGCACTGCCCTCCTTGAGCTTGGCCTTCATGATCGCCCGGAATCTGCCCATTATCACCTGGCATCAGTTGTAGGCAAGACTGTTTTCCTCTCTGGAAACAGAGGATGATCCTTATTCTCACGTTGAATATGCCAAGTCTATTTTTCCTAATATGTATTAAAATAAATCTAAAGAGTCAACTAAAAATAAATGTCCTTTTATCAATGAAAACCCTCACAGCGAACTTCACTGCATCCTTGGGAATGTGGGTGGGGCCACTTTTCTCCTGTCATTCCTAAACCCGACAAAGACCTGTTTGGCTCCACTGACCAGCCTTTGGCCTGTGGGGCTCTGACAGCCGGATGGCTGGGGTGGACAAATACACCCAACATAAAGGAAGAAGGCTTGGCAGATGCCAACCCTAGGAAAGGCACCTATGGAGGTCACCCTGTGGTGGTGACTTTGGCAATAGCTAGATGACAGTTCTCACATATAGGAGGAATCATTCAGCGAAAGAGAAAGAATTCACCACACCTTTTCCCCTCTTCTTCCTTCTGGAGAACACAGACTAATTTCCTACCAATCCTCTCATCTTCCATTCCCTAAAGGGTTCAAGGGACAGAATCATCACATTGTCTCACAGTATTAGCTTGGTGTTCCCCACCAAAGTATCAGTGATTCGCCAGCTTTTCAGCAGAGATCAAGACAAAGTGTGTTTGGAGGTCCAGAGTTCAAAGAACCTACTTAAGGACGAAATTGAATGGATGACTATTTTAAAATAGGTAGCAGCAAGGATTCTTCAGCTGTTGTATAAGATATATCTCCAGCCCCCCTGAACTCACAGTGCGAGCAAGATAGAAGAAAACCTTTGTTTTTTAAGCCTCTGAGATTTAGCTCTGCTTGGATCTGGGTTTTTATTTCATAGCATAGCCTCGCCCAGTCTAACCTAGCCCTTCTCCTCTTCCCCCTCCTCCTCACAATAATCCCATATATTTATTATGAGGGAAAAGTGTACCACGTGCTACACACCATACCAAGCCCTCTGCAATCACCTACTTTAGTAATCACCCCAAACTACACGGAGGACAGTCATCACCTGTATTTTATACTCCCACCCTGTAACTGATGGGAAGAAGTGACAACCCAACAACCTGATCCCAAAGTCCTGGATTTAGCCAAGCATTGTAGGACAGGTGGCTGAAGAGCCAGGGTGAGTGCTGTAGATTCTTATCACATATAATCCTCTGTGGCCCCTAAGAAGCAGCCATTGTTATCTTGACCTTCCAGTGGGGACACTGAGGGCTGGGGAGTTTAGTGACAGTCACATATAATGCTAATAATCGGTCACCCAAGTCCCTCTGGCTCTTTAATAATGTATTACTTAAACCCCAATCCAGAGTCTTGGCAGTGATGTTTATTTCTCTGAGTCTTTGTCACAAACATCTAGAAGCCCTGCACACATACAGCAGGGCTCAAGATTTCAGACTCTCCAGATTTAAACAGCAGCTCACCATGCACCGCTGTGTGACTTTGACTTAGTTACTTAGCCTCTCTCTGAAACACAGATTGAATGAAAGGATGCTGGGATCACACACAACTCAGTGCCTAGCACCAAACAGGGGAAAGGAGTGTGATTAGAGGATTAGCTCTGTCTGGTTAGGGATGGACCCCAGGTGCCTCCACCCCCAGCTCCCTGTCACCATCTCACCGAGTTGTCTGGTGCTTTCTCCTATAAAGGAGGCCGGGGGAGTGGGGCACATTAGCTCTGCTTTGGGTTTTCTCTGAATTCCTTTGGGTGGTGTTGGGGTGGGCCTGCAGCCCCCAGCTGCCAGAACCCCCCCCAAGATGGCCTTCTCTCTCAGTTCTCCTGCTGACTGTCTCTAGTGACTCCTGAAAGACCAGGAAAACTGGTTGGTAAGAGAAGAAATGGGGACCTCAGTGGACCCACCTACAGTTCCAGGAAGTCATGAGATGTGGGCTGGGGCTGCTGGGAGAACCCAAGGGGGCCATAGATGTCTTACTCCAGCTACTCTGAGCTAGAACAACCAGTTTCCTTTTCCTTTGGGGTCTGGGGGCATGAATTATGGTCACTCGTCTCCTCTAGTGAGTCTAACAGGATCTGGGCTCGTAATCTAGTTGGAATGACAACTTGACTCTGGTGGAAACAGAAAATAACAGCTACAACCAGTGACAGAGACTCCTCTCAGCCAGTACCATTTGCTGAATGACTGCTGTGCACTGAGCACCACAGAAATGCCCACATTTAATGTCCTTTTGAAGTGGCCATTGTTATTATTCTCATCTTACAGATGAGAAAACTGCAGCTCAGAGAGCTCAAGCTGCTTGCCCAGGATGCCCAGGATGCCCAAGCAAAGACACAGCTGGCGGCCCGATTCTGAAGGCTTGGGGTTGGCAGCACACACTGTGCCCAGGCAGGCTGTGGTCTCACACAGAGTGTGTGTGGGTTCTCAGTGGGAAGGAGGGTACCATAAAGAGTGGGCTGATCTTGGCCTAGGGGGATTTGGGAATCCCTAGAGAAGAAGGGTTGGGAGCCAAGAAAAATGGCCAAGCCCCAGGAGATGCCACACACCAGTGGCACACCTTGGCTCACCCTAGAGACCCAGAGTCTCCCCCTAACTATCCCTCCAAAAGCCATTCACAAAAGATTCCGCACACACAGTGGCAAGACCCTGCCTGGCCCCTGCCCCTCTGGGAGGATGCAACCCACATGGAGAGCGCTGGGGACTCTAAAGATTCGCTGAGTGCAGAAGAGGCTGGGTTTAACCCTCCGTTTCTAATTTGCTCTTGGCCATAGCACACTTTTTACTAGGCAGACAGTATTGATGTCTTCTGGAAGGCTCTCGGGGCAGATGTCAAGGGAGGCTTGGAGACGAGGTATTGGAAAGCTGTGGAGCAGGGGTGCCGAGCTGGGGAGACCTGGAATTGGCGATTCAAGCCCACAGGGAAGGTAGGGCCAGAAGCAAATATCAGTGAGATAAAAATAAGCTGGAAAAAATAAAAGGAGGAGGAAGAGGAGGAGACAGGGCAGGGGTAGTTTGTAAGGCAGCTTAGAAATGAGCTTTACTTGCCAATGCGACCTCACGCCATGAATTAGAGACCTGAAATTTAGGAGAGAAGAGAAACTAGAAATGAGGACTTTTTGTCCCTACCTTCTTTTCTCAGAGGGAAACAGAACAATGATGAGGACTGTGGATGTGGCAAGATCTCTCTGTAGGAGGCAGGAGACCCAGCAGCAGCTGAAATAAGTAGTCAGGAGCTGGGTGGTCCTAGAGCAGCCCAGGGAGACGGCGCTGAGCTCAAAGCAACAGTGTTTAAAGGAGAAAAATGGAAGTTGGGGTGTGCATTATCTGCCAGAGAAAGTTTCCATCTTCCATTAGCCACAGACCTTTGGGGCCTGAATCTTCAAGTGTATTTTGGGCAAGAAAATGTCCCTGGCGAGCCCCTTTACAGCAGTTGATCCCTAGCAGTACAGCAGTACGGGAGTGATTTCCCGATGCTGTGAGCAAGTAGCCAGGTGCTGCCCAAGTACCTGGGAGATACCAGACCTGCTTCCTGAAAATCTCTCAGTGGTGTTTAAGAGATGTGGTGGAGGGAGAAGGGGCTTAAGCAGAAATGGGCTTTGAGGATGGTCAGCCTTGACTGGAGGAGTAACTGGGCCAAGATGACCAGGAAGAAACTGAGCCTCTGCGCCTCCATGAGTCACTAGCCACCAGATTCCTCCCTCTCCTCCTTCCAAGGTCAGAGACTATGGTCGGGGCTCCTGCCCACCTTGTTTCCGTACAAAAGGCATGTTTTTAGCTTTGCGATGAAACAGGAACACACACTTCACTGCTCTTCACAGAAACACATTTGCAGTATTGCAAACCCATGAAAACATAGAGCAATTGCCTTCTGCACACCTAACAAGCTCCCTAAAACTGTACAAATGAAGCAGTTGCATCCATGGCCTTGAAGATGCCTGTTTATTGCATGGTTATTTCAACAAGTGGGAATTCTCATGAAAATGAACGTGGGGTGTAAGGAAACACCGCAGACTCTGCCTGGAGCCACCATGATCTCCCTGGGCCCACAAGGGCTAGCACACAGTCACTGGCAAATGTCCTCACAGTGATTCTTCCCTGCTATTGACTTAGGCTGCGATGGATGGGGTACTCGACTTTTGTTTGTAATGAAACATGCCCTTGTTAAGAAAAACAAGTGTTAAGAGTTGGGGGGATCTGCTCCCCAAAGTGGGTCTTATTCCTGGACTGGGTACCTGTGTGAGTTCTCTGAATCCTCCCGTGCCCCTGCCGCTAGAGCTGTCCCACCAACCTCCTCACAGGCCAAGCCTCATTTGCCTTCATTTGTCCCCAACTACCCTGTTTAACATTCTCCCTTCCTCTAGTTCCCATTGTCAAATACCTTTGCTGAGCATTATGCCCATTCAATGGTTGTTGTCATCTAAAAATATGAATATTGTGAATGAACATAGCATTCTTCCCAACAAAAGTTGTTCAATTGCCTCTACCCTTAGGCCCAATGCTAAGAAGAGTGGCCATTTCATAAATGTGTATCCAGTGACAGATCAACACTACCCAAGGTGCTGACTCTAGTATTTTCTTTTCCAATTAACTCATTCTGATTGTAAAAGTAAAACATGCTTATTATTAGTTAACAAATAAATAAATAAGAAAATAAAATTAGCTTGTAAGTTTAAGTTAGAAATATGAGCCGCTGCAAGAAATCCAATATGTGTTCCAAAGTAGGGGGGCCAAGCAAACTTTACTTCTGCCAGAAGGGTGCGCTAGGGAACCTGACCAGCAAGGGGCCTGGTGGGCAGTCCACCTGCTTATATCCCTAACACAGTGCCGCCCTTTGCCCTGATTGGAGGAGTACAATCTATATAATTGGCTAATTTTAAAATTGGGGCGGGCAAAGGAAAGAACTATAATTAAAATGGTTACAATTGGATCCAATTAAGTCTGTATTCCAAAAACAGATGGCTTGACTTTCTATTTCTTATATTTACTAGTCAGACATAGCCTGACATTTTGCTATTTTTGCATCTATTTGTTTCTATCCACAGGTGTCCATTAAATTTATTATATATGCATATGTGTGTACATATATTTAAATATTATGATCTATACACACGTTCAAATACATGCTTATATAGGATCAAGTGATGTATTCAGATCGTATTGCTGCTTTGAAACACTTCACTTTATTTTGTGGGAATGCTTTCTTCATTGGGTGCTTCCAAATCACGGTATTTAATGTCCACATTAAAAAAAAATCTTTTGAACTATCTTGAAACTTTCCATTATTGTTGTATATTTGGGTTCCACCAATAATTCATTATTCTAAAAATTCTGTGAATATAGTTTTGACACATAGATAACGGTCCACCGTTATCCAATTTCTTAATATCAAAATTCTTTACAAAGAAATGCCACTCAGCTTGATTCCCTGCTTAGAGCACAGGGCAGGTCCTGTGTACCCTTTGCACTCCGGCATTAAGTGCTGAGTTTCTTAAGTCTGTCCCTTTGTTACATTAAAATGACAAGGTTCCATTACTTTTTTTTTTGTTTAATTTTTTTTTTTTATTGGTCGTTCATAACATTACATAGTTCTTAATACATCATATTACTTGAATCAAACCGTGTAATATGATGTATTAAGAACTATGTAATGTTATGAACGTCCATTACTTTTTATGCTGTTTATAAAAGATGGCCAGCTCTTTGTTTCTGCCCTTGCCCTGGGTCTTCCGCAGCAGCTGCCTGCTGGGCCCCTCCCCTTTCTCTACAGAGTGTCAACAGTCTCCCTGTGGATTTGTAAAGACTCGCTGCTTATTGTGGATATTAATCTCTCACCCGCTGTACGTCTGTTGCTATTTTTTTACAAGTTGTTATTTGAATTATTTTTGTTTGATTTATTCTGACACTGAGTTTTTAAAATCCTTAGTCAGACACGCCACCATTTTTCTTTATGTTTTCCCTTATTTATGCAATTAACGTCCTTGACATAATTCAAGATCAGAGGCATGTTCAAACAAACTTTGTTTTCTAAATGGTTATGGCTTCTTTTTCACGTCAGATTCTTCAGTCCATCTATAATTCATTTCATGGATTATTTAAAGTCCCGTTTTGAATTTTTATTCTCCAAATTCATTTTTCTTCTGAATATTTTCTTAAGGATCCACTGTCCCCAGTTTTGTGATAGGCCCTTTTGTGATATGAAGTTCTGATGTGTACACAACTTTGCTTTGAAACCACCTTCTGTGTTGAATTTTGTGACAGTGCCACATTGTCCCACCACTCACAGCTTTATAATGGGTCTTAATTCAAGATAGGGCAAGCCCTTCTAAAACATGCTACTTCAAAACTGCCTTAGTTATTTTTGCCTTGATTTGTCCTTTAGAGAGAAAAACATCATTATTTTTTTTCCAGCTCCCCCCTCCATAACTGACACTTGCTTTCTCAAAACTGATGTCACACTGTAGACAGGGACAGAAGTCAGGGATGGTGAGAGATCCAGGTGCATAGGAATGGAGACCCAGGTGCCTGGACAGGAAGACAGCTAGGGAGCCTCTACCCATTCTCCAGTGAGAGCCTCTTCTTTCACTTGGCAGACAGGAGGAACTCACTCCCTAGTCTTCCTCAAATCCCTTCATCAGCCTTTGAGGTTTTCCTGGTAACTCTCTTCATACTTAATATTGTGGGAGCTTTGAACGTATTCCTCCAAGCACATTTTAGTGAGAGGCACAAAATTTTACTTCTCAGATTGTTGGACAGATTGCCTTTTAAAAAAGCATAATGTCTAAGCATTCATTCCTGCAATGGTCTACATTGTAAAGGCTTCTTGATGATGGAGTGAAATGGGAATCCAAGAAGATATCACATTACCCAGTGCCCCCGTGGAGGAGAGGCCTAGGAGACAGTGGCATAAGTTCATTTCCTGATTGGATGGGATTTTCTAAGATGGCTGTCCCTGTTAACTAATTTTTCAAAAAACATAAAGAGAACTGAACCAGCATCATCCCCAATGACAAAATTGGCAGATCCTCCCCTTAGCCCTCTTCCCTCATTTCTACTCATTTGGATTCTCTTTTCTGCCACCCAACCTCCCCCATTCCAGCCTTACTGGCCTTTTCATATGAAAGAAATCTTTTCTAATAAGGTCACCCACTCTGGAAAAATAGACTGATCATAAATAATCTCCATTTCTGAGATTAAGATTTGGTGAGCCCTGTGCTTATGCAATGGCTGGCCCGAGATAAGCACACAGCAAATTTCAAGATATCTGTGCCTGCATCTTCATTTCCTTGTTTCTGTCTCACTTTCCTGTATGCCATCAAGAAATTTAGTGACACTGAAAATAGTGTACTCTTCTCTGGGCAAGCGTCTCCCATTTCCTCAGGACCCATTTGTCTTTCTGAAGCAGGGAGTCCCTAGCTGTAAATTTTCAGGCAGTATTATGAGAAGATTAACAGTTTCCTGGCGTCTTGCTTGAAAAGGTTTGAATACTGCTTCCAGCGCAGATCAACATATGAAATTAGACATTTAACTTACACTTTTATAGTGCCATCAACTTTCTCAGCATCTCTTCCTCCACGATGCCTTATTAACCTCATTGCAATTCTGTGTGGTGAACAAGGCTGGCATTAACTCCATGGTAGAAGGTGGCAGCCTTGGGCCAACTAGAGGCCTCCAAAAATCCCACACGTTGATTTTTAGCCCCCAAGACCTCAGAATGTGACCTTATTTGGAAACAAGGTCATTATATATAATCAAGTGAAATTGAAGTCATTAGGATGGGACCTAGTCCAATCTGACTGAATTTGTATGAAAAAGATCCATTGGGAGATAGACGAACCCATGGGGAAAACATCCTGTGAAGAGGAAAGCAGAGATCAGAATAATATATTGGTGGGCCAAAGAAAGCCACAGGTTGCCAGAAACCACCGGAAGCCCTCAGAGCCAACCCTGCTGATACCTCAATCTCAGGCTTCTGAACTCTAGGACTGTGAGGTGGCATTTCTATTGGTTAAGTAGCTGGGTGATTAATACCTTGTCATGGTAGCTCTACAAAGATGCACAGCAGCCAGTGGCTCCCCAAGGCAGGGCTCAGCTTCCTTGGATGATTATATCCACTGACCCTCCTGCTGCACCTGGAGTCCTCGTTCCATCAACCATGCTGAACTGGGTTCAAGGCAGCCCAGCCTGACAGCAAATGGGCTTTGGTGCTGGACTAAGCCAATACTCTTCCTGCTCTACCTTCAGCAGAACCAAAGTTCATGTTTGGTTCCCCTACGGGACAGTACCATTGCACAGAAAGCTTCAGGTCTCTGGTGTGACGATTAAAGCTAATGTTCATGATCCTTGTACCTGAGCCTGGCTTGGGCTAGATGCCTGATGAGTACTCACCTAATTCTCACCCTGTCACATGGTAAGGTCAGTGCTATGACCACCCTCATTCGAAGATGCCCAATCCAGGGCTCTGGTGATAACTTAGCTTATACAGCCACTGCGTTGTGAATCCTGCACTTAAATGCATGCATTCTGACCCTGGAGCTGGCGTGGAGACCACTCAGAAGTGTGGAAAGTATTGTGTTAAAAAGAGTGGAAGTGTTTGCAGCAGGACTCTTCAGAGCTTTGAAAATGTTCTTATCTTTGGGAATCTGCAAGGGGGTGATTAAGTAGGTGGCATTCTTGAACCAGGAGGTTCTTTCTGATGCAAAATCTCTCGGGACTGTTGTTTCATGAATAGAATTGCCAGATAAAATATAAGTTGAAATTTCAGATAAGCCATGACTGATACTTTAGTATAAGTATGTACTAAGCATTACCTCGGCTTGCTAATAATTAAAAATTAGTTATTTTTTATCTGAAACTCCAACTTGCAGTCTACATAAAAAAATGCTTTGGAAAGTGAGGGGCAAACAGCCCCAAATCTGCCACTCCCCCAACCACCTAGCAACATCTTTCTTTAGGAAATAAACAAAAATCTGCCCCAAACCGAAGATTGGCCCCATAGCCTCCCCTGTGACCTTCACCACATCATCTTGTCATCCTGCACCCTCTTACAGCATATCGCCTCTTGGCTCTGGACATGACTTCATAACTCATATCATCTCCAGTCCTGGACAACAGGTGTATCCTCAGCTCTCCAAAGCGAGCATCACCCTGGTGGGCAGAGACATGGTGGGCCAAAAGCCATCTGCCGCTTCCATCCAAGGAAAGGCGGGCACTACAGAAGACCCAACTCTGATGCCTCGAGGTGGGTTAGCCAGAAATCTGTGGCATTTCTGCTACATTTGCATTCCAGGGGAGTTGCAGGCCTATCAAGTTTAGTAGGAAATGGATTTCTAAAAAAGATCGGGTTGGCCCGGTGTCTGTCAAATCACTGGAGCATGTCTTCAATCCTGGGGCTGATGATCTCTCCTGCTCAGGACCCTCCCTCCTCTTCATGCTGCCTCAGTGGCCCTGCCCCCAGTCCTAGGTCACATCTTCTTACTCGACTGACTTTACCTTTAACAAAAAATTCAGTTGTCTTTCCAATATATTCCTGTTATCTTGAACAATGTTTCAGTTATCCCGAGCTTTATGCTTTTTTGCTTTGAAGCAAAGCAGAGATAAATGAAGGTTTGTAATTCAGCATGTTTCCAAGCTGTATCGAACGTCACCCTCCTTGCCAGGAAAAGGTCCTTCCTGCTTCTACCTGGAAGCTCAGTTCAGGTTGCAGCCTTGCAATCCCTAGTAAAGTAGCCACCGTCACATATGGCTATTAAAATTTGCATTTCAATTAATTGAAATTAAATAAATACTTCATCTGCTGCAGCACACTGGCCACGTTTTGACTACTCAGTAGCCATGTGTGGCTACTCTACTGGATGGTGCAGATTAATCTGTTGCCATCACCACAGAAAGTTCACTCAGTAAGCCTTGGGCTGGGATCTCACCTTAGCCTCACACATGCCAAAGAATAATGCATGTGATTTTGGGCAGAAGTACCAGCTATGTTTGGGTAGGAACAGAACTTAGGGGAAATATTGCTAAAACAGGGAGGGCCTATGGGTCGTTTCATCTGGGCTACTCATGGTCAGTTATTAATGGACTGATTTGGCTAATGATGGCGTCATGTCCTCAGGTCCCTCTGTTACCCACTGGTGGAGGCGGAACTGCAGCCACACTATTGATTTGCCTCTGCTGCTCCTTCTAATGAACCCGTGTGGACAGTGGACAACAGGAAGAGATGGGCCGCAAGGCTTCGTGGGTGGAGCAGCAATTGTGCATGGTGGGGGCGCCACTAGCCAAAAGAGACCTCCTGGTTCCAGCTAGGTGGCCTCTAAGGGACTGAGCACATCCCTACTTGCTGGTCCTTTGTATTGAAGATAGCTTTGAACAAGAAAAGATTTACTCACTGAAAAAAAGAAAAGAAAGAAAGAAAAGAAAATGTAGTTAAGTAAAACAAACAAACAAAAATATACCATTCTGACCCTGTCAGCCAGGTGGGTCATGGACACATCAATTGCATTATAGCTCTCCACACTTTCTTTATGCACATGCATATATTACAAAAGTAAGATCATAATATGCAAACAGTTTTGTAATCTGCTTTTTAAATTAACGTGCATTGACACAAGTCAAGATGATGGCACAACATTGCATTCGCAGCTTGGCTGTAGTCTCATGACCGTGTTTTAGCTCTTGTTTGGCATTTGGTGGATTTCCAGTTTTCCCCTTACTTTAAATATCATTCCCCTGAATGTCTTCAACTTTGTGCATGTCCATGATTATTTCTAAGAAATATATTTCTGGAAGGAAAAGTACTGTTTCAGGGGCCTGGGGAAGTATTACTAAGGTTTGGGATATAGGTCTTTCATTTCTTTCTGAAATGGAGCCATTGATTTTAGTCCTTAAAGACAGTACTTGGGTCAAAATCACCTGATTTCTGGATTATAGCTCTGTAGTCCTTGGGGGTCTGAGAGTCTGAGAGACCCTCAGTTCCCTTATTCCCCCCAAAACAAGCCTGAGTCAGAGGTGGCCTCAAGTTCCAAACTATGGGTAATGACAGTCACCTGGGAAAGATAAGCATAAGACACTGCTGTCTGCTAGACCTTCCTGTGGCAGCGGAGATGTCCTGTATCTGTGTATCCTGTGTGGTGAGCACTGGCAGTAGCTGGCTGTTGAGCACATTAAGTGGGACTGGTGATTCTCAACAGCCAGATTTTTAACCTTTTTAATTTTAGTAGCCACATAAAATTAGTGTCTATCATTTTTGAACAAATGATTCTACAAATCAAATATACATGCAGATCTTTGCCACTTGTTCCTTTTAAACATGGCTTCTGATAGCACTGTCCATGAGTATGTGCCATGCTCTTCTGCTTGTCCCGAACTACCTTTTGGTCCCTTGTCATTTCCCCAAGGGTAGGGACTAATCAGTGGATCACCAATGATAACCTGACTCCCACCCCCAGGCATGGTACAGCACCCAGGAGGCCCTCAGTGAATGAGCAAGTTAAAGGCAATCACCTTTCTCAAACTTCAGCTTCATCACAACAGACCACAGCATATCCCCAGGCCAGTCTGTTCACCCAGAAGTGGAGGTCTCTTGAAGACCTTGATGGCAATAGTACCTACCCTTGATGCTGTTGGGAGGGCTGAGTATAAAAACAGTGTCAGTGAGGTGCTGAGCACACCATCAGTCTCCAGCCACTAGGGTGTTACCATTACCTCCAACCTAGTGCAAGGTACCCTGCATGTAGGGGTTGTCAGAACCCATGACTAGTGTCCAACAGTGGGTTTAGTTTATTTAGATGCATATTAGTGTCACATCAGGAGAAGTGGCTTGAGAACCTGGGGTGTCAAATTGCCCTGGATCCCCCTTTTGAGTGCGCTTATCACCATGATAATTCTTCACATGATTACTCTCTAGCATTTGCTTTCCTACCATGCTGTGCTCACGAAGGAGAAAGGATCTTTACCTTGTTCACTGCTGTATCTCCAGCGCTAAACTCATAGTAGGCATTTAATACATCTTGAGTGATAGATTGAAGGAAAGTGGGTGGTCAGGTGGGAATGAAGGAAAAGCCTAGCTAGGAAAAGCTCTGTTTAGATGGAAAACTAACTTGTGGGCCACTTAAAAGCCAGTATTAGCTTCTCTGTTGGATAAAGAGAGGAAGATTGATCTAGATTAGGATTTTCCAACCTCAGCCTGTTATTTTAGGGAAGGTACTTCTGTGCAGGAGCCTGACTGTCCAGTACTTTATAGGGCTTTGAGTAGCACAGCCTCTACCTACAACAGGAAGAAGGGTCTCCAGGCATGGCCAGAGTTCTCACAAAGGCAAATTACCCCCAGTTGAGAACCACTGATTTAAGCCAAATTGGAACTTCCCTCCAGCACAGTGAGTTTAAGATTCTACTTGGGCCAATAATTTCTGAGTGTGAGAATTTTCTGACATTTTGTAGATCATTATAGAATTATAAGAATATTTCTAGGTACTCATGCAAAGCACTGTGGCCTGATTATCAACTTAATATTTGGATCACTGGGCCATTAAAATGCTGATTCAATTTTCTATTTTTAAAAATGACCACTTTGTGAATTATATCTGTTTTACGGTTGATTTTGTTTAAATAGACGGTATAATTTCACCCACTCTGTGTTCATGAATAATGATTGTCAGTATGCCTGCTAATGACCCCAACAATCATAGCTCATGTCTATGGGATCTGTAGTCACTGGCAGGTTGGCTTTGTTTTTGTTCATCTCCCACTCCTTTTCCCTGAGTAAGACCTTTAATTAGTGTTCATTAAGATTCACAAATAGCCTGGCCTTGGCTTCTCCAGGCACTCAGTCTATTCCCCACTAACTTACTAAAGTTGCTTTTAGAAGTCACTAGAGAGACACATGCATTTATTTTCTGGAACAGCAAGTTCACACATGTCATTGTTCAGGGAAAGTAGACCTTGGCCAGAAATGCAGGTAGACTACTGCAGAACTGCGTGTTCACGGACCTGTACACATTGAGGCTTGGTAACTGCACTCTTCTTGGTGATGGTGGGGTTGGAACCTCACCTCAGTGCTGTGGTGGTGGCCTACAGGGACTTTTAATCCCCTTCCTTGAAAAACCGCTTTTGTAAGGAGCTCAGAGACTCAAGACACGATCTTTGGGGATTTGTGGTCCCATTAATGTGACATTAACATTTCCTGTGAGGTGGGAGTGTCTGAAAGCTGCATGTTGCTGCCCCGTGTTCTCCTGGGGTCAGACCATTGCTACCCTTTGCTGCCAGAAAAGGGAGTCTTGCTGGGGGTGTTAAATAACCACACAGCCAGGTTGGAATATGGATCCTTGGATTCTGGAATCTGCAGTCTTCTCCAGTACCTACATGGCCTCTAGATTTAGGATAAAATACAAATGACTTATCTTTTCCAGATTAAAAAAAGCCTTTCTTTTCATTTGGTACTGGGATTGACCCCAAGGGCCCATTGAGCTGCATCCCCAACCCTTTTTATTTCATTCTTTTGAGATAAGGCCTTGATAAGCTTCACAGGCAGTCCTCAAACTTACAATCCTCCTGCCTCAGCCTCCCAAGTTGCTGGGTCATAGGTGTGGGCCAGCATGCCTGGCAAGAGAAGTATTTCTTAACATCAATCTAAAAGTTGGCTTAACATATGTATTCCTATCAAAGTAGGTTAAGTTTTTTAAATTTTCCAGCACTTATAAATGGGAAATGATTGGAAAATAACTGCCTTTCATGATTGCTTTGGGTACACAATTTTAAGCTGTAGATTTTCTGTAGTTCACTGTTTATAGCTTTGAGAGCATGATTTCCCTCCTTTAAAAGTTAGCTTTGTTTTAATTAGAAAACACAATGACTTTGAAGCCTGGAGATTATTGTGCTTTTAAATTTTATTAGACTCACTGTAGTTTAGAAATAATATTTTTTTAATGTAAAAATATCCTTTGCATCACACAAAACTGAATCAATCAGCTTTCGTTAAGAGAATTCAAAGTCTTGAGATAAGGGTTTTTTTTAACTGCTGTATTCTTCAGAAAAAAAATAATAAGTGCAAATGGAAAAAAAAATAGTAAGTGCAAATGGAAAAATGGGTGTGTTCTTTTCCATGTCTTTCCCTCATGAAAGCAAGGTTGGAAATAAGCAAGAAAAATGTTCTAGCAATTTCCCAGGGGCAATGTCACAATCTGTTTTCTTAAATAATAATAATAATAACAACAACAACACCAATGCATAGAGCCAGCTTCAATGGTTTACAGCTCAGACTTAACCAAGGACCTCAGTTTTGTGACTGCTGCCTGCATAATGCCAACCCCAGTGCCCACCATCCTTCATTATTATAGAACCTGCAAGTCCCAGAGACCATGCCCCATTGTGCAAACACATAATTGTTAGACCTGTATGCCAACTTTAATTCCAGAGTAATGGTTCCTCTAGGTAATTTTTTTTAAATAAACAGACAAAGGCCACTTAATTCATGAGACCACAGTCATCTGCTGGTTTTTTTAATCTACAATTTGCAAGGAAATGTTTTCTTTTCTTTACAGAGAAAACAAAATCCTGTTAAAGGAAGACTTCTCCCAAATGAAGCCATTACAGCAGATTTAAATTCCTGCATTACAATGTTGACAATTTAACAAGCATCCTATTTGGGCACATTATTGGTTTAAAGAAGTAAATCACAAAACATTTTATTTGCCACTAGCACAGGGTATTTCAAATCCGTTTTTCCCAGCACAATGAGGTGTTTAAATGAATCATTCTATTGACTGAATTTTGATCACAAAATCTGGTATTTGGGTTGCAAAAGGGTGGGTGAAATCAGAAGTCATTGCATCTGTGGCTGGCTCTGTAGCCAACAAGAAAAGTAACATCAAGAAGTCGTTTAGTGCTAGAGGACTGTTTCTTCTCAAATGAGGGTGTTGAACTGCAGTGTGCCCCACTAGGGCTGGGGAGCTTGTCCACCATGTTGGGGGAGTCCACGTCACCACCCTCACTGTTGCACTCAGTAGGTCCGTAGTGGGTTCCAGACACCTTCCTGGGTGACAAGCTCCAGGTGCGCTAGCCCGAGGCCCAGCAGCCCTGTGAAGGAACCACCAGTGTGGCTAGTGACAGACACTCTGTCAACTTCAAGCTTCTCTCACCACATTTGGGACTATAATATTTGACACTTTTACTTTCCTTCAGTAAAACAAAATGCCCCTCAATAATGTCACTATTAAAATGTACTAAAGCCAGAATCATGTCCGACTGGTTTTATGAACTCAAAATGAGAAACATTGAGGAAAGTTCAGTGTTGAAAAGGAAAAGGCCAACCAAGAATCAGACATTTTGTGGAACAGAGGTGCTTCACCTGGTTTGTTTGCCCCTGATCCATGAATGAACTTTAGCTCTCTGAACATCTGAAGTGACAAAGTGTGTGTGTGTGTGTGTGTGTGTGTGTGTGTGTGTGTGCATGTGCGTGTGTGTGTGTGGTGTTTGGAGAGAAGACCATGCTTTGTATAGACTCCCAAGGGAGATGGTGATTGTAAAATGGTTAGAGCTTTGTTTTCACTTCATGGTGATTCAGCGCACAGAGATTCTGAGGTGGAGCCCACCTGTGCTACTAACTACCTGCAAAGCTGAGCTGGGTTACCCTTGGAGCAGGCTTGACCAGCATCACAGGCTTCATGTTGGGCCACATGAAATCTATGAAAGGAGCTATTGCCTGGGACTTAGAAAGTGCCCAATAAATATTAGCTCTATCACCCTAACCAGTATTCCTTGGATGTCTTTATTGAGCAAAAGCAGTTGTGGATGAAGCATTCAGAAAGGTAGCAGGGACTCTCTCACCTCCCCACCTCCTGCCAGTCATGTCCTCTCTGGCTCTCTCTCTCTCACACACACACACCCCCAAAAAATGGCAGGCAAAGCTTGCATTGTCCTGATGGCTCTGGTCTCCCCCTGAAGCCACAAGCCTCAGTTGCAAGAGAAACTGAAAATGTTCTAAAGCCAGCGTTAGCTACGCTGCCTCCCCTATGCCCAGGTGTGCTGTGCTCTGCTGGGAAGTAACCCATCCTTTGAACTCCTCTGGGTTTTGTCCCAGGGTTTAAATGTCCACGAGTTCTGTCAAATGGTCCTGTATGTTTACTCTACAGACCCCTGTGAAAGATGGCAGTGGTAAATACTACCAGTATCGACTTTGTAATTCAGTCTGAGGGCCCGAGAGACCCTGGGTTAGTCCCGCTGCCGGTGATCAGAAGGAGCAAGTTTAAGAATTCATACTCCGAGTGCTAATTGCATTAGCTAACATTTGTATAGCACTTTGGAGTTTACAGAGTGTTTTACTTCTATTTTCCTTTTTAATCCTCACTTAGGACTAAAAAGTTAGTGGCACTAATGGGAATGAGCCAAAACCAATTTCAGAGTGTTAAGTACACAAAATTATAAAGTAAAATGAGACTGATATCCTCTAGTCCTGAGGAAAAAATTTGTCTTTACTTTGCAATTTGTCTTGTATTTAAAGGCACTCGCAGGCTCCTGTTCCTGACTTTTCCACCCCGAGTCTGCCCTTTCGTTTTGGTTTTTCAATGTAGCAGGACACTTGTGGCAATTTTCTATCTGATTTGAGATGAGGAGATCTTTGGCCAGCAATGTCCAAGTGAGAGAATTAGCTTGGCTTCTCCAGTCGTGTTCCTTGTATGTCACGACAACACAGCCTCGGCCTCATCTGAGTGAGAAGGAACATTCGAGGAAATTTTCTTCCTATTCGTATTTCAGCATTAAAAAGGGAGAAGAGATAGAGTGGAATTTTTCAGTCCTTTAAGTGGGAAGTACTTTATTAGAGATAAACACAGAAAGTTTTAAATATCGTTGGTATTACTCAAACAGCAGCTTTTGCCCATTGTCTGAAGAGCTCTCATCTGCTAAGTTGCAGACCTGTGACCTCTAGATAAAGTTTCCAAATGCAGAAAATATTTATCTGCTTGCTATGACCTTCCATGCACAAGACATGAGCCATGGATTTGTTTCCTAGGGAACTAGTGAGTGAGGAAGATCTATAATTAAATCTGTGAGTTCTATGCTACCCATGGGAATTGGGTACACACCAAGTCCTTTAGAAAAACCCAGTAATATTACTACGGCTGCAACTGGTGGAATTAAACCAATTTTTCTTCCAACACTTTTAGCAGCATCATCAGCATCTTCATATGGAAAGGTGTCTGAGCTCCTCTCCAAGGTGGGCCTGTGTCCAGGCTGCCTTCTGTCACACTCTGACCCCGCATCACTCCCCCAGTGCCCGCCAGTGCTCTCCAGGGCAGTCGGACCTTGGAGCAGTCACTCAGCACCAGGACTCTCAACCAGCACTTGTCAGAGGTTTTCTGAACCTCAAGATATGTTTTCAAGTAAAATCTTACCCCAAATCCAACAGGTAAAGCAAATACAGGTGAACTGATATGGGCTGGAAGAAGGGGAGGGAAGGGGTGGAAGCAGAGCCCCTGCTGGTGAGGCTCTGAGTCAGGACCCCAAGGCTCAGGATCAGGACGTCCCTAGGGCACCCGCTTCTTGACCTGAGCGGCAACAACTAAGCCAAGTCACTGAGGGTGGAGACGGAGCTGAGCCAGAGACACAGCTCTCTGTGGTCCACCGTCTGTGGCCCTGGGAAGTGAGCTCCAGTCAGGACAGTGACAACAGAAGGACATGAGCACTGTGGGTGACAGTGACGTCCAATCCTGCTTGGAGACGTCCTCACTAAGCCCCCTGTCTGAGGCCACCTCACCAGGCCCTCGCTGCAGGGCCTCGCTCAGACTGCTCATCTGCTGAGTCCAGGAACAGGAATAAAACTCCCTCGGTGCCCTCCTTTCCATGGGGTGGTGCCACCTGTATTGATCCTCAGCCAGAAATGAACCCGGTGAAGTCGAGGCAGGCGCCCAGGGCCGCTGGAGAGAGAGCTGGCAGATAGCAAGGCTTGCTGTGGCCCTGGGGACCAGCATGGCACAGGATGCTGACAGACCTGGTACCTGCACACCTACCTGCCACACCGTGAGGACTAGCAGTGTTGTGATCTCTGAGACTGTGTGTGCAGGTCCATGTGGGGAAGCTTGGGCATTTGTAGGGGGAGTACTGGCCATTAAACTCAGGGGCCCTCAACTACCTAGCCACATCTCCAGCCCGATTTTGTGTTTTATTTAGAGACAGAGTCTCACTGAGTTGCTTAGTGCCTTGCTATTGATGAGGCTGGCTTTGAACTCACGATCCTCCTGCCTCAGCCTCCCAAGCCACTGGGATTACAGATGTGCGCCACTGTGCCCGCTCCCTAGCTTGGGGCATTTTCATTTTACTGTTGTTGATTTGGGCTTTGAATATACACAATTGTGTGTGAAGTGTGTGTGTGTGTCCATGTCTCCATGTCTGTACAGACTCTGCTCATTCTGCAGCTGCTGGTGGCAGAGCTCAGGTCTGTACCTGACTGGCATGGCTCCCATGTGCTCTCGCTTTCCCACACCAACACACCTCCTCTTGTTCTTGTTTGTTTTAGGGCCACCTGTGCATCTTACAACAAATCACTCAGCTGCTGGGACTAAATTTGCTGCTATGGAATTTTTCATTTAAAAAAGAATCAAACTATGGTATCAAAATTGGTTTTGAGAACAACAACAACAAAAAAAAAAACCCAAACTTGAAGCACCTGACCTCCCGCACATAGTAATTTCTCAGTGAGTTGCCATGTTGCTGTAGAAATCATCAGCCCTGATGTGCCTAAACAGACCTATGAGAAATTCTGATGCAAATTCAGAAAAAGGCTTCAGAATCAGTTTGTCACATTTGATAGCACTTCCCAGGGAGTTTTATATTGTACGGGCAATTTAATTTCTCCTAAGTTGGGGTCTTCAACCATGGGACAGTGTCATGTTGCCTACGGACTTTCCCCGAACACAGCGTCTGCATCCTTAAGAGGCTTGTTAACTCTCTTTCTGCCACTTACGTGTTGACCTCGCCTACTTCTGGGGTGTGGGCAGGTAATCGAGAGCAGGGCTCCTCCATAAACAGGTAAGTTGCTTGGTTTAACCACCGGAACCCCACCCCGGGCAGGGACAGCAGGCCCAGCTCTTCCCCAGCTGATGGCCGAGCCCTGTGCTATGGCTGGTCACCTGTGCCGGCCTTCCCTGGCCACACCTCCCTGAGCGCCTCTGTCGTGACCACGGGAAACCCCCAAACCAAATATCATCTCCCTTTGGTTCCAGCCCTGCTTGTGGAAGAAAAGAAATCATACCTTCAAGGAAGTGTTTCCTCATCAAATAATGTTTGGTGGTGAACTTAGTGCTCTAAGCCCCCAGGGTCTCACGGTGAGAGGCTCCTTAGGTCTCTGGTCGCCGTGACAGCCTTGCCATCCACCTCTGCCCTCTGAGTCTTATTTTGTTGGTTGTTGTTGTTTTGTTTTTATTTTGCTTTTTCCCTCCCCCTTTTTGTCTGTTTTGACCCATCCCCCCCTCTGCGCAGGACTGTGGCCCTGATCAGGTTGGCCACCACTCACATAAGTCACAACAAGTTAAGTTTTGTGGGGCTGAGGTGGCATCAAATGAGCAGATGAGCGCACGGTGAAGGAGGAAATTCAACAGCTTGACACAGACACCCAGGGGGAGCCGGGTGGGCCAAGGAGCTGAGAGCTGCAACACCCCCTAGGAGCGGCAGAGGGAGGCATCCATAGAGACGGGAAGGACAAACGGGACATGGGGACAGCTAACAAGCTCCGTTGCCTACTCTTTCGTTAAATCCTTACCAGGACGGTTAGAAGGAGGAAGGACACTCAGGGCCCCTTCACAAACCTGGCATGTTTATATTTCTTTTATGGTGCTTTTTCAAGTTTTATTTTACTTTTGAATGGCACATAATGGTCATGAGTGTATATGGGACACCATGTGGGGTTTCTTGGGGAATGCCCTCAAAGGCCGGCAGGTAGGTTTCACTCTTCCCTTTGTCACTGATAAAACCCTGACTTGGGCAACAATGGCTACTCGAAGCCAGGCTTCCTGACTCGCCTGCTTTCACCTCTGGACACACATGAGCCGGAAGCCTCAGGTCCAGGAATTAGACTGGCAGGGGGGCTTGGCAAGGGCACCTGGAGCCGACAGCTGCTTGGCCAGGAGAAGGGGTTTGTAAGGTGGAGCCTGTGGGAACTGGGGGCTTAAGTGACCCATTCCTCTGTCCAGCAGAAATGTCTAGAGTCTGAGCTGCATGAGGACAGCTGCAGGCACTGTGGACATGGCCCAGGACAGAAAAGACAAGTCAGCATCCACATAGGATGAACACACAGAGCTGTGGCCACTGTGAGGAGGGCCGAGGAAGATCAGGGACTAGAGATGGAGCAGACAGGGCGGGGTCTAAACAGCAGGTCAGCCAGGCCCCTAGTGGGAACTGATGACAGGGAGGAATGCATCTGTCTTGGGGATGAACATCGGAGATAGAAGTCAGGATGTCTGGCTCCCAAACCTGTCCTTCCACGCTACGGACTGTTTCCACTCCAAAGGAGACAGAAAATTTAAGACTTTGGGAATTTCTTATTGCATCAGCATAAATATTATTAAATTTCCCACACACTCAGATTTTGTCTATTTAAAAAGACTATGAATCTTTCCGTTTTGAAATCAAGATGGTCAGGATTAATGACACACCATAAAATTTTACAGGCAGTCATTAGTGCCCGTGTGGCTCCTCGGTGGCTTGGCGCTCCACTGTGGCTTGGGCTCCACCTTCTCCTCTTCGTCTTCTCCTCAGAGCAGGATTCGGCATCGCTGACCAAGACCTGGGGCTGGAAGGAGTGAGGTGGGGATGAGTCATCGTGAACCTGTGTTTTAACCTGGGCAGTGACAGTGGGACCTCACTGACATTTCCCCTTCCCACAGGAGCGACAGCCCGTCTCATTCTCCTGTGCACACATCTCCCCTTGATCAGCTCCTTTGCCCCTCACCTCCCTCCCAGCTCCTTATGATTTACTTCAAAGTCTAAGTCCTGCACAGACTGCCTCCTGGCCCCGTCCCAGCGTTGAATTCTCTTTCTTGGATTGTCCTCAGTATTAGCTCACTGAAATGATAGATCACCACAGTGGCTGAGAAGGACTCCACCTAGCCAGGACAGAGGACGAATGTGGCAGAAACTCACCCAAATAGTTAAGGAAAGAAACTCACCAAATAGCTATGGGCACGTGCTCAGGAAAGCCAGGCCACCATCAGCTTCAGGACAGCTGGACCAGAGAACTTCCTTTGGTTCTTCCCTTGCATGTTGTCCTGAGTGCGCTCCCCTACTGTAGGCTTTGCCCATCTGGTCAAGGAAGATGGTCACAAAAGCGCCCGTCTAGCACATGATGGAGGCAAGAGGAAGCATCCCTACCAGCTCTGGCAGAAAAAGCTAGAAACACTGTTTGGCCCCAATTTCAGCAAGTGCCCATTGCTGAAGACATCTCTGAGGCCAGAGAAATGGGTTCCGTTTGCCAGAAGTATAACCCTTGTTATTCTGTTAGCACTGGCTGACTGTCCTGGGACAAGTGGGGCAGCTGACACAGAAGGGGTTAGAGGCCAGGCATGGTAACTGATTACAGGGACCCCTATAATTCCAGCTACTCAGGAGGTTGAAGCAGGAGGCTCACAAATTTGAGGCCAGCCTCAGAAATAGAGAACAAGACCCTGTCTCAACAAATAAATAACTAAAATAAAAATGAATAGGGGTGTAGGTCAGTGGTAGAGTGCTGGCCCAGCATGCACGAAGCCCTGGGTTTAATTCCTGCTACCACAGAAAAGGAAAGGGGATTAGAAAGCCTGCTTGGTAAACAAATGTTTAGCTAGCATCCTTCATCATGGTTCTGCCAAAGTCAGGTTGCATATGCAGCTCAAGACTTTATCCTAAAGAGAATGTAGGGTCAGGAGGCCAAGGGCAGGACTTCTTTTCCATTGTAATTCACCTAGCCACCATGTCTTAAGTACCTACCATGGTGCTAGGTACCCATGGACGGTGAATACACATAGACTCTGCCCTCAAGGATGTGGTCTATTGGGAGAGGGGCCTCTTGAAATTGCAGAAATTAATCAATTTACATGACTCTCCTCAGTGCTAACCAAGAAAAAGGAGAAATAGCCCCAAGTGCTAATACTCTGTCTCTTGAATTGAGTTATTTTTCCTAGGCAATAAAATTTGAAGATTGCAATTAGTTAACCATCATGAAGACAAATCTTCAAATATGTCTTTCTCTGTGGTGACATTTAAAATGCTTCCTGCTCTACCGAACAGTCAATTGGATTTCCCCCCCATCTTTCCATAAGGGCTAATTGCTAAGCAATTGATTGAATCCCCTTTTGTTACTGTGTAATTTACTGACCTGGCCCCAACAACTGCCTTGGCGTTTCTCAGTTTGCTCGTTTTGGTCACCTACAGGGCCTGTTTGAGGTGGAGATGTTCTTATTTGTTTAAGCTGTTCATACTTGAATCGGTTCAATTGCAGAATGTAGTGATTCGGAGCAAGGGCTCAGAGGACACAGGACAACCGGCCCAAGCCTTGGGCCTGTAGCTGTAACATGGGGGGCAGGTAGGACCCTGTCTGGTGAGGCATGGTGGAGGCCATGTGAAATGGCCCTCCTCAGGGTTCTGCACTGCTGGAATGTGCTCAGCTTGGTCAGCAGTCTAGGCCCCCGCTTTCTCAAGGCTGCTGCTGACGTGTGCCTGTGAGAGCTTGAACACGGTCCTGAGTGCCAGTCCTCAGGGTGGCAGATGGGCACAATTCAGCCTCCCGCTCTGAAGGAGGTTGCCAATGTGATGGGGCTGGTGTGAGGGTGAGAGGAGAGAGCAAGGCCCCTCGGAGCGAAGCCACCCCAGGACGGAGCCAACACAAACACAGGACGCTGGATATCTGACATGGCATCCCAACATGAGCACTGTCCTCACCTTCTTGCCTCCTGGGGACTCTCCCAGGAGGCTGACCCCTTGGGACTCATATTAAAGGACAGCGGATCTTGGTGCACAGCCTGTCCCCTTCCTTCTCACAGCGCTCAGCTGTGTCCCTGGTTTGTCAGGGACTGCACTGTGGGAGACTGTGGGGCACAGGAGGAGCGACGGTCCTGCCCCAAGCTGTCCAGAGCCGTAGCCTTTGGAGGATCTGTCCAACAGGGTCCTGGTGCGCTTTGCCATTTTTAGATGTTTTCGCAAGATCAAAGGTCACACCCACTGCTTGGTGAGGTTCCCACTTGTTGGAAAAAACAAAAGACCTCACGCTCTGAGGAAAGTCATTTCCCCAGAGCTGAATCCAAAGAAGAGATGTCTGTCCAGGTGCCATAAACCAGCAGCCTGAATCTCCTTGTAGAGTGACCAGAAGCAGATTTGACAGCGCCACACAGCGGCCTCTACTAACCTGCCCCAGGCTGTGGATCCCGAGAGGGTGACAGGCTGTGCCCACACTTTCATGGTGACCTGAGGTGTGTGTGCAGGTGCACTGTCATTCAGGACAAGCACTGGTTCAGACTCAGAAGAAAAACTACATCTAGAAGAGGAAGGGCAGATAGTCTTTGCAGAGTTTAAATGGTACCAGGGTCTTCAATCCAGAACCACGGGAACCATGGTTAAAAAAGAAGGACTTATTGATGTGCTTGGACTTGTATTTAGAGATTTAGCCAAGACAGAGCCATCTGGGGCATGCGCGTGGGGTCTGCCTCCGAAGGGCACATGGCCTCGTGAGTGGAGGGCCTCCGCCCAGACAGGAGGTGCTGTGAATGCAAGAGCCCTTGGCACCCAGGAAAATGCAGAAGCTATGCTTGAATAAAAGGCAGCAGGGTGTCCTTGCCGACGCCCCCCTCCCCCACTGCACCGGCTAGAACACGAGCCATTCAAGAAGCTTCTCTTTACCTGCACAATCTCAAGCTAATCTTCCAAGAAAGCCTGGGGAGGTGATATCCCTATTTTTACAACAGAGGAACTGAACTGAGACTTAGAGAGATTTAGTGAGTTTTCTCTGACATACAGATAATAAATGACTGAGCAAGAACTTGACCCCAAGCCCTGCACACCACCTTTATGCTCTGACTCCCTTCTTGTGATGATAGTGCAAGGATCATTGGCTTTTCCCTTCTCTCCATAGGGAGGGGTCCACTCTTTCCGAGCAGAGCCCAGGTTGTGTACAGGTGGAGGGACCTTCTCCCATTTTCTCTGAATCCCAACCATTTGCACATGAGTGAAATTCACGTGCAGAGTGTTCATGAGCTACTGCGTCACCTCCTGGTTCCAGCTGCTCCTCTGACTACAGTCACTGGCTCCTCTTCTGCCTCCCCTGCCTCTGCACCAAGCAGCGGCAGAGCAGGGACTCCAGCCTGGTGTTCTGCATGCTTAGATTTGATTGACAGCTCTGGTTGCAAAGCCCACCTCAACCATTTAGCGTCTTGCTTCCTTCTACAGGAAGTGAGGCTAACAGTGTCTATTTAGATTATAAAAATTATTATGAAAATATAAGCAAAGCTCCTAGTAATGCACTTGTCCCAAAACAGGCACTTAACTAATATCAATTTCTCCCTCTTCTTTGCCTCTTCCTCCCACAAAATAGAGAGCTACAGAGATGCTATCTTCTGCATCTGAGTATTTATAGTTTGAGTGATTCTACACTTTGCAATCCCTCAAAGACTATTGATCCCAATGATTAAAAACATGGAGACTAGTTTCGCCAAATTGTACCTTGTGGGTGTGGCCCTCAGATGGCCTCGGGCCTCCTGCCTTCCGACTGCTGCCCTTGCTGTGTGTACAGAGGGATTTCCTTCCTTCCTTCCTTCCTCCATTTCTCCTTCCTTCCTTCCCCTTTTCCTCTCTCCTTCTTGCTGTAGTGTGTGGATTAAGCCCAGGGTCTTGCACATGCTACGCCAAGGTCGAGGGTTCATTCCCCGTACGGGCCACCAAATGCCGCAGACTGGCTGGGCACAATTCAGGAGCCACTTGTCAAAAGAAACAAACTTTATTTTTAAAACTACAAACGCCAAACAAAACAGCTCCTCAGGAAAAACCTTCAGAGCCCAACTGCCACCACCGGCTTCCACACGCCTCAATTTTTTTTTTAAATATTTATTTATTTATTTATTTTTAGTTCTCG
This sequence comes from Urocitellus parryii, assembly GCF_045843805.1. Lineage (NCBI taxonomy): Eukaryota > Metazoa > Chordata > Mammalia > Rodentia > Sciuridae > Urocitellus > Urocitellus parryii. The sequence goes on along the minus strand of NW_027552070.1, from coordinate 233,598 downwards.
GCAGACACAACATCTTCGTTGGTATATGGTGCTGAGGATGTGGCTCAGCGGTAGTGCGCTCGCCTGGCATGCCTGAATTGTGCCCAGCCAGTCTGCAGCATGCTAGACAAGTGCTCTGCCCTGGGCCCACATTTAGGGATTCAGGTGCACCCTGACATGGTCACCAGGACTCCCACCATCTGGGGTTCTCTGAGTGAGCACCTTGGCTTTTAGGGCTGTCAGGGTGAGGATGGTGTTAGCAGGGCAGCCCTAGCATAGTTTTTTTTTAATTAATTTATTCTAGTTTGTTATATGTGAGAGCAGAATGCATTAAAATTCATATTACACATACAGAGCACAATTTTTCATATCTCTGGCTGTACACAAACTAGAGTCATGCCATTCATTGTCTTCATATATGTACTTAGGGTAATGAAGTCCATCTCATTCCACCATCTTTCCTACCCCCATACCCCCTTCCTTCCCCTCCCACCCCTTTGCCCTATCTAGTGTTTGTCTAATCCTCCCATGCCTCCCCAACCCCATTATGAATCAGCCTCTTTATACCAGAGAAAACATTGGGCATTCTGTTTTTGGGGATTGGCTAACTTCACTTAGCATTATAGTCTCAAACTCTGTCCATTTACAGTTATGTAAATTCCATGATTTTATTCTCTTTTAATGCTGAATAATATTCCATTGTGTGTATGTGTGTGTATCTCCATTCATCTAATAAATGGGATGAATTCAAACTGAAAAGCTTCTTCTCAGCAAAAGAAACAATCAGTAAGGTGAATAGAGAGCCTACATTTGGGGAGCAAACTTTTACCCCACGTATATCAGATATAGTACTAATCTCTAGGGTATATAAAGAAATCAAAAAGCTAAACACCAAAAAAACAAATAACCCAATCAACAAATGGGCCAAAGACCTGAAAAGACACTTCTCAGTAGAAGACATACAATCAACAAATATATGAAAAAATGTTCAACATCTCTAGCAATTAGAGAAATGAAAATCAAAACCACTCTAAGATTTCATCTCACTCCAGTCAGAATGGCAGCTAATAAGAATACAAACAACAATAAATGTTGGTGAGGATGTGGGGAAAAGGAACACTCACACATTGCTAGTGGGACTGCGAATTGGTGCAGCCAATATGGAAAGCAGTATGGAGATTCCTTGGAAAACTCGGAATGGAGCCACCATTTGACCCAGCTATCCCTCTCCTTGGTCTATACCCAAAGGACTTAAAAACACCATACTACAGGGACATAGCCACATGGATGTTTATAGCAGCCCAATTCACGATAGCTAAACTGTGGAAGCCCAGGCATAGTTTTAAAAACAAAACCTGTGTATTCCTGTCTCCCCACAGAATGCTCCTTCCCCTAGAGGAACTGGTGGGGACCAGGAAGAACAGAAACGTAGATGGAACCATGTCTGGCCCCCGAGCCGGCGTGGGTCACCCTCCCATTCAGGGCTCTCTCCTGTAACAGCCACTTCCACTGCCCAAACAAAGAGGGCCAGATGTGGCTGGCCAATTTGTCCTTGTCCCTTTCTGGGATAAAAAGAAAATGACTTAACTGAATCTTTTTTTCTTTAAAATGAAAAGAGATTTTAAAACATTTTAGTAGCAAATAGCTGTCTTAAAGTAGGCGAAATAGGAATCCATCTTGCTGCCCTGCCTTCCCAAAGTGGAGAGTTGGGAGAATCCCATGGGAACAGGTAGGTGGCAGCACCAAAGGGGGGGTTTGGGGCTGTGTCAGTCACCACTAGTCAAGAGGTCAGGAGCCCCTCATCCACTGTCCCTGCCGTCCCCTGTCTCCATGCACATCCCTCCAACATTGACCTATTGCAGTGGAGTTTTAAAGCTAATGGCACTATCTTCCCATATAGGTAAAAAATAATTGCATAAATGTTCAAATAGAGATAATTATAAGAAGATTCTTTCTGTTTGTTATCCCACCTTGGAGAATCTGCCCCAAGGAACAATTCAAACTGCAGAAAATGTTTTGTTTTTTTTTTTCAAGAAGTGTTCTTGATGGCTTTATATGCATTGTTCACAATTTCAACAGCCAAGCACCCATTATTCTTAAAATGGTGGTTAAATGATGGTTCTTCCCCTAGAGAAACTGGTGGGAACCAGTAAGGATAGAAACAGAGATGGAACCATGTCTGGCCCCCGAGCCAGCGTGGGTTACCCTCCCATTGAATATTAGGCAGCCCTTAAAAAGTTGGTGATAATAGTAGAAGAATGCTCATGACACAATACAAAAATAATGTGAGGATATTTTATACTTTAATGCCGTTTCTGGCAGAGCCCATCAGGGATTTCTAGAGGTACAGACAAGCTTATTCTGACATGTATGTGGAAAGTCACAGGCCCAGGACAGCTAGACAATCTTCATGAAGAAAAGCAAAGTGGGCGGGCTGGGTCTAGCTGATGTGACACTGTGAAGCACCGGCAGTCAAGGCGGTGGGTGCAGCGGAGGGATGGATGTGTAGGCCAGTGGAACCAAACAGAGAAGAGAAATGGACCCACATGAGCGTGCCCAGCTGACCCTCAATCAAGGCGGCAAAGCAACTCAGGGAGGAAGGCAAGCACCCTCAAGTGAGCCGGACAACGGGTGCCCAAGGCAACAAGAGCCTGAGCCTGAGCTTCATATGAAGGCCAATTCAGAGTGGACCATGGCATAAAAGTAAAGTGTGGAACTGTGAAATGTTTAGGGGAAAAAATGGAAGAAAATCCTAGGGATCTGGGCCAAAGAGTTCTTAGACTTGACCCTAAGAGGACCCTATCAAATTGAAAAGCTTTTGCTCTATGAAAACTTCCTAGGAGAATGACAAGATAAAAAGTAGGAAAAAAAAGATTTACAAGCCATGTATCTGACCAGGGATTAGTGTATAAAATATATAAAGAATGCATTGAATTCAAAATAACAACAACAAAAAAAAACCAATGAACTAAATTAGAATATGGGTAAAAGAAATAAATAAACATTGCACCAAAGGGGTTATGCAGATGGCAAATAAGCACATGAAAAGACATCCAAACTCATCAAATGTGCAAGCAATGCAAATTAAAACCACAATGAGGTACTATTACATACTTATAAGTATGTTAAAATTTTAAAATGATAATAATAACAAATTCTGGTGAGGACACAAGGAAACTGACCACTCACATACTGAGATGAGAGTGTAAAATGAGACAACCACTTGGAAAACCAGTGTGACAGTTTCTTATGAAACTAAAGATATGCAATGACCAGGGGACCCAACATTGGCACTTCTAGGCATTTATTTGAAAAAAGAAAAAAAAACTTGGTATTTACACAAAAAACATGTTTATAGCAGTTTTATTCACAATAGGGAGAAACTGAACACAACCCAGTTGTCCTTCAACAGGTGAACAGTTAAACAAAATCTGCCACATCCATACCACGAAATACCACGGAGCAAAACAGAAAAAAAAATTAATGAATTATTGATGCACACAGCTTGGGAGAATCTACGGGAAATTATGGAAAAGATCATCCATTCCATAATGGTCTATGATTCAATTTATCTGTTTTCCAAATGACAAAATTTTGGAAATGGAGGTCAGATTAACGTTTGCTAGAAGACAGGATATGAGGGGACAGGTGGCCTATGGGGGAGAGGAGGAGGTGCTTATGGAAAGGTGACATCTGGAATCTGGGGGTGATGGATACACAAACCCATACATATGGTAAAATTGCATAGAACTAAATGCATGTGCTTGTGCACACACACACACACACACTGCAAATACAACTGGAGGAACCTGAGTAAGATCAGATGTTAGTAGGTGAATTGTGACTCTGTTAGTTTTGCAAGATGGTGCTCTTTGGGAAACTGGGTGAAGGGTATTTCTTGAAACTGCATGTGAATCTACAATTATTTCAAAATAAAAAAGTAAAGTTAAAAAAATTATACACACACATACACACACGCACACACAGAGTTTTGTGTATTTAAAAGACCAGAAAAGAGTCACCAAATTGTCATGACTATAAAGTAGACATTGAGCATCTTAGGTTTTGACTTTTCACTTTGGTTGGTTTGTCAGATTTTTCTAGTGTGCATGTGTTAGTTTCACAAAATGGAAAGAAAAGCAAACTGCCTTTTTTTTTTTAAGTTCATTGCCAAGAACAACTATTTACAGTCCTGTTTTTAGTTTATTCGGAAAGTCCCTTCATTCCTCTCCTGTACTTCAAATATAAAAATAAAGCATGCACACACACACACACACACACACACACACACATACACGCGCGCACACGCACAAAATCACCACCTGCTTAAGATGCTCAAGAACCATTGTGTTAGACTCAGTGTCTGAAGCTCAGAGTTGATGATTTGCAGCTGCAGGTGTCAGGAGACTTGCTAGGCTGGGCAGAGATTGGGCCTGGGGAGGTCATGGAGTCCAATCCTTGTGGTTTCTGTGTGTGATTCTGGTGTACCCCAAGAAGGTGCATCTTGGTGAGTAGTTTCAAGAGTGAAGTGTTGGAAAGAGACAATAATGCAGCAGGGACTGCTGGGAAACGTGTCTCTCCTGCCTCCCCTCTGCACTACCCTTTGATGCAGACATAATTTGAGGAGCCCCGAGCACAGGAGGGGTAGAGATGAGTGCAGGGTCTGTTGTGGGGGAACAGTCTCCAGAGCCTATAAAAGATTCAACTCCTGCCTCCCCTTAGGAGAGGTATCCAACCAGTATTAATATTTTAGAAATACTAGAAGGTAGATGAGAAGCCGTTATTCATCACCAGCACCTCCATGGTACTAAAATTAAATAATGGATTTTTTTAAAGACAGAATTGTGAGAGTTGTTGAACTATAAAAAATATTCCTCTCTTGGGGATGTTGCATTTTTTGCTTTTATCTTTTCTTCTCCTCTTGAGAACATTTTGATTTACTTCTGTGATAAGCTTATAACAACTAGAGAACTTGGGAGGCAGAATGAGCTTGGCTGGGGGAGGGAGTTAGGCAGTTTACAAATGAGTCTAGAAAATGTGTTTGGCTTCAAGTAAGAAAGTGCTGGGGCTGGCCAAGCATCCGTCTTCCATTGTCGGGGGGCTGTACAGGCATGCACCAGGGCCGTGGTGCCCACAACAGTAAGAACCTGCAGTGCCACCTGGGCTCAGGGTCTGTTCACAGGAACCTTGCAAAGAAATGCCAGCCACCACTTCACATTCAGCCAGACCCTGGAGATAGCCCGCCTGGCTGCCTTGTGCCTTCTGAGGCGTCATTTCAGACAGTGAAGGATCAGGGGGAGGGCGGGAGAGTGGAATTGACCATCATCTGGAGTTCTAGACTGGCCCAGATGACCTCAGAGGGTTCCATTTCTAAACTAACTGTGCAATCCCTTAGTGACATCACTTGGCTGAGTCTTCCCCACCATCCCACCCCCGTCTGTGGCAGGGAAACCACATACTTCATGGAGCACAGTAGGGGGGAGGTGGCCAACTGGGCTCAGCAGAGATCCCTAGAGACCCGTGCCCACTCGATGATGCACCTGTCCTCAGCCCTGCCCACCTTCAGACTCGGGATCATAGCAGCTGGGACTGGGGAGGGACCGTAGAGTGCCTCTGGCACTGATGCCTCCAGCGCATTACTATGGGCAGACAGTGTTGACCTGAGTGCCACGTGGCAGCCTTGTCCATCAACAGGCCACTGTGCCACCAGCAAACGCCCCTGGGTGCATGAGCCGAGCCTGTTCACTGGCATCAGGTGGCTTTTCTAAAACAAGACTAAGACAGTCTCTTCTGCTGTCCTCAGATGGTGCACCAGACATTACCATTGCCCCACCTTTCTGTCTCCAACCACTCACGGGCCTGTCTGTGCTCACCCAGGACAGACCTTCTCTCAAAGGTGCCCTCTACACAGGGTCTCTACCTAGCCCCACAGCCCCATGGGAGAGAGTCCACTGTATCACCATCTGTTCAGGGGTCACCACCAACACTGCAGTTGCTGGGCAGGTGCCTTTGCCCAAGGTCATCTTGGGGGATTAGTCATCTCGCTTGAGAGAAATCTGATGCCTATTCAGCTCCCTACAGAGACTTGTAGATAGAGCTCCTCCCGAAATTCTTCCCAGAGCCTCTGTTGGTTCACAGCTGGTGTGATCTTATCTTCTTGAAAGCCCCTTATAACAGCATGCCTTAGAACCAGGCACAGTAGTGCATGTCTGTAATCCCAGCTCCTACAGAGAAGGAGGCAGGAGGATCCCAAGTTTGAGGCCAGCCTGGGCAAATTAGTGAGACTCTGTCTCAAAATAAAAAGAGCTGGGGATGTAGCTCGGGGGTAAAGTACTTGTCTTGCATGCACAAGGCCCTGGGCTCAATCCTCCATAGGTAGGTAGAAACATATTTTTAAGAATTTATAATCTTCTGAAGACAAAAGATATTCAAGCAAGTTGATTTCACTACATCCATGGGCCTGTTGATATTCAGGAAGAAACCTGCCCTATTCTTGAAAGTGTGTGTGTCATTGAGATCATTGAATTAGGAGAATGATTCAAATCAACTTTGTTGGAGGATGTGAGCCTAACTCATGGATGCAAGTCCAAGAAGCAGAGTGGATCCTCCCCAGAGATTGACAAGGCATTCTTGAGCATCTTGGCTCTGCTCATTGGCTCATGCACTCTTTCTCTTTCTTTCTGACCCTGTGGTCTCTTGTTTCAGCTCTCTTTACATAACTTCCTTATTGATTAAAAAACTATTTGAGCGTCTACCATGGGCCATGCTCGCTGCTCATAGCAGCAAATGAAGCAGAATCCCTCTTAACTCGGTGCTTATACCTAAATAGTGAACAAGACAACAGACATGGATGTGCAGGAAACATGTCAGTTCTGTGAAGGAGAGTCCACAGCAGGGGATTGAGCTGGAGGACAATAGGGAAGGAAAGACCCCGCTGCTTGTGATGGGTGGCCAAGGACATCCTCTCTGAAGAACTACCGTAAAGTGACATTTGAGGAGCATCTGTGTAATAGCACGTACAGACATCCATCTGGAAAGATCCTGGTGGATGAAAGGCATTGACCAGGCCTCATGTAGGAAAGGAGTGTGTGCTAATTTGGTGTCAGAGCGAAGTTGGAAACCAAGGGTGAGGAACAAGATGAAATCATAGTGGAGAGATCATCCACTCTCTTCCGTTTCCCCTGAAGACTGTGTTTCTTGCCATGGACTTATGGTCCAGTAGGGTCTCACCCAACATGGCAGACCCAACTTCCAAGCCAATATTTCCCTTAGGATCCTCAGTCTCTGCCCCAATCCTGGGCTTCCCAAAGAGAGGATCTGATCAGATAGGCAGACTCTGCCTTTGGATAGGAGCCTCTGGGTCAGAAGGCAGCAACCAGGGGCTGAAGTAGAGTAGAGACAGGCCTGAACATGGCACCCTGAGGGGAAATAGCAGCAAAATAGAATGAGAGGGTGCTTGTGGACACAGGATGAAGACAGGCAGAAAGCAGGTGATACACTGAATTTTCCCTGACTTTAAGGGGATGAAGGACCCTTGGCAGCTTTTAATCAGGGCAGGATCCACTTGTGAGCAACAGTAGTTCCTTTAGAGAATGAAGAAGCCCAAAGCTGTGCCCACATCCTCCTAAGCAAGTACATAGCAGAGAATATCAGGCTTTCCGATGAAAATGATTAAAATTGTCAGCCTTTCTCAAGCCCAGTGGGACCAAGGGACTGACCGACCGACGCTGGCCACCCCGCTCTCCTGGCCGCCAAGGCGGCAGGTGCAGGGCAGTGCGGAGAGGCCTGATCCCTGCAGCACTGGCGCGCAGCGTTGCAGAGCAGAGCAAGCCAGACGCACCAGGACTCCTGCAGGCTCCGGCGATTCGGGTTGCCGGGGCAGGTCTACTCCTGCAAGGGACTTTGCATCCTACTGGGAGCCTGTCTGCAGGCGTCCCCCATCTTCCAGTCCCTGGAGCGTGTCGTTACTGGAGTCCTAAGTCTCTACCTGTTGCGCCAGCTGCGGACAGCTGAAACGGATAGTGCCTGCTGTAAAGCATCTCTGGGTGAATGAAAAAGAAAGAAGCTCATGATTTCTACACATGACCCAGGAGCACCTTGGCTGAGGATTCTGCATCTCGCCAATCCGAGAGAGTGGTTTCCCAGAGGGTGCTTGGCTTGTACAACCAGAGAACAGGATTCTTCTCTTCTTTCTGGCCACTCAATGCCTATGTGCACTCCACGTTCCAAAGAGGGAAGAAGGGCGAAGCTTCTTGGATGACAATGGACGTTCTACTGTGCAGGATGAGGGCAGAGTGTGTGACATCACCACCACAAGGGTGCCTCGTGATCGTCCTCTTCCCCCTTCCCAGCCAGCTCTCAACTTCCTGGATCCATAATGGTGTTTGGTGAGTTTTTCCATTGCCCTGGACAAGACAAGGAACTTGTCAACTTGAACGTGGGGGGCTTTAAGCAGTCTGTTGACCAGAGCACGCTCCTGAGGTTCCCTCACACCAGACTGGGGAAGCTGCTCACCTGCCACTCTGAGGAGGCCATCCTGGAACTGTGTGATGATTACAGTGTGGCCGATAAAGAGTACTATTTTGATCGGAACCCCTCCTTGTTCAGATACGTCTTGAATTTTTACTACACGGGGAAGCTGCACGTCATGGAGGAGCTGTGTGTGTTCTCCTTCTGCCAGGAGATCGAGTACTGGGGCATCTACGAGCTCTTCATTGACTCCTGTTGCAGTGGTCGCTACCAGGAATGCAAAGAGGAAAACCACGAGAAGGACTGGGACCAGAAAAGCAATGACGTGAGCACCAACTCCTCGTTTGAAGAGTCCTCTCTGTTTGAGAAAGAGCTGGAGAAGTTTGACCAGCTGCAGTTCGGTCAGCTCCGGAAGAAAATCTGGATTCGAATGGAAAACCCTGGGTACTGCCTGTCTGCCAAGCTGATTGCCATCTCCTCCTTGAGCGTGGTGCTGGCCTCCATAGTGGCCATGTGTGTCCACAGCATGTCGGAGTTCCAGAATGAGGATGGGGAGGTGGACGACCCTGTGCTGGAGGGTGTGGAGATTGCCTGTATTGCTTGGTTCACTGGGGAGCTTGCCATCCGGCTGGTTGCTGTTCCCTGTCAAAAGAAATTCTGGAAGAATCCTCTGAACATAATTGACTTTGTCTCCATTATTCCTTTCTATGCCACATTGGCGGTAGACACCAAGGAAGAAGAGAGGGAGGACATTGAGAACATGGGCAAGGTGGGCCAGATCCTTCGCCTTATGAGAATTTTCCAAATTCTGAAGCTGGCCCAGCACTCCGTAGGACTTCGGTCTCTGGGGGCCATGCTGAGACACAGCTACCATGAAGTTGGGCTGCTGCTTCTCTTCCTGTCTGTCGGCATCTCCATCTTCTCCGTGCTTATCTACTCTGTGGAGAAAGATGACCACACATCCAGCCTCACCATCATCCCCGTCTGCTGGTGGTGGGCCACCATCAGCATGTCCACTGTGGGCTATGGAGACACCCATCCTGTCACCTTGGCCAGGAAGATTATCGCCAGCACGTGCATCATCTGCGGCATATTGGTGGTGGCCCTTCCTTTCACCATCATCTTCAACAAGTTTTCCAAGTACTACCAGAAGCAAAAGGACATTGATGTGGACCAGTGCAGTGAGGACCCACTGGAGAAGAGTCATGAGCTACCTTACTTTAACATTAGGGACATTTATGCACAGCGGGTGCATGCCTTCAGTACCAGTCTCTCTTCCGTGGGCATCATGGTGAGCGATCCCGATTCCACAGATGCTTCGAGCATCGAAGACAATGAGGATGTTTATAACACCGCATCCTTGGAGAATTGCACAGCAAAATGAGCAGGGACATTTGTGCCTGTATCTTGTGCCCCTTCCTGACATTAGGTTAACACAGCTTTATAAACCTTAATGGGTTTGTTAAATTCATTTAATTCTCAGGGCGTACCTTTTAGCCATAGTTGGACATTCATTGCTGAATTCTGAAATGATAGAATTATCTTTATTTTTCTCAGTGAGGTCAATGAAATGCCTCGTTCTGAAATTTATTTTTTACAAGAGAGAGTTGTGATATGGTTTTGGGGGAAAAAAAAGTAAATGATATTGGGTGGGAGTTTTGTTCCGGCTTATGCATCATCCTGTATTTGCCATTTACTCACATTGAGCTAACTGTAAATTACTGACAAGTAGACTCCGAGGTCCAGCTGATGAAGACTACATGCATGTAAGATCCACAAAATGAGACAATGCATGTAAATCCATGTTTACATCCTAGACATGGAGATTAGGAGCTTAATAAACTTCCTAATTCAGTATGGAGAAAAAATAAAATAAAATAAAAAATAAATAAAATTGTCTATATTTTTTGATGCTACTTATGTTTCCAAGCATCAGTCTTGCCATTGAAATTTGTCCTGAATTAAAAGAAGTAAGAGGAGACCTGTTGGAACTTTCGGGAAGTGCAGGCTCCTGGGACTCCCAGGGAGGAGCAGCTCACTGCTCCTGCTGATTGCTTCCCAGTGGGAACAGCTCCAGGTTCATAATGCTGATTGTGTTACGTTGCTTTTTCTGAACTGTGGTTCAAATGAGTCCATAAATATTTGGTTTAACCCTCTTTGGGAACTGTAAAAAGTTGAACTGATGGAGGAGAAAGGAGTGAGTGGAAGCTGGAAAGAAAAGTTGACCAGTTCATAAGAGATTAAGTCTGTCTATTCCAACAGCGTCCAAGGGCAAGATTAATTTATTATCCTTTTAGATGGCGGAACACATGCCGAGAGCTTCAAATTGTGCCATTACCTTGACAAAGCTTGGGGGAGCAGGGAGGTGAGAGCATTTAGAGATGTTGCTGCCAGGAATTTGATGTACAGAGGAAATGGGTGACCCTTCAGATACATATAAATCTGGAAGCCAGACATTGAAGTCCCTAATCCTGGCTCCACCACCGACACAGACTTGAGATGAACATCCCTCAGTCCTCTTGGAGGGGTGCCGCTCAGAGAGTCCACATTGGGAGCTTCCCCATTGGTACTAGGCTCTGTTATTCCCATGGGCACCCATGTCCAGCCCAGCATATGCCCAACAGTTGACCACATGCATATGGCTCAAGGCTGTGGCCTCTGAATGGTTTGGTTACAATCCAAAGTCGTCATCTAAGCTGACGATGACTAAATTTTGGAGACTCCGTTTATCCCTCCATAAAGTGGAGATTAACATCAGTACCTATCTCAACAAGTTGTAAAACTAGATGCACTAATATGTGCAAAGTGCTTAGAATAATGTGCAGCAGATAGCTGGGTTCAATAAATGGTGACCTGTGTTGTCATCAACAGGCATAACAAGAATACTTTCCTTAAATTATTCAGCATGCTTGTGTTCCTAGGCATCCTAAACACTTGCCATACTTGTTTTAGGACAGGCATTGCTCTTGTTGTGCAGAAGAAGAGCATGAGGCTCAGAAAGGCCACACAACTGCCCATGTCGGGAGCTCTGACCTGGGGCCGACACGACACCTGTCTCACGTTCTCTGTGTTTTAGTCAGGATAGGTCAGGCTCTGCTGTGGGGATAAGAAGCCTCAGATTTCTGTTGACAAAGGTAACACAGATCAGATTGAGCACCACAGTCACTGAGGGTTGTGCTCACCATTGTCTTCATTCCTTATTTGGGACCCAGGTCAGTGAAATCATCACTACATAGAGATTACTTGTCAGCACGGGGAGGCAAAGGGACCTTGGATAAGAACACCAGAGCTCTTGAGGTTTTTGCGAGGAGTAAACCAAAGTGACACATGTCACTCTCACACTTCATTGACCAAGGCAAGTCAGATGGCCACAAGTGACTGTCGGTGGCCAGGGAAGGATAGGTCGAGGGTCCCAGAAGGGGAGGAGCTGGAGCCCATGAGGACAGCCTCAGGGACTCCTTTCTACCTCCATCAGTCTGATCCTTGAGTGGAAGAGATGGCAGGTAGAGAAGACCTAGCGACTTCACCAGAGATTGGGGGCCATCTTGATCCATGGTAGAACAGCAGGAGGCGAGAGCAAGGAAGCTATTCTGAAGGGCACAGGGAGCAGAGGCCTGGAAATCTCATAGTGCACTGGGAACCAGACTCAGGAAATGACTCATCAGCATCTCCATTTACTCTATGGACAAAAAGGGCTACAAAATTGTGACAAATGGACTTTGGTGCCAGAGAGGTACAGCACAAGGACTGAGTCACAACCGTGACTTCTTCCTCTTTCTCTGCTGTAGCATCTCCGTCATCGCTTAGCACAGGGTCTGCAGTGTGTGCTGAACTGTGCGCCCTCGGGGGCTGGGAGTACTCTGGAGTGAAAAATGATCTTAATATTCTGAATGTAATAAAAGAAGGTGTGGAGGGAAGATAATGTGCTAGAGGAATTGTGTTCAAGAGGGAAAACGCCTTGGTAAATACAAGGGGACAGCAATTGACCACCAGGCAGGAGCCCAGCTGGGTCATTAAAGACAGGTGGGCTCCCACCAGAGCGAGGCAGGTCCCCCTTCCCTGTGTGAGGCTGTAGGGTGGGGGTGTTTGGGGAGAGCCATGAAAGGATGGCGAGTTCATGCTCAGAGACCCCCATGTCCTCCCAGGGGAGGGCCTTTGTGGTGGGCAGCCCTCCCCTCCTCCTGGTCTCTTAACCTTATAACCTTCTCCTCAGCAGCAAACACAGTGACAAATGCCTGGGAACCCTTCCCGGCCACCCTGTGCAATCTGACATTTCCTCTGACACTCTGGGCACCACCTGGGACTGCTGACCACCTCACATGACTCCAGCCACTCGCCGGGCTCTGGTTCCCACCTGGCGTGTCCAGGATCAAGCCCGGCCTGCTGTGCATCCCCAGAGACAGCCAGGGTGTTTCCAGGGAGAGCTGGGCTCGAATTTCCACTCAACAAATGCCTGAGCCATCACCTTGTTCCAGGAGCTAGGTTTGGCCCTCGAGGACAGCAGCAAGCACAATTAGACATGGCTTCTGCCCCCAAGAGCTTGCCGTCTAGTCAGAAAGATGGTGTCACGTCACAAAATTCCCAGTTACCTGTTGTGAACAAGAGGCAGAAAGTTCCGGAAGCATATCCTTGGGGATTTAACTGTGGGGAGCAATGATTTGTCCCAATCTGGAGACTGAGGCTGTTGACCAGAGTTGTTTTCTATGATTCTCCAAGAGGTCCTAACCTGCCTTGTCCACCCAAACCCTGGAGGTGAAACAGGGCAGGATATGAATCAATTATGTTCAAGTTCAAAGGCCTCTTTCTTTCCAGACATTGTGGATCTGGAAGTCAACATGTGAGCCAGGCAGGGAGGATCGGAACTGCTCGATTGCCATTATTAGAGGTGACAGACCTGGAGCCCTATGCCCTGTGCAGAGAAACCCACTGTGGTTTACCTGTGAGTTGAACATGCGCAGTGATGGTGCTACGTGCACTCACATCACCGCGTCACCCTCCCATCATTTCCAGAATGCTTTCATTTTTCTCAACTGAAGCTCCACACTCATGAAGCAATCATCCTGCAATCCCGTTCCTTGGTGAGGCCTCTTCTACCTTCTATCTCTGTGGCTTTTATGCTCTGTGAACCTCATTAAGTGGATCATGGAGGTTTTCTCCTTCTGAGGGGTCCTGACGCCCTCAGTCTCATCCATGTCCTAGCAGGCATCAGAATCTGCTTCCTTCTCAAGGCTGAATACTATTCCATTGTGTGCATCCACCACGTTCCACTGATCCCTTCATCTCTTGGTGGTGGCCTGCATTGCTGCCCCACCGTGGTCACCATTTAGACATGCACAGAATACTCATTCTTTTTCTGTATCTGCACATGGATCGTTTAGTAATGATATTGTGGCAGGCCAACAGTAAGTCTTTTAAAAAACTTTCAAAAGTAGAAATTTAATAAGCCACGTTATCATATAGTAAATTGTAAATAATTAAAATCCCTATAAAGACATAGAAATTTAGAAATGCTGTACTAAAAATAAATAAATAAATAAATACGTAAATAAAATAAAACCCTGCAACCCTGAGAAAATGACCAAAACAATATAAACTATAAGAAAAGAATAAAAAAGCAACAATAAAACGCAATGAATGTTGAGTGCTTTAGAACGAGGCCTGGGGTCAGGTGAATGTCTTGGATAAATCAAGAAGGGGCCTGGGGGTAGGAATGACGGTGACCTGAGATGGCCATCATCACCCTTAGTACATGTGTGAAGACACACACACAAAAGGAGGGAAACAAAGACGCACTGTGACTTCTCGTGAGGAGGCCACAGGGGGACACAGGGCTCCTCATCCTGTGGTGCTGGGGCTCCTGCCGCAGGCTCCATCCTGTCCTGTCCTCTGCATCTCCAAGGGATGATGGGAACAAGTCGGTGAGGACCAGCCCTGATCCACACAGTGCTGTCCAGCCATGGCTCTGGGGACCGCCTGGGCAGGGCCCAGTGTGCCTCCACTAGGGCACCGGGACCAGACACTGGGCTGTCCTTAGTTTTCCATGTTAGCCTGTGGCCTAGAAGTAGAAAGGGGCTGACCAGCATGTGGGCAGGAGCAGGGATGGACGTCACAGCTGCTCAGACTGCCAGATGCCTGCACGTCTCCAGGCCAAAGGCACACAAGGTCCAACCCACAACAGAACCGGTCAGGGTTCACAGACGCCCTTGGAAGACCAGTCTAAGGATACACACCAACGCCCTTCAATAAGTATGGGTGAAGGCCGTCTTCTCTATGAGCAGAGTAGAAGGCATATTCTAAACAGCACGTACACAAGCTCAAATGAGTCCTCTCCTATGTTTTTAAAAGTTATCCTTCACTGTATTAATAATACAGGATTGCCAGGTGGGGTGGCACATGCCTGTAATCCCAGCAGCTCAGGAGGCTGAGGCAGGAGGATCGCAAGTTCAAAGCCAGCCTCAGCATCTTAGCAAGGCCCTAAGCAACTCAGCAAGACCCTCTCTCAAAATAAAAGATTAAAAAGGACTATGGATGTGGCTCAATGGTTAAGGATTCCTGGGTTTGATCCCCAGTACAAATATATATAATCAACTTTCCCTGTATCTGCACATGGATCCTGTGTGTGTGTGTGTGTGTACTTTTTTATAAAACTGAATATACCATAAGGAAAATTACCCTTCCTACCTTCATGCCCAAAGCACAATATAATTCATGTGTGTTTTATTCTCTTTGGTAATTTTTTTGGGGGGAGGGCTTTAATTATTTTCTAGTTTACTTCAAAAGGGGGTCTCTACTTAAAGGGTCCCTTTCCCAGACTATAATGAGAGTAAGCGTCCCTTTTTGACTCTTAGGCACCCCCAGATGCTGGGAAGCTCACTCTGAAGCATCACAATGAGAGAAAAAGTGCTGTTGTTGCATACAAATATTGATTTCATTTTCAAAAAGAGATACCAGTGCAACAGGCCTTATTTTTATTTTTAGATTGTGAGTTTATAAAGCATTTTACGGTCATATAAAAACATGCAAATAAAGTTGTACTTCTTCATTTAAAGCGTTAATCAAGTGTCTTCTGTGTTCCAAACCCAGGGAAAGTGAAAAAGAGTAAGAAATCAATAGCCAAGGGGCAGTGACCACCCCCACCAGCCAAGAGCAATCTGTTCTCTGTGCTTCACAGACCAGGAAGTGAGGAGTCTAGGGCCAGAGGAGGGCCAGGGTAGGTGTCCATGGAGCAGGGCAGGGGACAGGAGAAGCTAGGTGTGGGTAATCCCCAGCCCTGAGTCCAGGAAGGGACTCCATGAGGAGGGGACCCCAGCCGACATGGAGGGGAACCAGAGTTCTGCAAAATGGTCCAGAGAAAGTGGGCAAAGGTCAAGAGGTCTGTAGCTCCCGGTGGCCAGGCAGGCAGAGGTCCATCGAGGGGGGACTGCCTCTGGGAGTTTACCTGTGAAGGCAGTGGGGAGCCACAGGCAGCCCTGGTCAGACTCGGGCTTGCATTTCAGAATGGCCGCTCTTGTTGTGATTAGGAAAGGAGATGGCAAAGGGACTCAGACCTTGAGGCCAATCCAGAGACCCCAACACTCACTCACACACGGTGGAGCTACTTATTAGATATCAATTGTGTACCACCACTGTTCTGGGCCTTGAGAACAAACAGACAAGGCCCTCTAGAAACCTGAGCCAAGGCTCTGACCATGGCGGGCACTGGGCACCGGGCACTGGGGCAGGGCTAGAGCAACAAGATACCCAGATGACACCGCTGTTTAACATAGTGGTGTAATTTCCAGACTGAGATCGGGGACCGGTGCCAGCACGACTAAGGGAGAGCTGGGACCCCTGAGCATCCCCAGGATGCGCCATTGAAACCACACTTCACTAACGGCCATGGCAGGTGCTAGGTCTTGGATCAGAACAGGGTGGTTGTAGAAGAACTGGTGGCATCTGAGTACACAAATCTGTAGGGAGCATCAGCGCTGCCGTCTCAGTGGTGGCCAAGGTCCTGTGGTTAAGTAAGGTGTTCACCTCAGGGGAAACTGAGGAAAAGGCAAGTGGGAGCTCTACCCTCTCTACATTTCTGTGAGTCTAAGATCACCCGCCTCTGTAAGCACCGTCAGTAGAAAAATTTCAGATCATTCTCAGATAACGATCCTGTTTATTTAAACACTCAAAACTGCCACATGTTCTGAGTGTAGACATGCAGATGTAAACTCATGGAAAAATGCCTTAAAAACATGTCCAAATGAGCAGGGCGCTACGGCGCACACCTGTAATCCCAGCCACTTGGGAGGCTGAGGCGGACGGCAACTTTGAGGCTAGACTCACTATCTTAGGGAGATCCTGTCTCAATTTTTTATTTTAAAGCCAAAAGGACTAGGAATACAGCTCAGTGGTAAAGTTCCCCTAGATCACTCCCCATAACAAAATAACAAAAGGAAAAATGCCATATGAATTAATATCATTAGTTCTTTGCAGGAAAGAATGGAGGTGGGACCAGGAGTTAGCAGGGGAACCAAAGGGGGCATTGGCTCTGCCCAGAGCGTTACCCCCCTGAAGGTGTGTGCAGCAAGAAGGACCCTCAGACCCAGCCCGGCAGCCAGGACCCACCCCAGGCCTCACACCTTCCCAGCCTCCGCATCGATGGCCAGGGAGCTCGAGTGCCAGGGGTGCAGCAGATGTCCCCTGGCTCCTGGGTTCGAGTTCTTCGGTTCTTTCTCACCATTAACTCCCTTTTCCATTTCAACTCAGAGGACAAGGAAAGAAAGACTCCCACTCCGAGAAGCCATGTCTCCTTAGGAAGGGTAACAGGAAAGCCGGCTCCCGGGGAGGCTGAGTGCAGCAGGGTGTGCACAGCTGCTGTGGACAGGGCTGCTCTGGCCAGAGGAGCGCCGACTGCTCACCCTCCCTCTCCGCAGACAGCAGCAGCTGTTGATGGGCAGGCTCAGCTGCTGCGGAGGACTGGGCACAGTGGGGACAGCACCAGGCCAGCTTCAGGAGCCAAGTGTGGTACCCTGAATGTTGTCTGCAGCCACACTTGATTGGCCTGGGACCAGGGTGGCCAGGCTGGGGCTGGTAGCCATTGCCCAGCTCTTCTCCCCCAGCTCAGGGAGGCAGGAGTGACTCTGTGCCTGGGTCCCTCTGAATTCCTGAGGGTCCAAGAGGTCAGAGAGGCAGTGGTGATTCTGGGCCTGAGCACCCTCCTGAGGCGACCCTGAGCTGGGAGCCCAGATTCCCCAGGAAGATCCACCCTCCCCCTCTGCTTCCTCTCCTGGGGTCCTCCAGGCCCAGGGCCTTTCATACATGTCGAGATGCTGGCCTGTGCCTTGGGGAAAGCAGCAACTCTGTTTTGCTGAGGTCTTAGGAACCAGATTTTGAAGTTCTTGTTCCTGCTCTGTTTGGAGGTAATGGGAGGGATTGAACCCAGGACCACCTACCTAACCACTGAGCCACCTCCCCAACCCTTCTTATTTATCATTTTGAAACAGGGTCTCTGTAAGTTGCTTAGGGCCTCTCTGAGTGTTAAGCCTGGCTTTGAACTTGTGATTCTTTTGCCTCAGCCTCCCAAGTCACTAAGATTACAGGTGTGCATCACTGCACCCAGCTACTGCTGTGTTTAAAACTGGCCCAGAAAGAAGGTGGCAACAAACCCAGTGTATTTTCAGCAGAAATCTCCAAAGAACAGTGGAGAAACCTAGCTTCACCAAGAACATGCACCAGCAGGGACACAGTCAGGTATAGCAGTGGTCCTCGGCTGGGAAGGGGGGGTGTCAGGATCATAAGAGGGACTTGTGCAAACTCCAATTGCCAGTCTCTGCTCTCTAAGTTTCTGAGGAAGGGGGCCTGGGAATTTTCATTCCAACCTATTCCCAGGTGATGCTGTGCTGGCTGGCATAGCCAGTTGTGCTGGCTAGAAGGAATCCTGCCCTACTTGTGTGGATGGTCACACTCTGGGGACAGCATCCCTGGCTGCGATTGCTCCTTTAAAATGCAGCCAGGGCCAACATATTTTCTAAAAGGCAGGCTCTTAGGAGCTCAGAGGGAGGCTGTGAGCAGAGGCCTGGAGTCGGTGCCTGGCACCCTCCCTGGGCATAGGTTGTTTTGATCCAAAAGTAAGTGCTAATTGAACAGGGTCCTCTCTCTCTGACACCTGCTTCCATGAGGTCAAGTGGCTCCCGCTCTCTGAGGCAGGAGGAGGAAATGATCCAGACCTGACCTTGGCAGGAAAGGGAAAAATTGATCAGGAGAATTCCAAGTCTAAAATTGAGCTGTGGGTGCCGAGCAGCAGGTAGAGAACCCGAGGTGGTAATGTCTGCCCCCAGGGCCCATGATGCTTCATGACTTCCAGAAAGTCAGGGTGTTGTGCTCCCCACCCCTCCTGAGCAGGGAAGGGCCAAGAAAGAGCAAAGACCACCAAGGCCTCTCCCTGCATGTCCTCACCTGTAGGCCTGTGGCAGGCAGGTGTAGCCAGAAGTCCCTTCCTGGGAATGTGGTCACTCCCTAGCTACTGCAGGACACCATGTCCTTTTCCATAGACTGTACTGTAGGTGGGCAGGGTCTGTCTCAGGTATGCATGGAGAAGGAGGCGGGGTTTCAGTCCATGCTGGGGGAAGTCCATGCTGGGGCATGGCAGAAGAGACTGTGCCCAGCTGTCCCAGCTCTCTTCTCTCTTCTTGAACCAGAGAGGTTTGAGAGTTTTGATTCTAGAAAGGAAATCTGTTCCCGTAGAGAGGGATTCCTTTTTTTTTTTATCAGAGCAAGATGCTTTTTATGCCTGGAGGTGTCCAAGTGACCAACTGAACAACATCATGCATTTTGTTGTGATTATCACAATTAGCCTTGCAATTGCTGCCTGTCATTCACTGGGCCCCTCCTGTGTACTTTCCACTGTTTCTTTAGACTCTGGGATCCCTGGGACATTAGCCTATTACTCCCATCTTAGAGATGAGGAGAGCCTCGGGGGCATGAAGGTCCACGGTGGTCACTGGCATAGCTAGGACTGGGACGCCTCTGTCTGAGCAGTAGCACTCCTCAGTAAGCAGCATGGGTTGGTGTCTGCCCCGTCGTGTGCCGGGCTCTTGGCCAGGAGTTGGCATCTAGTAGTGAGCCCCGTAAGCTGTGGCTCTGGACCTCCTGGAGTCCCCCAGCAAGGGAAGTAGGTCAGGAGAAGATGTCAGGTGGATTAAATCAAGGCAAGTGGTGATTAAAAATGCTTTTCGCCACAAGGTATCACATGCCTTATTTTTAATGATCGTATTTTCCATTAATCTTAAAAATGCAAGCAGAGGTAATTGGCGTTTAATTAAAACCTTCAGCGTATTTCAATAAAGAATATTTTAAACCAGGAAAAAACACAAAACACCAAACAAAACAAAACAAAAATTGTCTTGTCCTTTGGAACTCAGCCTTCCAGCCAGGTAAACCATCAAGTTCATGCTGCCTTAGGCACCACTGTCACCTGGTGTCATGCAGCAGAATTGCAGGTGCAGGCTTGGAGACATCCACTGATTCTGGAGGGTGCAGATTGACCTGCACCTGGCCTGGTTGACTGTTTCAGTAGGTGATGGTACATGGGGAAAGTGGTTGTAGCTGGTTCCAAGTCAGCTTTATTTCAGCTCCATGTCACCAACTGTCTGTAGTGTTTGTGACGTACAGGTTATTTCCTTATGATCAAATCAACATTTGTAAATTCTTGTGATAAAGTGAGATTAGATATATAGAGATAACCTGGGTCTAAACTCTAGAGCCAATTTATACAAATTATAGTTCTTTCTTTAACTGCCCAACTCCCAATATCACAAAGATATCCCCATAACGTGGTCTCTGGCTTCCTTTGGCCTCACCATTTGTCCTTGTGGTCCTTTATGCCTGGTACGACCTTCTTTTCTCTTTACATTTTTTTCATGTGTGTGGAGCTGGGGATACTGTTCAGGACCCAGCCTGTGGTAGGCAGGTGATCTGCTGCTGAGCTACCCCCCCAAATCTTCTACCTTTACCTTCTGAATTTACTCTTCAAATATCAAATCCAGGTCAACAATCTGGGGAGAATTTCCTTAAAGTAAATTCAGAAATGACAGTGTCACATGGCAGAGACATGGAAGATGTGGCTCTGAATCCCAGCTTCATCTTTTGGTAGCTGTGACCTCAGCCAACTTGCTAAATGTCTCTGTGCCTCAGTTTTTACCCACTAAGTAGGAATAACCAGAGTGTGTGGGGGGGAACACCTTCCCCAGCATTGTTTCAAGATTTAAAAACAAAAACAGATCTGAAGAGCTCCCTCACTCTGAGCCTCTTACCTGTGTATGTAGGGGGCGGTGGTGCTGTGGCCCGGACGTGGTGTTGCCCATGAGCACTGGATGCCCGTGAAGACCCGGCCCTTACCTAGACCCCCCAGTGTAGGATTGTGAGCAAATGGTTTCCATTACCTGTTTAGTTTTGCTTGCAGAGGAGAAAAATTCCGTCTCCTGAAGTTAAAAATAGTATGAATGTTCAACTTTGAACTTCCTGCTGTTCTTGCTCTCCTCAATCCATCACTGTCTCCTCCACCTGGTGCACTCCCCACCCCCGACAAGCTGCAGAGATCTGCATGTTAGCATGAAAGGTAGTTTTGCAAGGCTATTTTGGGCAAAGCTGCTGTAGGCAAATCCCAGCCATCAGGCACCTTTGTGTGGGCACCCGAGAGAGAAGACTGGTCTCCAAGTGTTGTTGGCAATGTACTGTCTCTGAATCTTCCAGACAGTCTTAAATGTCACTCTGTTTCTCTGACCAGGTAGTCGATAGTGACAGACCTGAAGGGTCCAGGTTCCGGCTCACTGGAAAGGGAGTGGATCAAGAGCCTAAAGGAATTTTCAGAATCAATGAGAACACAGGCAGCGTCTCTGTAACACGGACCTTGGACAGAGAAGTGATGGCTACTTACCAAGTGAGTACTCTCGCCACACACCCTGTGTGCACGGACATGGCTTCCAAAGGGTTTTCTTTCTGCTGAGTGATCATTGCTGTGCCTCACCAAACCCAAGATTGTGTCGCTTCAGGGTGTCTCTGTAAGTGCTGGATGGATGTGGATCCAGAGAGGGTAACAGGGAGGGTCCCTATCTTGTCAGTGGAACCCCCAGAGCGGATCGGATTCTGGGTCCTGAAGACCAAGAGAGACACTTAAGGGCAGCTCAGAGGAGACCTGAGCCTTTAGATAACTTTTCTTTCCAGAAACCAGCTTGCTGATCAAGAGGTGTAAACCCTCGGACATGACAGGTGCATCCTTAGAATTCTATGCTAAGGACCCTGAGAGAATGCTGTAAGATTTTTGTTCAATGATCCTACAGCAGGACATAGTCCTTAAAGTGGAAGAATTGCTTGGTGCTCAGCAAAAGGGTCAGATTGTGGCTCTGTGCCAAGGCAGTGTTCTGCTGCCATGTAGAATCCTCTGGAAGGAGTGTCAGTTATGTGGGGAGATCCAAGGTACCCCACGGAAACGGAGCACTCACTCCGACATCCACTGTGAAAGAGAAACCAGAGTGCTCATGGTTGGGCTGGGTGTGCTGGATTCCACTTTGGTTTCGTTAGCTGCCCAGGTGGTTTGCTGTGGGTTCTGAGTGAGCAGAAGGTGGTTTGAGGTGCTGGAGACGTAAGGTGCTGGACAGATGTAAGGGGCTGGGGTGGTGCACAGGGAAGCCCTGCCAGGCAGCAGGTCCCTGCTGAGCAGCGCACCCCAGATCCTCAGTGGAGGAGGAGGCACCTCCCAGGTTCCCTCTCCAAAGCCTGGCTGAAGGGTTTTCTGAGCATCTGCAGGGGCACCACCTTTTTCGGGGCACCAAAGATGAGGCACAAGTCCTCAGCGTAGGCCCAGTGGGGTCTCTGGTTGATGTAGAAATAGAACATTGATTCCCTTAGACATTCCCAGCTCTGGCTGGCCTCGCCAGAAACTAGAAATCACTGGCAGCAGATTATGGATAAATGCACCCTTCTCTTTCCATGCCTGCCTTGGGGATACCCCTGAAGTTTCAGGTGCAAGGAACTGAGGAAAGGCACGGCGTACTTCAATGTGCATGGCACAGTGGTTGTGACCTCCTGGGCCAGGGAAAGGCCATCCAAGTCAGCACTGCCATTTCCTGACCTGAGTGATCTCAGGCAACCCATTTACTCTCTATGATCCTGTGACTTGTCCTTGAAGGAAAGATAGAATTCACACCTCTAAGGACAGTAAAAGATGAAGTGAAGTTATTTTGCAAACGTTTGGCACAATGCCCAACACTTAGCAGGTACTCAAGAAATCTCAATAAATCAAAGCTACTCTTGGTAATTATTTTCCTGAATATTTCTGAATTTTCCAGTTAAGTTCTTCAAATTTCTAACATCAGTTTCCTAAGTCCAATCCTGAGAAGGTTGACATCTGCCACAGACATGATTTCTCATTCTGATGTTAGACAAATATTCCAGCCGTTGCCGCCCCTCTTCCTTCAGTATCAGAGGGGGATTTGGTAGGAATCTGTGCTCAGGAGCTCCCTGGGGGATTGGAGACACAGGACAAAGGACACAGGACATGCCTCTCTCTGCCACGGCCACACCACCTGCTTTGTCCCTGCAGAAACACCTGGACCCCACCCAGGCCTCTAGCTGCAGGCTCTCAGGTACAGGAAAGGGGCTGGCCAGGGGTGGGCTGGAAGCTAGCTGCCAGCGGTGGCCTCACACAGATTCCTGGTCCTCCTGTTCCCAAGGAGACCCAGGCCACACTTGGGAGGGTGGGCTTTCACACCTGTGATCTTACCTTCTGCTGTCATTATGGTCCTGTCAGTCATACTCTGGTAGCCTTAGAAAGAGCTCTGAGTCACAAGAGACAAGGAGCTTGGGTTGAGAGCCCCAGCTTTGGTGGTGGCCCTACTGGGTTCAAAGTTTTGACTCTGCTATGGGCTGAGCCACAGGAAATTGCCATTTGGTAGGTGAGTGAAGGGAGAAGGTCAGCACTCATGTTTCTTCCCCATACCCACTCACCTTCGGCAGGTTATGCAGGTCTAGGTCTGTTGTCCCTTCCTTAGGGTGCAAATGGGATCAGGGTACCATCTCCCCAGGGTGTGAGAGCCAGCAGGTAGGGACTCAGCGTGAGCCTCAGCCTGTCAGTTGGTGCTGGAGCTGGGAACCATGCTGTTACATGTCAGTTGACAATTGAAGCTCCCTGTGGGCACAGCAGAGTGGCAGCACTAGGTGTCCAGGTGGCAGTCAGACAAGTGACAGAGTGAGCATGTAGAAGAGGGTCAGCCAATGGGGCAGCCTCCAAGGCATGGCCCCAACTGTCAGCATACCAAGCCCAGCGGTGGGCTGTATCAGAAGCCCTGGGGGAGGGTCCTGCCTTCTGGGATTTGACACACCCTCCGGGTCTTTCCAAGATTCCCTGAGAGCCACTGGTCTAAATATTCTCACATTGACATCGGTACAGCCATTGGATTTATTAATCCATCTCCATGAAGGTGACCTTTGAGCCAAAATCCTTACTGTCCTGCCGGCACTGTGGCCATGCACACGTCTCCAGTGCCATGCCTTGTCCTGGAGAGCCCTCTGCCCAGCCCAGGCTCCTCAGAACTGCCTTCTGCTTGTTCCATTGATGACTCCAGGGAGCCAGGCAAATTTGACCAGGCTCCTCTCTGGGGCCACCTGACTTGGGAGGGCTGTTAAAGGCAGCCATGCTGAGTCTTTGCTGATTTATTAGAAATCAGCCTGAGGCCAGAGAAGCAGGTGTCTCCAGAAGATCTAAGCTGGTGCCACCAACTCCTAAGGGGGACACAGGCCTGGGCTCACAGAGCCAGCCCTTCTGCCCTTAACACACATGGTCTTCAATGAGGCCTTTGTGGTTCTTTCCTCCATGTTGGACTCTCCTGGAGACAGCGCTTGCCTAGCATGCAGGAGAACCTAGGGTCGCTCCCTAGAACCACCAAAACAAAACCAAGCTACCAGCCTAGGCTGCATCTGCAACCTCAATTCAGAACATCTTGGGTGTGAAAGGCACCAGTATGCTATCCAGTCTCTCCAGGCATCTCCATGGTGAAGCCAAGAGAGAGAGACACCAAGTCAATATTACACGTCCACACCACACTGTAATCATAACTAGATAAGTAGCAATGACACCCACCACGTAGGTGTGTTGAGAACATCAAATGATGAGCTAATGTAGGAGTTTCTAACATAATAGTAGAAAAATCATCCTGTTTCCCCTCAATCAACTGCTACCTGAAGCTAACTATTTTCTAATGTCTCTTTTAAAAGAAATAGGAATGCAGAGAAACAAATGAATAGTTGTCTTCTGGTGGCTTTAGAAAATAAGTAATTCAGGGTTTAGCCGCAGCCTCCCCCGCCCCAGCTCCTCCAAGCATCTCCGTCAGCTTTCAGGTTCAGCTTTCCACATTTCCGAGCACTTCATTTTGCAACCTGGCCTTATCTTCCAGGTGCAGCTGGTGAAACTGAGGCATGAAGAGGTGGAATGGCGCTGCCTTGGCAGCCCGGCTCCTGGATTAGGCTGCAGAATTGCTCCTGCCTGATTATTTATTTGGTCCACTAAGCAAAGCCGCGTCCTCACTCAGGGCTGGGGAAACACATTTTTCTCAACTTCATTAGCACAGACTCCTCCAAAGAGGCTCAACTTGACTCCTGGCAGGCGAGGGAACCCCATGCCCTTCCACTTGCTCTCCCCTTCCCTCCCTGGGCTTGCGTCCCAGCACCTGGCAGGCTCAGCAGGACTTCATGGAACCAGCCCAAGGCCAGATTCTCCTTGTTGACTTAGGTGAGGAAGCCTAGTCAGATTCATCACTGCTGCCTCTTCAAATGACTTGGTGGCATTTTCTCTCAAGGTACTGAAGCATTACTCAGAACTGGAGAGCCTCGGGGCGCGGCGAGAGCAAGTCAAATGGCTGACTGCTCTGAGGCCAGCCTTCGCAAAACCTTCTGCTCTTTCATTACCCCTCCATGATGAGCTTGGTGGCAGTCCCTCTGAGCCGGGACCCCACACATGCAGACAGGACATCCATGCCAGACCCCATCACCACCACCTCTGCTTTCACCAACATGCATAAAGAAATTTATTTACTTATTTAGGTGGTGGTGCTAGGAATTGAACCCAGGGCCTTGTGCATGCAAGGCAAGCCCTCTGCCAACTGAGCTATACTTCCAACCCTAACAAATTTTATTTTTAATTTGCTAAGATGAGCAGAGGAGGGAAGGAGGGGTTCGTTGGGCTGTGGGCTCAGAGGTGAAATAGACAGAGGCTGGTTTACTCTGTGGGTCAGAGGCCCACGGCTTGGAGGCTGAACGTAATTGAAATTGTTGGTGATAAACTCTGAGACTAAGGTGGAGCCCATTAAAGTAATTTAGAAAGACTGGGGAGGAATTGAGGCTCATGCACCGTGGCTGTAACGCCAGGACAAAGGTTGATGCAGCTGGGAAGAGTCCCCCCAGGCGCACCTTCAGCACAGCAGCTGACCACTGCCCGTGGTGAGGCTCCTGCCAGGTGGCTCAGGAGAGGGAGGAGAATGCTGTAGTTGGTAGTTGGCGGCTTGGAGGCAGCTATTGATCAGGGACCCCTGTGAAGCCAGCCTGGGTCCCCAGGAAATACCCTGGGGATAGTGTTGGGAGGTGGAGGGGACTGAGTTCCCCCAGCAGGTCAGAAGCTGGGAGTCCTGGGCTCAGGGACCACCCAAGTGTGGCCCACTGCCCTCTGGCTCACCCTCCTCACCTGATCTGGCTGCCCAGACCTTGGACCTGGCTGCAGCAGGTGCTCCACACACTGGGGTTGAAGTGGGGAGAAGCTGCGAGCAAACGCTCAAGGCATGAAGGAGCGGCCTCGTCCAGCTGGGCCTCCTGCCCCCGTGTGGAGAAGGACAGGAAAACGAGCAGCAGGGGCCAGCAGTGGGGCTGGGAACACCGAGGGTGCCCATGTGCCAGGGCAGCACGTGCCCATGGCCCCTTCAGGCAAGAACTCGGCTCAACAGACTCATCACAGGCCCGACGTGGGCCACGCCTTTCCTAGGTGCCAGAAGAGAGCAGCCACCCACCTGCAGCCTGCAGCCTGCGTCTGGCCTCATGGACCCTCGGTGACTGGGTACTAGTGAGTACTCAGCACCCGAGGCAGGGTGGGGTCAAAATGAGCTGAGAATAAACAGAAAGACAGGAGTGCTGAGGGGAGGGGCCGCTTGGTCCAGGAAGGCCTTGATGGGAGGTGACATTAGGGGGAGCCTGATGGAAAGTCCCCTGAGGGACCCATGACATCAGGGTTTCCCAACCAGTGTTAATTCTCTCCACGGTGTCATCAGGTATTATCTGGAGATGTTTCTGGTGTCACAGCTGGGGAGGCTGTGAGCCAGCTCGTGGGTCAGGGTGCTCCTCAGCGTCCTGACCTGCCAGGCAGTCCCACATGTCAACAGAGTCCTGTTTGGACCTGCATCGGGCTGGCCACTTAGCAGGTTTGGAAATATTTCTTGGTGTGTTTGCTCAGATACTCAGTTGGCTCAACGGTTTGAGAAGTCTGTGTCCACCTGTGGGCAGCACAAGGGACATGATCCCTGACCTTGTCAAGTCTATCGTCCGGCCTTGTAACAAATCAATTCCACCCCATGACAAGGGGCAGGGAGCAGGAACAGACTCAGAAGGACATGAAGTCAAAGCAAGGGCTCAAGATCAGAGAGCCAGGTGAGAGGGAGGGGACAGGGCAGAAAGAGGGTTCTGAGATGGGACAGAAGAGAGTCCAGCCCTCCAGGATGGGCAGGCCGTGTGGGCAGTGGGAGCACAGGAGGGCGGGGGGAGACAGGGAGCAAGGCTGCACAGGTGCCCCTGAGGAAGGGGCAGCTGATGGAGGACTGCAGGCTGCAGACTGGCCTGACCAGATGCGGATTAGACGCGGACAGTCCTGCTAACCACGCCGAGGAGCAGGAGGTGCTGAGTCCTGTTTCTGGGTCTCTGGACCCACAATGACAAGTATCAGATAAAGACCATTTTCAGTGAGGAGCCTGGGAGGTAAATGGGCTAATCCAAGTCCCTCCCAAGACAGTACGTCCCCTGGGTGGACAGTGCAGAAATTGGAGTGGCGTGGTCACACAGCCTTGCAGGGCAGGGTAAGGAGCTTAGGTTATATTGTAGGGAAGCCTTGGCCTCAGAGGTTTTCAGTAAGGGAGTGACAGCCAATTTGCATTTCAGGAAGATAAGATTTATTTGAACAAGTCAACAATAACATCCAAATTACCATGAAATAGGAATTAATTCAAAATCGCACTCATTTGTTGAGAACCCACTACCTACCAGGCACTGGGGGAAAATCGAATAAAGGAAAAATCCTGCCTTCCCCTGAGCTCTGCCTCTGAAAGCCATTCTTCATTTCTAGACCTGTGTGTGGAGGGCGGAGTGTTTTATGTGTTGCAGGTCCTCTGGGCTCAGTCTGGCTCAGTCTCCAGGCCAAGAAAATACTCTTTTAAACTCCAAACTTCCAGTGCTTTCTGCTGCAGGGGTTTATTGGTGGGCCATCTCAGAATTACTTCTTGCAGCCGCTGGCCAGAGCTGTTGGCTGTTGGTTCGTCTGATTAGTATCTGTTTTTAGATCTTTATTATGAGGAGGGCTTATCATTGCTCACAGTGAAGCCCTAGGTACCAAAACATCATTTCCATGTTATTCTTCTTTCTTCTGAAGATGCAGATGTTGGCATCAGGGGTTCCTGTAAGCATCAGGGCCTATGTTGGAAAGATGGCCTGCTCACCAGAACCCTGGCTAATGCTCTGCAGCTCAGGGGTGTGTTCCTGCCAACGGGCAGAGCTGGGCCTGTTCATTGTGTCAGAACAGAGGCTGTGGAGCTGGACTGGGGGAATGCAGCCTCCCAGGATGAAGGCTGAGCCTGGGGGTACGGGTGAGGCAGGTTGGGGGTGTTGCCAGGAGGCTGCTGGGAGGAGAGCCCTGTGCTCTTTTGAAGTTGACCTTCTTCTCCTTTGATTGACAACTAGTTATTGGGAATAGCACTTGGCCAGAGGGTTTGAAAGGCTCAGAAAACTGGCCCTGGGCCTTTCACAATGAATCCCGAATACAAGCCTGATCCTGAGCTCTGCTGAGGTCACGAGGTTCCTGCTCAGTGTCTGGGCCCTGTACTTGGAGGCTCTGGCCATTAGCAAGGAGTCTTGCCTCTACAGTGGTGTTGACCCGGGATGTGGTGCAGGAAGCACCCCAGCACCTCACAGTTACTGGGGCAGCTGGGTGGTGTGGGGGCAGTGCCACAGCATGGCCATTTTCTCCTCGAGCTTCATCTCCTGATGTCCTAGTCCCAGATCTGCCAGATGTCTGGGAAGCCATCCCAGTGGGCATGGAACTAGGAGAAGAGGTGTTTCTTGGGAGCACACAGTGGGGGTGCATTCTCTTTGTCCCCCGCAGGAGGTCCTGTCCCTGAGGGAGAGGGAGGGGACCTGTGGTGTGAGTCTGCAGTGTGGGTCCATCCAGAATGGACATCCCCTCACATGCCTTTGCCTTCCCTGGGCTCCGGCCTCACCCAGCCCTCTAAGCTGAGTTGGGTCAGGGAGAACATGGGAAATGAGGAAGGCCATCTCCTGGAACACAGAAGCCTCTGGAGACTCTGTACCTGTGGTCCCACTGAGTAGCCCCTTTTTCTACCCAGCCCACCCTCACACCCCAGGAAAAATTACTTCAATGGACTGGGGAGGTGGGGTCAGGTCATGACATGCGGGAATGCAGGCATGACAAGGGGGAGGGGTGGAAGGAGAAGGCCCTCACTGACACCAGGCTCTTGTCCTGGGGGCACAGCTGGTTTCTCCAGGGCTCCATGCTGACAGGGAGCAGCAGGGCCTTTTCCTGAACATCAGCCAGGGGCTTTGTGAGGGTCATTTTCTTCAGACAAGTGGGTGTCAGGGAACGGAAGGGCCATGGTTCCCAGATGTGTTTCTGGGGGAATGTCCAGCTCCAAGTACTGCAGCCACCTCTTAGCTCAAGGTGGCCCCCCAAAGTGACCTGTCCAGGGCCATCTGTCCACTGCAGTGGCAGGGGCTGCTAGACCAGACAGCTCCAAACAGATTCCTGCTCTGGGCCTTGAAGCCCCACCCACCCACCCACTATGTGCCCTTCCTGACAAAGCTTCAGGGTTAAGGTCCCGGCTGTCCTGGGGACACTGGCCTAGGTGGGAAGAATCTGAGAATGAACCAAACATCTTTGCAATCTGCCGCCATCTCAGGTGCTTATGTTCTGAAGGACCATAAAGGTAGAGGCTGTTTTTGTCCATTTTTGATGGGGAAAGCGAGGCTTCAGGAAGTGTCAGGAAGGAGGTCACATGGTTGGTAAAGAATCAAGTGACAAATGTGTCTCCTTCCTTCCGGCTCCCACACTAGCCCCATCACGCACCAGGCCGGGGCTGCTCACTGTGAACCATGATTCTCCACGGCCAGATGCTGGTTGCGGATGGGCGGCCATGTCCAGAGACACTCGGTACCTTAGGGCCTTGGGGTGCTCTGCCTCAGGAGGGTGGAGGCCAGGAACATCTGCACACATCCCACGCACAGGACGGCCGACCCGAAGGGTGGTCTAGCCCCCCGTGACAATGGTGTGGCTGCCACTGCTGTGTGGCTGAGAAACCCTCAGGAACCCTGAAGCCATGAAGCAAAGTCTTCTTGCGGGTGGCACCCTTTCAGCTGGCACCTTGGCAGGCAGGTGCGCCTGGCCAGGGTCCCCGCCCTGACGCTGAGTCCCGTGACGCGGTTCTCAGAACTCACCACTGCCCATTTTTCATTCTGTGTTGTGCTGTTTAAATTTTTTTTTTCATTGCAGAAGACAAATTCCATTTCCTTCCTCCTGAGGGGAAGCTAATTCCAGAAAAGGCCGTTTGTCTTTGGTACCTTAAGTTCTGGATAATTTACTGCAAGTTTGTTTTTTATTGAAAATTATGTAGATATTATTCAGAAACAATTTCCAAATCTATGGCACACTTAAGCGGATTCTATTCTAAGTGCTAATGTGTGTACTGAGGAGATCTGCTGTAATGTGCATTTCTTAAAGAATTTTTTTTAATGACTCACTGCCTTTGAGACCCTCCACCTTGGGTTCCGTTAAGTGCCGAAGGATGAAGGTATTTTAAATGGCCGTTGTGTTGTTATGAGTTGTTACCATTCAACTGCAATTCAAACTCGTGACACTTCATGTAGATTTTATGATTAATGCAGAAATAATATGCACTTACATGTGTTTATGATGTTTAACTAGTGGTTCCAAATGTGCTTCTTCGTGCTTGGCTGGAGCGTGCCCTTCTCTAGAGCTTGTGGACACACTCTCCTTCCCTGATCATGTGAGTTGAAAAGGGACTCGGTGTCCATCTAGAACAGCTTTTCCAAGCTATTTCTGAAAACCTAAGAATTAAAAGATGCCCTCCAACACACAGGGACCCACCCAGGTTCATGTGTATGCACATGCGACTTTTCTGCTTCCTTGGAAACACTGGATACACTGGAAACTGTAACTGGTTCTTTAACTTTCACAATGTGCATTTCACAAAGTAAAGTCCTGCAGTGAAGAAACTTGGTCAAGTCAATCTATCCCCCAATTAAAAAAAAAAAAGTCTATGAGAACTACTGATGTTAAAGAAATCACACTTTAGTTAATATTTGAGGAAAAGATGAATTAATGGAACCAGAATGTTTGGCTTGGAGATGCCCAGTGAGGGCTCTTTTGCCTTCCTGAGGTGCTGTGTGGTTAGTCTTTCCAGAAAAATGAAGTCAGAGAAAGATTGTAGCATTAGTTAATTAGAAACAAATCAATGAAATTGATGGGGTGAAATGAGGTTTCCGTTGCTGTCTGCTATTTCACTGTCAAGGAAGGAGGGAGTCGTACAACTGACGAATGAAGAAATAATTGTGGTACACCCATACAATGGAATATCATAGAGTCACAAAAAAGGAATAGAGATATGTGCTACTGCGTGCACACACCTTCAAGACACTTTAACTGAAAGAAGCCAGATGTAAAAGGCTCCATGTTGAGTGACTAGTTATGAAATAGCTGGGGCAGGGGAATCCCCAGAAATACAGTGAATGAGTGGAAGGAGAGGGAGGGAGGAGGGACAGGGAGAAACTGTTCAGTAGAAATGGGGTTTCTCTTTTTGACTAGAGGACTATTTTGAAACTAGACAGAGACGGTCATTGCTCAACACTGTAAATGCGGTCAATGCCACTCTAAAAGGACTGTAGATTTTGTACAAGTCATAAATGATTTGTAGATTCTTGCCTCGATTTTTAAAAATCAGAGCACATGAAAGGAGCTGAGGATGGCTGGAGTGGAAACCGGTGTGAGGCCCGGGAGGCCCGGGAGGCCTGGGAGAGTGTGCTGCTGCATCGAATTTCTCAGGGGAATGGGGGCAACTTGCCCACGTGAGAACACTGAGGGACTTGTGCACCAGGTCAGCAACGACATCTCTGCTCTCATTCGTTTTCTGCCGCTTGGCTTCTGAGTGTGCTTTTGTCTGTGGCTGTCTTGACCCACGGTGCTTGTCTTGGATCTGTGAGCTCCAGGAGGGCATAGCCATGTGCATTACAAGGGCTTTACTGTGTTGGCACAGCGTTTGTAAATGAGGAACCTAGACGTCGTTCAACCCACCTCCAGCTCCTGGTTGGTGTGTGAAGTGGCGTGTGCAGCACACAGCAAGCTCCGCAGGGTGCAGTGGGGAAGGCTCCTGTCTTCCTGGAATCGCGTTTTCAGGGGAAGCGGGCTGAAGTGGCAGCACTGACCACCAGCACTGGTAGGTCTCATCTGCCGGAGGCTGCGCTCAGGGTTCACATGCACACTCTGTAAATGAGTGCAAGTCAGCAGCATCTCTGTGTCCCTGGGAGCACTAGTTCTGAGAAGCCACTGTCACACACTGTGTGCGTCAGGCCCACAAACCCACCCTCAGGTGGGTGGCTTTCTAGAAGGACTCAGTCTCAGTGTACAGTTGTCTTCATGGCTAAGATTTATCACAGTGAAATGGTCCTGAGCCGAATGGTCAGCACAAGAAAAACACATGGGCAGGGTCTAGGGCACCCGGGCACAAGACTCTGAGGCCCTCACCAGCATAGCCACTTGGAAAAAAAATCAGAGGACAGCCATCAGTGAGCTGTGACAACACATGGATGTGTGCCCTGCCAGGGACACTCAGAGACTTGGGCCCAGGGTTTTCATTGGGGCTGGTCACATGGATCACACACTAAAACTCCCCACACCCAGAGGTTGGCATCACCCACACTGTGTGCACGTTCAGGCACAGCAAGCCCCTCTAACAGAGAATGTGCAGACCCCCCGGATGCCAGCCAGGACCCAGCTTGCAAGCAACCCTCTCAAAGGACAGCAGTCTCAGGCTTGCTGTATTAGCTGTTTTGTACCAGGCCAAAACAAAACCAGATGTTCTGTAATTAAACAACTTCAAAAAACCTGAACTGGCCACAGTTAAACTGGTTTCTTTACCTCTGACCACTAGTTGTCCACACTTGTTTGGCCAGGAGTGTACCTGCTGTCTCCTAACAAGGTGTCTTAGAAGGTTTGGCTTTAGAGGGAACAACTATGAGAAGTTGTTTCAGGAAGTGGTGTCAGTCTTGCTCAACTTAAGGTCAAACATTGGAGGAGACCCACAGTCAGAAAAGACAGTTTTAAAACTTATAAATTATCTTTCCCACTGCAGCACTGACAGATAATTGTTCATTTAAGTCATGTCTCAGATTTTGATTGGAGTTACTAAGAAAAATGTGCTGAGGCCAAGCTGGCTTCCTCTGGAATTTGAAACCTGAGAAATACATTTAGACTTGGAATTATTAGATGTGGCCTTTATAAACCTGTAATCAGGGAGTTGTCTGTTAACTTATTCGGTTTTTCATTTGAAATGTAAATTGAATTGTTCTCTATACAGGAGACACTAACCAGGGTTGGATCTCAAGCTTTGAAATATGATTTAAATGTATTTTTCAGCATATTAAAAACTTCTGTACCCAAACATTGAACTCGGCACTCCTGCTCTGCCCCTGGTTTAGCAAGGGAACCCCTGTGTCTTCTATTATTTGAACCTACACCCCCTGTTCCATTCCTCCTGCTCAAAGACAGGGCTGTAAGTCCTGGCATCTGGGCAGACTCTTGGGAACAGTGTTGGAGGACAAGTCACCCCAAGCCCAGGGTGCCTCAGGAACATGCCCCGAGCTCTGCTCCCAAAACACCCGCGCGCTCAGGCCGACCTTGGTCTCAGCTTCCCTGATACTTCATTCTCCAGTAAGTCACATGTCCACAGAACCTGTTTTTGTCACTCACTGACCCTGTAAGAGGACGCTGTCCTCTGACCCTAGGCTGCTGTGTGAGGCCCCTCGTCCTGCTCCTTTGTCCCTTTCCAACTGTATTTGAAGTGCCCCATTAGCCATGGCATGATGTTCACACCACAGACAGGAGCAGGCACTGTGAGCCAGGGCCTCCACCTTTTCAGAGAGCAGGCCACGGGCACCACCAAACGTAAAGACATTGCCTGGCTCCACGTGAGGCACTGTAGAAACCGCATGGGTTTGTCTCATCTTTCCCCACAGCAAACTCATGAGAGAAGTGCCCTCGTTGTATCTGACTTACAGGTTAAACAAATGGACACTCTGCTTGGGGAAATCGCCTAAACCCAAGGCCAAGGAGAGGCTCCAGACCTTGCATCTGAGAACAAGTCCCATCGTCTAGGGAGATTTGCAGTGGAATCCTAGCCGCTGGTATCTTTTCAAGCAAGCATCTCTGCATCTCTAAGTGACATCTTTTCCAAGGCTGTGGTGTTGAAGGTGGGATGAGTTAAAGGTCACACAGTTTTCATTTTTGGAATAAGGAGCGTTTGGAAACTTTGAAGTGGGTGCTAGACATAATCCAGAGAAAGGGTCAAGAGGCAGGTCTACCTTCCGGTTTGGTAGATGGATGAGCCCTTTTGCATGCAAGGTGCACATCTATGAATTCCATCACATTTGAACTTCACATTCTGTCTACAAATGTTTGGTTAACCATGTCCCCAAGATCGCACTGGCACTAACCAGCCAAGTAGTAGTTTGTTTGCAAAAGGAACGTCACAATGGACAGTCATCCTGAGGTAACTCAGCGAGGCCTTTAGCTGCAAACCTGTGAGCCACATGACCACACCCAGGTGACAGGAGTTGAATTCTCACTCCATTTAAGAAGAAATGATTTGGGTCTAAGGTTATATTTTCCTTAAACCTAACAAAATATTAAGATTGTCATTACTAAAAACTCTTTTCATTGACCCAGTGAGCATTCAAAACACCATTTTCCCTTCTTGTTACTTTTTCATTTATTGGTTTATAACTAGTCAAAGAACACCTGATGTGTGCCAGCTGCTCTCCCAAGTGTGGAGAATGAAGGCATGAAGATGGCTAGGGCTTGGCCTTGGTGGCTGTGTCCCAGGAAGGAAGACCCCCGGGGTGTGGGGAGCGTGGAGAGGGCAGGAGAGGAAGCTGCCTGAGAGGCAGGGTCAGAGCCTGCTTCAACAGGCTGCAGTGTCCCCGAACCTGCACTTGGAGGTCTGCAGTGAGACGTGCCCAGTGGAGGGAGCGTCTTGACCTTGGAGAGAGGTGGCCATGGGGATGGAAGTTAACAAGGGAGGTGGACGGGCGAGCAAATAGAGCCTGGAGGACAGCAGTACCTAGATGGTGTAGGTCGCGGGGCTAGGCACTGCGGCTTATTCTTGGGGGCACCACAGGACCACTGGAGGAGCCAAGCAAACTACAGACTTCATCCTCTATCCATGCTCCACATCTATTTATAGGATGAAGGTCAAGACTGTACTCTTTCTGTCTTTAAGTGGCAGGGAACTGACTTCAGTTCTTTGTGGAGAAATCAGCAACATTGTTATGCAAACGCGGCAATCTGCATCACACCTGGCTTCTTCTACCAGGTGTGTTAATTCCTAGGGCTGGGAGTTACCTCCCTAGAACTTGGAGGGAGAGGCTTCTGAAGTGTGGGTTCTAATCTCTGGGATCTCTCCCAGACAGGCTGAGCCCAGACAGAGGTTACCAGCAGTTGTATGATGTGGTCAAGTGACAGAACAGAGGTGTCTCCGCTATGGTGGGAGTCAGCGTATGATGCCAGACCTGGGGTGGGTGCTTTCCCCCTGGGGACACCCAGCAGTGCCTGAAGCTGGTGTCCGTCACCATGACTGGGGAGGGGTACACTGGCAGCTAGTGTATAGGAATGCTGCCCACCTCCTACACTACTCAGGAGCCCCCGACCCACCAGTAAAGAACTATCTTACCCCAGATGCCAGCAGAGTTGAGGGTATGAAGTGCAGCTGTCTCTACCCCTTCTACTGTAAATCATTTCTTCCATTTGTATTATCTTGTCTTACCCCTCCTTTCCTCTTATACGACCAACAATAAAAAAAAAAAAAATAAAAGGAAAAAAAAAGAAAGAAAAAGAAATGCAGACTCAGAAAGAAAGAAAGAAAAGAAATACAAACAGCAAAAAAAAAAAAAATTAAAAAAAAAAAGAAGTGCAGCTGTCAGGGAGACTTGTTTTCCAGCCTGACTCTGTGCTGAGGTCGCTGACCTTCACCTCTCTGAACATCCGTGTCCTCATCTTGATGTGGTCTGCTACTTACACCAAGCTGCGGTTCTGTTCTGTTTTCTTCTGTTTCATGATTCTGGAAGAGGCTTCCTTTGAGGGTGGGGTTGGTTTAGGGGTGGGGGACTGGCTCTCAGTGCTGCTGGGGCAAGGTGCCAGCCATGGTGACACAGACCATCAACTTGACACAACAATGCCCAAGAGCAGGACGTTAGTGTGGCCTGGACGCCGCCTTCCCCCTGGTTTCTTCCACCAATCATCCTGATCAAAGGGAGAAGCAGCCTGTGTCAGGCAGGCTCTAAGGTCACAGCGGGAGAAGCGGGTGCATTTGCTTCAAGATGCCTGAGCCTCTTTGGTGAAGCAGGGCTGGGACGGAGCAGGCAGGCTGAGCTGGCACCTCAGGTAGGAGCTCTTCAGGGTTCACAGCCCACGTTGCCCCCCTCTGGGGGTCCTGGGTATAGCCCTGAGATCACACAATCTGATACACAGGATTGGAGGGTAGCCCTGCCCCCCCCCCCCCCGGAAGCTGTCAGCTGCCTCTGTTGTCTCACGGGTTTGCCATCCTGTGACCACAGCTGCCTGCAACATGCATGGGTACCTGTGAGTGACAGTTTGGTATTGAAGGAACTAGCGCTTTGGGAACTTCACATGTACACTTGTGAATGTACACACGAACACACAGTACATACAGTACATACAGATGCAGTTGAACTTCACTTGCTCGACACACTGCAGTGAGAAGAATCCACCAGAGTCAATCTTGGAGATAGATTAAACCCAGAGACCATGACAGCAAGAGGCTCATGGGTCTGGTTGGAGTTTCTGAGAGGGGGTGGGGACACCCCAGTGTTTCCTTGACTCAAAGATGGAAGCAGGAGAGAAAAACTGGGGTGTGGGGAACCACTGTGGACTCCCGGTAACAGCAGGCATCAGCCGCTGACCAGGCACAAGACCCTGTTCAGACCTTAATATCCCCGCCTGGGGGAATGGAGACCACGGCTATGTCAGTAGGCTGCTGAAGATGCACGAGGAAGCGGTTCACTGCGTGGCACCCACACAGGTCACAGGGAAGGGATGTCACATCCTCTGGGAAGAATCAGAGGTGGGAAGTCTTCAGACCTTAGAATGAGGAATCTCTTTGAGAAAGGGCCAGTGGGTCTCCCTCGCCGCCCTCACTAGCAGCAATTTGAACTGCTGACCACATTTCCCCCTTCACTTTGGCTGATGGGACCCACAGGAGAAACAGTTGGTCCTGCCATAGTGACAGATGGGGACCCTGAAGCTAGCAGCGATCCCACATTCTCCTGCTCTGTCTTTCCTTGCTTGTAACTGCACATGATTGTGCTTCGCTGTGCAAGCCACCTGAGTCCAGTGTGGATGGATGCAGATATATAAATAAATTGTAAAAAACCTAAACCTTGAATCCATTCAAGAATTCTCCAGGATTCTGCTTAGCTTCATTGTGCTGCTTCCAATTTGAGACTCACCCAGCTTCTCCTATTGGCTGACTGTAACTATAAAGATAACTGATTCCTATGCCAAGTCCAACAGGATCAATTAAACTCCTTGTAAAAATGTACCTAGTAGGGGAAATGCTGGGTGAGATGCTGAAATTTATCTGTTCAAAAGCATGAGGCCAGTGCTTGCCTGGTTTTTGCTGCTGATCAAAGTGTTCTTCCTGCTTCTTGTCAATGCTTTACCCAAGGTGCCCATGACAGATGGCAACAGGATGTACACAGCCTCTGCTTTGATTTTAATAAAAAATCCTGACTAGAGAGAAAATGAACGATGGAAGAGATCGAGGATTAGGTCCTCCAAACTAATTACGCCGAGTCTGGGCACGTCATGACCTCCTCAGCATGGCCGTTTCGTCATGATGGGGGACTCTGTGATTCAAATGAGAAGTGGAGAGATGCCTCATGCTGCCAGGCCTTTTGACCCCTCCCTAGCTTTGAACTAGGGCTGGTGGCAAGGTGTTTACTTGTATTTTTATTTAGAAAATTAGGCACACAAGTGGAAAATGGCTTTCCTTCGGATAAAAGACTATCAAGCCTCTTAAATGTTGGAAAATGTCTCCATGAGCCTATTCCATGAGCTGGCAGGCACTCTGCAGGAGAAGGGCCTGCTGTGATACCCAGCACAGGATGGCTCTCATGTCCTGCCAACTGGATCAGCTCTCTGCCCCAGCTGGACTCTTCTGCCAGGGCTACACTGACCCACACGTCAGTGGTGATTTAACCCTTGAATGCACTTCTTGACTTCTAGATGCACTTGTTTCCTGGCCCCAGGGCAGGATGATGTGGAAATCTGGGGTGATTTGTGATGTCTTAAATACTCATGAAAGTGGACTGTGGCATGGACAGGCCTGCATTCAATCCCAGCTCCACTTCTCCCTCACAGAGCAAGTTAGAGAGTCCGTTTCTGTATCCACAAAGTGAAAAGATGTGCACCATCAGTGGACAGCTTCACCCTCATCCTCTAGGCAAGCGGGAGAGAAGGATGGGAGCTTCAGGAACAAAATGAGGATAAGAAATTCACAGTGGGACCCAACCTGAAGCCCAGGGTCAAGGGCCTTGTCTCTTCCCCACCCATGTAGGCTCCTAGGTGTGGTTCTTGGTCTCTGTCTGTCCCAGTTCTCTGATGTTGGGACTACCGTGTGGAAAGAGGGACTTCTGGGGAGCTGCACCTCAGCTAGGCTGCTCACTTTAAAGACGTCTTCCTGTGTATTCTTGATTAAATGTGTGGAGTGATAAATTAAACTGGGGCTTTATAACTGTGCACAAATTGTGGTGGTTTGGGGATTTTTTTAGACAATGACTTATACTAATAACGTTCATTAAAATGAGTGAAGACATTCATTTATCTGGAAAGCATAGCTCTACAGAGGCATAGCCACTGTCTGACTGTTAAAAAAAAAAAAAAGAAAATCTACCACTAATATTTTCAGAGAATGAGCCAGAGAGGCGTGACTTATTGGAGAAGGCAGATCCTATTGGAAACGCCGTCATCCAGCAGTGCTGGTCTGATTATCAAGATGAACCTTCTTAATGGACCCAATTTAAATTAGACTGGAGGATATGTAGTGATGTTTAGCCAGCTTCAGTGTCAGGACTAGCAGAAGATTAGCAGGTGCCAGTAAAACCCCAGCTCTGAGCACAGCCTTGCTGCCACCCCTGAGCAAGATGAGAGGGCAGACTTTGAAGGATCTGGCACATGGTGTTCTTCTTCTGTGTGGCTTTCTGGAGTTGAACATGCACCCGGGACTGCTGACATGTCTCAGATGTGACCAACACGTAGGTGCCAGGGACAATTAACAGGTGGCAAACCCATTAATGCCCGGAGAGAATCTGCCATTCAGAGGCACTAATTTAACATGACACCAACAGGGGTGTTTATATGTGCTCATCGTGGTGTCAGGCATTCCGCTGTAATTGAGTTAATTAAAAGTTAATGGCACAGAGCACATCACGATGCTGTAAGTGACAGGCACGTAACCAATCCTCATGCTTTCTTGTTTGAGTATCTTTCACTCACCGTCAAATTCTACTTCTGAAAGATCCATTCCACATCACTGTCTCTCCTCTCTTTGAAGAGAGTACACGCTGCTCCATTTGATATATAAACAAAGGGAGCTGGAGAAGATGAAAGGAGGATGTGTGCTATGCCTAAAGATCACCTGCCATCGCCAGCCTCGCACTGAAGGGACACGCACAGCACATCCCCAGCTATGGCTGCACCAGGACAGGGAGACAGACACAAGGCTGTTTCTCCCCAGTGGTTTGGTTAAGATGGAGGCAGGGGACAGGAGAGTGTGGTATGTAAGAGAGTGAGACAAACGTCAGGTTGGTTGCATCTTCTGCAGGTGGACGCTGCTGAGCCTCTGAGCTTCAGTCTTCTGTGCAATGCGGAGCTGGTAAGAGTCTGTGCTGTTCATGTTGCTGGACATGTCAAAGGCACAGGGAGAATTTGTCTAAGGAACTTAGACACAGGGTTGGGCCCACAGGGAGTCATCGGTACAGGCTGGATAGCTCTTATTTGAGCCAGGAGGTCGCTACCCTAGGCTTGTCCCTGCTTGTTCTTGTTTGGGCCACCCAAAGGGTTCTGAATGTTCATTTTCATAAGTTTTTGGTTGACTCATTTACATTGCAAATACCTCCGCAAACAGCGTGAAGCACAACAGTACCTGTAGAAGCACTTAGAAATCTGTCATGTCTGGCCAGGCGAAGTCAGCAGGAAATTCCTGGCTGAGCAAACCTACTATGGTTGTGCCTAGAGGTGGAGGACAGACAGGAAAGCAGCTCTATGTCCCTCGTGTGTCCAGTGCTGCCAGCCACAGCAGGAGATAGGTGGCCTCTAGGGCCCGGAAAACCAAGAATCCATCATGGGTCATCATGGAACCTAGCAAACAAAATTCCCAAGTAATTATAACACTCAAGGAAAAAAAGGCAACTCTTGCCTGGGTCTTTCTTGGGACAGCTCTTGGCAAAGATCAAAGAAAATGACTTTCAAACTTTTATAGATGGATCCAACAATAAAGCAAAAGCCCTTATTGTACATCGCAGCTTGGTGTCCCCAACACACCCTCTGAACAAGTGTTCAATGTGTCCTTGCTGGCCTAACCATGGTGCTGCTTTCTAGCTGCTCTCCCACTGTCTCCTGTTGTTTAAAATGCCAGTCATGACCTGCAAATTGATTTCGTGATCTGGAGGTGAATTGTGACACCTAGTTTTTAAAACGCTGATCCAAGACATTAGGTGGGAACATATTTCTACAAATGCACTTCAATGGAGGGTCAGGAATGAGTGGGGCTAGGGGTCTGGCATTCTGGAGAGAATTCAATTTTGTATTATTATCTACTATCTTTCTCCATCTCATTCCTGGCCCCGGGGGAGCCCTAGGAGCAGACCACTTGGCTGCCCTGTCTCTTGGGCATGGTCCCAATGCCTTTGGTGTGCACTAGAATCACCTGAGATCCTAGTTGGGGGACTGAGATTCTGCATCTCTATGGCTCCAGGGCAATGTCACAGGTGCTGGTGTCCCTGGACCACACTCTGAGTAGCAAGGGACGAGAAACCACAGAGGGGAGACCTGGTGTTCCCAAGCTGCCACCCATGGTCCCATTCAGTGAGGCTCTTCTCTCATACAAGGGCATCTCCTGGTCATTCATTTTTAGAG
The DNA here is from genome assembly GCF_045843805.1 of Urocitellus parryii. Taxonomy (NCBI): domain Eukaryota; kingdom Metazoa; phylum Chordata; class Mammalia; order Rodentia; family Sciuridae; genus Urocitellus; species Urocitellus parryii. Next base: position 192,419 of record NW_027552070.1, on the reverse strand, counting down.
ACTGGTCATTTAATATGCATGAGAATTTGAAAAACCACTCAAATGAAGCTAAACATTAACAAGGAATGTTTGAAAATCATGGGAAACTCTTGGAACTGAAGGAAGCTGAAGAACCAGGCTTTTGAGAGGCTGTGAGGTGGGAGGGCTGGGGGGTTGGGTGGTAGGAACAGATAGAGGTCTCCCCAGGTGAGGTCACTGCAGTGAAAAGTCCTTGAGCTATGGCAGTGGACAACTTCCAGGGAGATGAGTCCCCTGTAGCTTCTTGGGTGACAGGTCTCCCCTTAACCAGGGAAGACAAGGCATCTTGATTGACAGACACACCAAGACAGGACTAGGTCACTCTGCGCAGGCAGACCCTGCGGCGCACCACCCTGGGCTCTTGCAAACCTAAACAGCACTGAGAGAGGAGGAGTGCTCTGTCCTAAGTGCCAGCTCCAACAAGCACCATACAGATCTGGAAACTTAACCTCTCAGTAAGCCCCGGGGTGCTTCACTGGGGATGCTGTTGCCCTCTAGGGAACAGTGGACAATGTCTGGCCATATTTATTTTGTTGTCACCCCTGGGTTGGGGGTGCTACTGCCACTTAGCAGGTAGAGGCCAGGGTTGCTGCTAACCTCACACAGTGCACAGGGACAATTGCCACCATGAAAGACTTATCTTGTCCAAATGGTCACTAAATCCAAAGTTGAGAAAGCCCATGGTAGACTTGCAGCATGGAGATGGTCTTCTCTGTTGTCCTCATTTCATGGACAATAGGAAGTTAGCTGATAGCCAGGGCGGCAGGTCCAGAACTGGGTGGCTCCAGGACACCCTACTCCTTGCTTGACTTCTGAAATACAGCCCCGCATGTGCCTGCTGGGAAGAGGAGGGTGGGGACACACTCACAGGGGAATCTTACAAATCTCTTGTGGAGAGATTGTGCATCCGCCTTGGAGGTGTGGCCCCCTCTGCTCATCGGATGCGCTGTGTTGCATGCTGGAGCTGCTCCAAACTAGCAGGTTTTCACTGAACAGTGCCAGGTGGGTGGGCTCTGTGTCTGAAGTTACCTGGTGCAAGTGTATTCATGCTGGCACTGTGAGCAGATTACCAAGTGACTGACAGCCGTGGATTTCCCCAAGCATGCAGGTGGAAGATGCACAGCCAGCGTACTCCCTTTTAATATTCGGTGGCATAGATTGAATATAGCAGGGTAACAGCAGGCATCCGTGAGAGTTGGGTGTAAGAGCTGGCACCATGGCAGCCCTCATTTCCTCAGACCACATGGTAGGTAATGGGCCTCCATCTCTTGGATTCACCCACAGGGAAGAGGGCACTGAGTGTGCAGGGCTGTGGTGTAACCCAGTGTGCAGGAAGGGCCTGGGCATCTCGGTGACCCCATAACCATGCTATCTCTCCTGAAGGGCTTGCCAGTAAGTGTAACTTTGGGGAGGCATTTTGTTTAAATGAGGAAATTTCACTTCCTCTCAAATACCCTGTGGTCCAGGTGCAGAGCTCAGGGTTTTTTCTAATTAGAGCCTGAGCTGGGGAGGCCAGAGGCTATTTTGCATCTGAAAAGACCTGGATCTTCTTGAGACCCTTCAGGCTCTTCTCACTGGTGTCCCCCACTTTGCCTGTGGAAGAACTATGAGTTTAAAAACAGAAAGAAAGAAATCTGAAGCAGAGGAAAATGTATAAAGAAATATGAAAAAAAATCATAAATTTCAAGTTAAAGAGTTTCCTTAAAAATTCATGAGATGAAATGTTTATAAATGCACCGGAATAACTTGTAACAAAAATATCAACAGTTTTCCTTTTGCAGATGTTTCTAACATATCTGTGATGATTTTGATGGGTTTAAAAGCTTTCTCCCATGGCTTTCATGTTGTCTATTTTGATCATAAATTGAGTAAGATTTTGCCAGTCTAAATTCATTAGGCTTTAGTGTAATTGTATTTCAAACCAACCAGCTAAATTAATACACTGTTTGTCCCGAGAATGACTAAGTAACTAAGAAGAGACAGAAGCACATTCTTTTAAACTTGATGTTCTTAGAGCCTGGCATACTGTCTGGTATTCAATAACGTTTTGTTAAATAAGTGAGTGCAGTATAAGAAATAGAGATGAATAAGGAGTGAAAGAGTGTGGATAGGCCGAGTGTGGTTACACCAGCAAAATGGGAAGCTTAGCTTCATGTCTGTGGATTTGTTGATACGGTGGTTCTTGGGAGCTCTCAAGTGGGATGTGATTACAGAAAGGAACTGCTTCAGATTCTTGGACAGAACCTCCCCTTGATTGAGGTAGTGATCCAATTTCTCCTCAATGTTTGGAACAGTTCCAGGATCAATGAGCATAGAACTGTAACCTTTGGTAGGATTGTACTGAGCTCAGATCTGTCTTTGGAAAACAGCCCTTTCCTGCTGGTTCTTTCTCTTGAGATGAGCAGACCTTCCAGCCCTGCCATGGTGGATCTTGGATAACCAAGGCCTTTCTGGGCCATTCTACATGTGGGATCTTAGGATGTGACCTGGCCAACAGAGCACGGGAGGGCCTGTCCCCTTTCCACCCCTGTTACTAAGGAGGCCTCCGGCTCCCAGTGTTCTGTCCTCCATGTGCCCCACCCCGAGGCTCATGGCCCAGCATGGAAGGTGGGGAGGCGGCTTCAGTGGTGCCAGCCATGCTAGTCAGCACCAGGTTTTCTGTCCACGACTACTCCAAGCTGGAGCAAGGGGACCTGGTACCTCCCACCACTCACTGTCCAGCAGAACTGCCTCTTGTCAGGAATGCCCAGAAAGTTTTCATACACAAGCTAAATTTATTTATTTTTATTTTTTTTAACAGTGATATACTCATCTTTAATTACTTATTTAAAAGATGAAGATATACATCCACAGTGCATAATCTTTTATAAATCTATGGGAAAAAGATGAATAACATAACTGAGAAAAATGAACAAAGAGATGAACAAAGATGATATACAGAAGAAATTCAAATATCCATAAAAACAAATGAAAAGACAATGGGTCTCATTAGTATTCTGGAAAATGCAAATTAATATATAATTTTCTCTCCTCAGAGTCCAAAACTTAAAAAAGTACTAAAATTTCAAAGCTAACATTTAGAGTTAAAGAATAGATATTCTCTTTGTGGTACTATAAAATAGGTGTGACATTTTTGAGAAGGAATTGCAGATACTGTGTTTAGAGGAAATTTATATGCAAGTGTGGGGAAAAAGATTGAGGAAGAGATTAAGAGAAAAGGGGAGGGGAGGGGAGGGGAGGGGGGATAGTAGAGAATAGGACAGACAGCAGAATACATCAGACACTAGAAAGGCAATAGGTCAATCAATGGAAGGGTAACTGATGTGATTCAGCAATCTGTATATGGGGTAAAAGTGGGAGTTCATAGCCCACTTGAATCAAACCGTGTAATATGATGTATTAAGAACTATGTAATATTTTGAAAGACCAATAATTAAAAAAAAAGAACTAACTCAAGTTAATTATTTTAAAATAAATATATAAGTAATACATGAATATATTCTTACTTTAAAAGATTCGATTATAGAGAACTATATAAAATCAACAGTTTTCTTCACAAGCTAAATTTAAACCTCACTAATGATTCTCCCGTCCAGATCCCAAACCCATAATTTCCAAGCTTCCAAGATAAAACTAATCCATGTATCCTGGCTCCATTGTCTGTTCTTCATCAGCACAGGGTTTTCTCAACATACAGCCCTGACTACGAGTTGGAGATACCATCTTGGGTCAAAGGGAAGTGGACACAGGTTAGAGAGCAGGAGCAGAGCACGCACTTCTGCTGACCATTCTGATTCTTTCCATCAGAATGGAGTCTCCTCTTCAATGGAAACTAAGGCTGTCAGCAGCCAGACTTTCTGGTGGATCACGTTGGGTTTAAGGTCCCCTAGACACTCAGATCTTTGTAATATTCTTAAGAGTCCATGCCTCTCCTGTCTTTGCTTGGACAATTGCTTCTTTGAATTGGAACTTTTATGTTTAACTGCATCAGTGTTATGTACAGACACACAGATACACACTTACATATGTTTATGTGTGTAAATATATATACACACACTCTAAAATGTGTATGAATGTTATATATGTGAACATATTGTACACACACATATATATATACACACACATAGTTTATCCTTTAAAACTAACGAAGGCTAAGGTCATGTTTGAAGATCTCTCTGGATGAGATGGATGTCTAACGGTGATTGCAGCTGGGGTCCACCTGTGCCCACCCCTCGTCTGTATTCTCTGGGGCTCCCTGGAAGCCCCTGCAGCCCTCCCTTCCTCCTGGTATCACCTACGTATTGTTCAGTCCATGATGACTCTGCCGTCACCCAGTTAGGCTGCGGTTTGAATTATAAACATTTACTTTTTCCCATTGAAAGTAAAGTTTTTGCTTTCAAGCTGTGCACATGGTTTCCTGCCCCTTCCATCTGCATTCTGTGCAGTGCTGAGACTCTGCCTTCAGTCATGGTTGGAGAGGTCACTGGGATGGATTTCCCATTTTGTGTACATTCTTGGTTTTCCTGGAGTCCAATGTTGTCTCTTTGTTAAATTTCCTATGTATTCATTATTCAATGTTCTGTCAAATGTTCCCTTGGAACTGTGACTCCACTCAGTGTCTCTAAATGTATCCAATTGTGTATTTTTCCTTGTTTTTGTTTATATCTTTTTTTTGCTCTTGTCTTTCCTGGAATTCTGTTTCTTGCTCTTGCCTCCTCTTAGTTGTCGCCCTGGGATACACACTGCAGTTCTCTTTGTGTCTCTTGGGTGTTGAATCTCTTCTTCTCTGTGGCCTCTCCCCTTCCTTCTGAACTTCTGAATCACAGGTAGATTTGGCACACCTGTGAAGAGCACTTGAAAGTTGGGCTGAGTATAGAATTCTGGATTGATCACACTGTTCAAGAGCTGATGGATTTCTTGGGGGTCCTATCCAATTTTCTTGTCTTTTCCCTCCCTACCTTTTATCCTTGTTTGTTCTTTGGTGTCATAATTTAATTTCTAATAGCACTTCCTGGCTCTTTTCACAGTCATTTTTATAGGAATCGTCCTTGTTTCCTGAGTGCAATATCCCTCCTCTCACTTCAAGGATGCTATTTACAGGGTTGTTTGTTTTAAAGATTCTTCTGTTCTCTGTGGCTTTTAAATTCTCTTTTCTGTTTGTTTTGGCCTCTGTCATGTGGAAAACTCTGTTCACATACTTGCACGGTGATCCTTTGTTGTCTATTATCTTTGAAGCCCTAAAAAGGCTGTTTAGAAGCTGGGCATGGACGTGTCTGTCAATGGATGAGGCTCAAAACGGATGTTTCCAATGTGAGCATCTATAATTATCCCCCTTGAAACACTCGGGGGATTGAGTGTATCTGCTGGCATCCTGACAGTGAGCCAGGTCCATGCATCTCACCTCTCATGGACTTAATCCCTTCCTGTTCAGCTCCTCTGTCCAACTGCAATCAAGTCAGAGCTGCTTTGGCCCACTCCTTGCTGAGAATAAATCTGTCCCTGGAGAGTTAGTGGAGGGACAGATATATGAACACATGGGTTGGGTGAAAGGGCCCGAGAGTCTGATAGCTATGTGAAGCCAAGTAGATGGAACCCTTTGGCTTCACGTCAGCCTTCAGAGTGACGCCACTCTTCACTCCTTAGCATCACCAGGGCTCTGCAGGGGAATCCCCTTCTGAGTTATTAGATTCTGTCCCTTTCTGCATCTTAGCTCAAGGATTTTTGTCGTTCAGCTAAGTCAGTTGCCGCCTTGCTCTACTGTTCTCTCTGATCTAAATTGTATTGACATCTCTCTGCTGCTGCTGACCCATTTCCTCTTCATTTTTTCCTTTGGATTTATTTCTATTTTTTCATGAAATACACGTTTGGTGGGATATTTGGAAACAGAGACAAATGTGAATCAACTGGCCACATTTAACTTGGTCACATAGAAGGGTTTTAAGATGTTTGATGGATTGCTTCATATATTTTAATTGCTTTCTATACAATGATGTTTTTTCACTAGGATGTGACATGGTGGTACTGTCTGGGTCACAGAGGGATGACAAGGAACCAGCTAGAGAAAGCACTTTTTAAGAACTTCTTGGGTGACTGTCTCATGCCTTAAAATCTCAGAGAATAATGATTTTGTTTTAACTTTTTTCTCCATCTCTACTTACCCTGGACTTTCACTGGTCATTCTCACCAAGAGAATATATAAAATATGAAACTCTAATTAGAATCCAAGTAGGAGTCTCATAGGCTGCTAAGAAAACTAGCTAATTAATGTGGATGTGGCAAGCGACAGTGAGGCTGTAGCCCATGTCACCAGCCGTGCTCGTCACCACATGCTCAGAACGGCACAGGGATGCGGATAGCAAACCCATGTTACAGAGGAGAGGGCAGAGGCTCAGGGGAGTCAACAACCTCTAAGGTCACATACATGGAAACAGCGTTTGTCCCTGACTTGAGTGCAGTGCTGCTAGGCGTCACGACACACCTGCACCGTTCTTTTCTCTTCTGCAGGCAGTCAGTGTCACTGATGCCCAAGAGCAGAGGTTTCCTTGAGTAGGTAAGCGCTGCTCTGAGGCCAGGGCCATAGTTCCTCCCATGGGGACACTCTTTAGTGCTCATTTTAGCTATGATAAGTTCCACTCAGTGAAGGGTTAGGGTTAGGGGTGTTGAAATTGAGTTTATCACCAGATGACAGTTACATATCCTGACATCCAGGCTAGTTGTCCCTGCAGTCCCCAGAAAGCAACCTGCTTGGGATGGCCTTCTGCTGGCCCAAGCTCTGCTCTCCACACTCCTGGGTACACTGAGAAGAACGGAACCTGGGCTCTGCCCTTTGCCAAGTGCCTTGCTCAAGGTGAAGGAGGCTGAGTAAGGGGAAGTGCGTGGCAAGGATGGAGGGGCTCTGGCGCCTCAGACACCCGGGCCCGTAGCTGCCTCTCCCCTCACTAGTGATGGCCACTGATGGCACCTCCTCCTCAGGTGCCCCCCACCCCTCCAGGAGGTCCTCAGTGAGCAGTCCTCCCTCACGCTGGACTCCCTAGCAGTCACCTCCTCCTGACCCTCCTGGACCCGCAGGTAGCTCCACCTCCCAGCTGAGCCTGGGGCCACTGTCCTTCACTCCTTGGCTCACTGCCTGGCCCACACTGTGACGCTGCTGCTCTGGATGTGGCAGCCGTGGCTGCTGTGGTCCCAGCTCTGTGTCCACTGGGACGCCTTCACCTGCCACCATGTCCAGGCTCAGCTTCCTCCTGGGGAGGTGAGGAGCTGGTGAAGCCAGGAGGGCGGCAGAGGCTACCCTGCCTCGCTCTGTGCTGAGCGCATCAGAGGCCAGAGGCCACAACAGGACCCCAGCCTCTGCCGTGCTCGGAAACCCCACCTGGAGGAGCACAGAACTGGGGCGGAGGGAGCTCGAGCACGGTCAGTTCCAGGTGCCCCAGCCTCGGGCCATTCTCTCCATTTCCCTGTTTGTCTCTCTGAGCTGCTCGTTGTCCCTGGGCTTCTCTCTGACCCCAGCTACAGACGCCACAGGCAGACACCTCATCTCCCAGTGGGAGATGGGCAGCTTCTGTCCCTCTCTGTCCCTTTCTCTCTTTTCACAGACATCCCCAGGTCTAGCAGGGCCCTCATGCCTCCATGGCCAGACAAGTGAAGTGACTCCTGGTCACTGGCCAGGGACACAGGATGGCAGATAATCAAGTATCTCTCAGCTTGGAGGGGGACACTTTGCATGGCCACATGCTGTGTTGGAAGTAGTAGACACTCAAATATAATTGACTGTTCTGCCAAGAAAGGGAGGATTTTAGACAAGTACTGCAAAGTGCCTACTGTGTGACCCTACCTGGGCCCCGTTCTTCCTCCTGGGCCCCATTCTTCTGCATGGCCACCTTCCTTCTGCCTGGGCCCCTTCCTTGTACCAGCACAAGCCAGCCCACATCCCCAGCAGCGGCCAGCCTGGCTTTAATCCTGGGCCCTTCCCTGGCATGTGCCACGATGATAGACACAGTTCCTTTCCATGACAAGGAGGCACAATAGAGGGGCAGCAAATTCTCTGGGCCTTGGAAAGGGCCGGTGTGTGTTCCCGATCCACCTTGGGTTGGCCACAGCAGTGTGAACTTCAGTAAGCTACTGCATCTGTCGGGGCCTTGACTGCTGCATCTGTTAAAATAACAACCTCTCTCTTGAGAGCTATCGTAAAGGCTGAATGTTCATGGCCAGGTAGAGGTACGTGGGTCGGTCATGCGCAGGTGGATATTAACTCAGGTTAGGACCAGAGGAAACCCCCAATAAGAGTAATTGGAAAAATCAGAATTATGAACATTAAAAAATAACAGGCAGTCTCGGCACACTGAGTAACACTCATGTGTGTGCCCAGACGTGGGAGAATGCATGTGGTATCCACACTCAGGTAACATACAGTCTTCGTAATATGCAAGAAACCTAGAAAGTTCCGTGAAAGCACAAACAAGAGAGCACGGACAGCCACACTCCTCATGGCTGTGCATGGCCAGATGTGTCTGGCACACCCTCAGTTCTGTTCGCAGAGACACTGCTGCGGCGTGGCTCCTGGTGCCAGGGAAGGGCCACAGATTTTCCGACTTACTAGTTTTTCCAAACTAACAGGATGTGCAATCTAGTATATAGTTTCTGATTTGTGAATCTGTTAACATGATTCAAATTATAAAAACATTCCAGCTGACCTTCAATTGCATGTGTATTATAGACATCGTGCACAAAGTATACATTTACGCATTGCAAAGAGCACTGCTGACGTGGAATGGCAACACTCTTTAGTGGAGCATACTGGTCTCAATAAATTACCCCCAAATTTGTCCTCCTCCTACAAATCCAGTTGTCTGGATTTGAATTGAACACACTGTGATAGACTCAGGGATACAGCATGCATCCCATGAACCACCTTGGCGCGTGACCACAGAAGCTGGCCACAGCTCACACAAGGTCAGCCCCACAGGGAGAGAGCTGCTCTGCTCACCACCCGCTTCCTGGGCTCTGCCTGGTGCTCTGTGGTTCTCCATGGCTGGGGGTAAGCTGGGCCACAAGACAGGTACAAGGGCAAAGCCAAAGTGGAAAGGTCCCCAGATCATCAAGGAAACCTCGAGGACCGTTTGTTCTCACCAGCCAGCTTCTTGGCGTCCGCTTTAGGAATCCAGTTCTGCTATGCCTTCATTGTTGATGTTTTAAACAAAAATGCAATGGCCCCGTGAGCCCAGAATTCTTGAGCATCGCCTTTTTCTAAGCAATTGCATTCTGTCCTAGTTTTTGAAAACATGAAGCTTCTTGGAAATGCAACTATCATTGTCTGGAAGAATTTCTGCCATCAGTGGGAACTGACTAGGCTTCATGTCCCACCACACCAGCCCTCTTCCTAGGACCCTAGGAACATCTGAAGTGCAGGGCAGATCCTGTCACCAGCACTGGTGTTATGAAACTTTACATTAAAATGTTAAATGGCCTATTATTGCTGGATGCATAATAGACCCGTGTCCTTTGTGTCGAACAGATCGGCTCTCTAACTCTGCCAGGTCATCCCTTTGGACCTGCGAGTATGAAGATCAAGTCTCAGTCTGGAGGGAGAATGAGATGTCGTGTCAGTTATCAGGATAGGACAAAAAGGATGTCAGCAAGTCCAGAGTGCCATGGGACTCGGGAGGGATCCCCAGCCCAGCAAGCTCAACGGGGGCCACCTCAGCCCAGAAGGCTTCGGGGTACTGGGGAGGTGGGCGCTGGGTGAATCTGGCTTGGTAGTGCCGCCCAGGCCACAGCGTCCACTGAGTGTGACCAACTGGGCCTAATCATAAAATGACACAGCCTATGCCAACACCAGCCACAGTGTAGCCCACTTCCACGCACACAGCTCAGTGAAACACTTCCCTTCACACCTGGCTCTGCACCCCCACTTCTGCTTCAGCCCATAGAGAGGGATGGATTTGAGCAGCACCCTCGCCCCCTCCCATGGGCCTTCGTGTTTGAAGGAACCACCCTGGAAGCCCACTGAGTCCTCCACACCCACGTCCTCCACAGCTTACGCAGTGAGGGACTGGCACCAGGAAAGCCGAGTGGGATCTGACAAAGTGAACGGGTGTATTTTCAGGACATGGGGCGGGGAGAAGGTCTGCATCCCAGCTCTTGAACTTATGCACTATGGGGTTGAAACGATGAGCTGGTTTCTCTTTATCTTCATTTAGATGTACAAGGGGAGTTTGGGACTGGTAACACACGGCTCCTAGGGGTGCTGTTTACTTAAACTCACATGTACAAAGCCCTTTGTAGGAGATAAAGGGCCATGTTAACCTTAGTTGGGTGGTGATGGTGGTGGCGGTTGGTCATATTGTTCCCTGCACTTCCCGTCCCCACCAACACAGTTCTGCCCTTGTCTCTGACCTCTGCCCACCTTCCCTTGTCCCAGCCTTGCTCCTCAACACGTGGTCCTAAATGCAGCTCACCATCCACGGAAGGTAACAACTCGGCCTTTCTGTGCACTGGGGGGCATGTGATCTGATTCGTCTGCCCTGTTTCCTTAGACCCCCTGCCAAGCCTTTCTACGCTAAGTTAAACAGAATTGATTGAGGCTAGATTTACTAAGTCCTCTGAAATAGTTCTATTATTTCGAATACAAGAAAATAATGTACTATACCTCCTGAGAAATATATCTTCTGCAACATTTTCATTAATCTTTTTGTTAAACTAAACTGGCTTCTCTTTGGAAATTAATTACTGAAGTAGTATTGAGAATTTTAATTTCCACAATATACCAACAAGAGATACCGCTGTTTCTTTATACACTCTTGCACAGCAGGGCCATAATCTATTGAAATAAGCCTGAAAAGGGGGCAGCTTGTAATTAAAACAGTATAACACAAGTGTTTGATGACTCTCTTAGAGCTAAAATGGCCCTGTCATGCTGTGTTTGGGTGGAAAGCAATGTATATTTAGGAAGCAACTCTATATGGAGAATTCGGCAGACCCAGGTTTTACAGTTTGGATGTGGCATGTTTCACTGCAGTAATATGCCCACGAGAAATAGGGTTTGGTTTTGGCATCCGAGAGTTACAACCCTTCCTGTACCATGGGAAGGAAGTTTTCCTGACGAAGCCACCCCCATTGTGAAATTTAAAATATTTAAATCACAAAGTGGTGAGCATGAATTATAGATGTTAGCATGCACAGGTAAAGGTGGGTACCGCGGTCTCTGGTGTGTGCACAGCATCCCAGTGTAGGTGAGGATCTGCATGCATGCAGCTTCTGCCTGTGCCTGAAGGCACTCGGGAACACAGATTTAGCTCTTCATAATTCCCCCTCAAGTTCAGAGGATGCTTCATATTTTTCAAGACGTACTCCTATCTATCATCTTCTACCCTCCCAGGCATGTTTTCTCATGATAAGAATTATTTACACATCATTTACATTTATAGATTCCAGTATTTCCTGGAGCCCAGCACATTCTGCAGATATTGCATTTCTCCTCTCCTCCCTCCCTCTCCCCCTCCTCTTCCTCCCTTCCTCTCCCCCTCCTCTTCCTCCCTCCCTCTCCCCCTCCTCTTCCTCCCTCCCTCCCTCAGTTTCCAAGCACAGTAACTTAAGATCACATCTTATCCATTTCATTCCCTTTTTCCCCCTGTGAGTCAGCTCCATCCATAGATTCCCTGCAAACAAGTCCTCTGCACCCAGGGGCTCCAGGTGCAGCTGCACCAAATTCTTAAATAGGCAGAACTGCCAGAAAACAGTGTGGTGACAAGAGGAAGCAGCCTCTACTTCTGGAAGGGACCCTGTGGGGATCCGTCCTGCAGGGGTCCTCAGCTGAGTTGCTGGCTCTGTGCCCCTCATCAGTTCCCAGGGCATGTGGGGGCTTCGCTGTGAGGATGATGTCTTTCCCACTATCTGTCACTCTTTCCATCTTCCTGGTTTTCATTCTATGTGGGTCCTAACCTTACTCCATTCTAATTTTATGGTATCTATGTAGACGTAGATTTTGCATAATACTTATTGTTTACCACACATCAACAAAAGCACTGAAACTGGAATATTTATCCTTATCTAAAATAATTTTGCATACCACTGCGAAAATACATTTTATTATAATCCATAAACATCCTCGAGTCTGGCTTCCTTTTGGGCCAGGAGTTTAAAGACTGGATTTAGAATTCTGCCAAGGATCAGTATAAAGTCACGGACCCATCCTGTTTCTGCTCTTTCTCCAGTCTGATAATAAGGCCAATGCAGCCAGCCTCCTGGGGTGGGAGCAGAGGTGGAGAGGCAGTGGCTGTGCCTTGCTAACTGGAAAACCAAGGCACAGAGACACGGCAACGGCCACAGCCACAGCCTCCCTATGTGACGAGCCCTGCTCAGAAGACTCCTGTGTTATCACAGGGTCCATTTCGTACTTATTTGGGGGTAGGTTCAACCACGAGGCTCTACGCATAGGAGTTGATGATGGGGGAGCCTGTGGATGTAGGAACCCAGGTTGGGCCACTGGGACTGAGGAGCGCTGTGGGCATCTTGCAGAGGCTGGCAAGTGGGCATTATTTCACACTTGGGTTCTTTAGCAATGCTGGGCATTTAGGAAGGAGGAGAGAACGATCCCATACGTGAGAGGAAGGGAGCTTCCTGGTTGTCCTCGATATTCAGTTCCTCCAGTGCCTTGAGCAGCTCGACTCCAGCCTTGAATTTGCAAACCTCCTGGTGCCTGTGATGATCAGCCCACAGACACGCATGACCACCACCAGTCCCTGTGCCCAGGGAGCCCTGTTCCTTCTAGTGAAATATTTGGAGTCCCTCCAGTGATCCACATGAGATATCGTCCTCTGAGCTCTTTTGTCCCGTCGTCAATAGGTTTTTTTTTTTTTTTCTTTTAAGATAGCTCAGTTGAATCACACATTCTCTCTGCATGAAGTCTGGAGATATTTTAGTCTCAGGGATGAGTGCTCAGGGCAGTCCCCAGCTTGTCTCCTGGTGTCAATCCTCCAGTGACAATGCCTGAGTTAGGTGTGCGCAGAACTCTGCCCACCACTGAGGCAGAGGTGACCAGAGTCACTGCTGCTGTTGGAGGCACAACTGGCTTCTGTTAAAGAAGCAGCACCTCAGAGTGACAGTCCAGAAGGGAGACAACGGTGCGCATAAAGAGCTGGAAATCAAAATGTTCTGGGTTCTTGATGGAAATCGGGAAGTAATTCATGAGAGCCATGTAGCCCGCACAGGCTGGCACTGTTTACAGAAGCCCCTTCTTATAGCTTCTCCTGCAAAGTCTTTGACCAGAATTGTTCACTTAGGATAATTAGAGAAAAAAAATTATAAATTATGTAATAAATTCTATGTGAATATTAACCACAAATCAATTCCAATGAAAGTGCTACTTTCCCAGACATCTGTGCAGTTGGGAGAAAATAATTTATGCTCAGATCTCTTCAGCTGGATTAATCTCTTCAAACCTAAGTGATCCATGTGAAGATCTTGTCACTGGAAATTATTTTTGATCCAAAGCCTCCCACATATCATAATGCTAATAAATATCTGTGTTGTGCCTTAGCACTTACAAAGTGCTCTCCCATCCATTATGTCTCTTAATTTTTATATTGACTTTTAGTTATTTCATTCAACCATTATATGAGTGCCTCTTGTTTATTCAATCAAAAACATTATAGACTGCCTCTCCCTGTGCTAACTGTTGGGCACACCATGGCAGATAAGGCAAAGTCCTGAGTCAGAGACTAAATGCTCTTGAGGGAGGCTGCAGGTACAATGAAAAGTTATACAAATGTGCGGCTCAGTGTGAAGAATCCAGAAGCCAGGGGACAGAGCATGACAGGGAATGCTTGTCCCTCTGCCTAGAGGCTGGGCAGCCCTGATAACATGAGAGAATGAGCCCAAAGACAGCATTTCAGGCAAAGGGAACGTGTGTGTGAGGCCTCACGGAGCCCACCACCCTGTAGCTACAACTCCAAGCAATGTGGATATATTCCCACGCTGCTAAAATTTTAATTTTAAAGGCTGCAGAATATTACATTTTATGATGTCCTCATGGATTTTATAGCTTTCCCAAAGTTGCAGCTCAGAGCTCAGTGCGTTTCTCCACTCCTACCTGAGCCTCAGGCCCCAGCAACTCATTATCATTTGGGTTAATAGGCCCACGTGGCCCCTGCAAATCTCCTAAGCTGGAGAGAGCACCTCCGACTCCTGGGGATTGTCAGGGCCCACTTAAGTGGCTTCCTCAAAATGAGTGAGAAGGAAGCGGTGGGGGAAAGCACCAGCACTGGAGGCTGGCTCTCGAAGGTCCCGGGAGCCTGGAGCACAGCCACCTTGTGCGGATCAGTCCCTGTGCGGGGATTTGGGAAGTGGATTTTGCTGTCAGAGCTAATGACTCTGCTGGAATCGGCTTTTCCAGTTCCACATCTGTGGTTAGCAGTGTGCTTAGTCAGGTGCTGCCAAGAGCCCCACTCCCCAGCCACCTGGGCTCTTGTGGGCGGGGCTCAAATAGACTTTCACCTCCTAATTTCAGGGGGCGGGGACAAATATGATATTTATTGACAGCCTTTCACCATGGTGAAAGGCTTATCACATTGTTTATCAAGTGTAAAGGCTGTAAAACCCTATCAAATGCCAAGAAACCTACAGGTGCCACGTCTAAAAGTGGCTACATCAGGCTTTGCAAGCTGAGATGCCTTGGATGAGCCTTGTTTGGTGGCTCATCTCGTGGCTACCTGGGAGGAGCCCTGCCATGCCGCTGCAGAGCCCTCTGTCTCTTTGTCTTCCGTCCCTACCTGTCCCAAGGCGGGCTTAGTTTTCTCTGCTTACAAAGGGAGGGAAATTTCCACTAGGGGGGTGGAAAACAGTGGGTACAGAGCCCTTGCAGGACTTCACAGTATTTGGCCTCTGCCCTGAGTGAGGAGGCTTCCCACCCTGCTGGGAAGGCCCTGCACAGGCTCCCTCCTCACACTAGGCCTCAAGCCCTCCCTGAACTGCCCTTCTGTGGTCATCTGATTCCTTGCTCTCCACTGGGCAGTGCCTTCCTGCGAGGAAGGGATTGTCTTTTCCTCCGAGAAGAATCTCCTCCCTGGCAGGGGTCTGATTTGTGAAAATTACTGAATGCATTCTTTTTGAAAAAAATAATAATGATAATAGAAATGTGTGTGAAGGATCCCTCACCTCCTGAGCTATGGCCTTGGACAAGGAGTGCTTGCGAAATATGCGAAATATGACAACTCTCAGGTCCTGGCCCAGATCCGACAGAAACCCCTAGGCATGAACCGTGATGGATTTGGAAGCAAGCTCCCATGAGAGTTTGGGCACTTCTTTGTCAGCAGGTAAAATCCAGCCTTGGTTCTGTTCAGGTGTGCTCCGCAGTGTGGTCTTGGCCAGTCCTCCTTGGCCTCCCCTCCCTTCACCCCGCCTCCCCGAGGCTCCTAGGAGAAAGCACACCTGGGGGTCTGCCTGTCACCCTCCCCTGCCACAGAAGCTCCCCAGGCAGGGGTCTCTGGGTGGCTCCACCTCACCCCTCAGAACTGGGCCTGGCATACAGTCACCGCTCCACAAAGGCACAGATGAATGCAGAATTCATCTACAGAGCAGGAAAAATTGATTAGGGCCCTCCACAGCTGGGAAAGAAGTGGCCGGGCCATAGTAGCTTGAGATAATATTGACTTTTTTTCTTTTTCCCTTTGATTAGAAGACACTTGAGAAATGAGGGCAGCCATCCTGTTCTCCCTGGTGCCGTTGGGTCATGTCCACTAACAGAAAGCAGTGTGGACAGCTAATTTCCTAATCAGATTAATTAAATTCAGATGTTGAGCACAAAGACCTCCTGCACCACGACCTGAGTAAACAAGACAGTATGAAGGCTGATGCTTCTCCAGGCTCCCTGAGCCCTTCTGGTGAAGAGCTGTGCTTCTGTCCTCTGCTGAAACTGCTGGGAAGATGGGTGGTGGGAGGGACATGCATGGTGTACAGGAGTGGCTCAGGAGGGGCGCTGGGTCCTCACTGCCTTAGTGGACACTCAGGACTGAGTCTGATCCTTGGATGGAGAGAGACACTGGGTCTACTGTTGCTTGACGCCATTAAAGATTTGGAGCCAGGATTGCACACCTGTAATCCAGCAACTCAGGAGGCTGAGGCAGGAGGATCACAAGTTCAAGGCCCTGAATACCTTGGCAAGACCCTGTCTCAAAATAAAAAAAGGGCCAAGGAATTGGCTCAGTGGTAAAATGCCTCTGGATTCAATCCCCAGTACCAAAAACAAACAAACAAAAAATATTGGTTAGGTATTATCTCTGACCCCATGGTGTTGTGGCCCAGCTCAGGTGAATTATATGTTCTGTTCAGAATGGATAACCCTCTGCATCAACTGGAGGCCAGGCATAGGAAAGGGCAGACGATGGGAAGGACAAGATGGTGTCACAATAAGGCATAGCTATGTGCTTGAGAACTTACAAGCTAATGAAGCTTTTTCTATTTTATGCTTTATGTCCTATATTAGGGAAAAAATGAGATGACTCTTAATGAAAAATGCAGGTTCATGATGACCACTTAAATAATCATAATAGAAGAAGAAATGCAAAGGGAGGGAGCTAATTATACTCTGAATACTCAGGCTGACATGTTCAGGGGATCATCAACCCGGGACTCCATGGGTGCTCATGAGCACTTGGTTCTTCCTCCCACACTCAATAGGTTTTCCCAAATCTGTGATGGGCGGCCTGTCCCACCCCAGGTATCCACCCTGAGAAGCTCTGCCTTGAGTTGTTGCACTTAGAGAGCTGAGATCTGTCCCCCACGGTCCCAGCCCTGTTCATGAGAGGTGCCAGGGGTCTTCTGCAGGACTTTCACCAGGCAGTTCCTGGAGATTCTTCTCTTGTCCTCTGTCTCCTTGCACCTGAGTCTTTGTGTTTCCCTGTGCAACTTGCACACACCCAGGTCAGTGCTCCTCTCAGACACCTCTGCATTCCCAGAGCTGTCACAGTACCTGTCGCGCAGAGGGCACTCAGCAAACATGGGGCAGATGCACACATTAGCTCCCTTCTCAGAGACAAAGTGCACAGTGTTGAGCAGGTGGTTTGGCATAAACTGTTTTCCAGTAAGTGCTTTGTTAAGTAGAAAGAACGTGCACTACGATGACAATTAGGGGTGTAATAAGCACATCCCTCACTGCTATGGCCCAGCGTGACCTAGCACCTACTGTACCTGAATCCCATGGCAGCACTCAGGCCTGTGTCCACCAGCACAGCACAATACTGCAGTGTGCACCACGCTGACCTTGGGACTGGAGGGCGCCACCGGTCGGGCACCTTTCCTCTTTATGATAATGGTGTGGACACCGTCTTACATGCCATCAGTTCACAGGGCCTGGTGGCCCAGAAAGCAGGCAGCACCCTGAGGACTCACTGCCAGGGGTTTCCTTTGTACTTTTTATTGTGAATGGTGCTCTTTTGTGGGAGAATGAATCAACAAATTCTGAATTCGGTTTTTGTCTCCTTTTGTGCAAATTCATCTCATTTTAACATTTTTTTCCCTCACATCAGATTTGAACTTGATATTTAGTCAGAGGAAATGGCTTTAAGATCTCCAGGAGGCTCAAGGTAAAAATTCTAAACAGTAGATACAAACGAGCCAAATGTCAGCACTAGATTTATTCCAATTAAGTCATTGTAAGTCAACTCCTTTTTAGATCTGAAGTCGAGGCGGAAGTAAATATTCCATCCCTGAGGATTTGTTAGTGGAGATGTAGGCCCCCTTTCCACTCTTGAGTTTGAATTTAAAATATTCCCGATGCCAAGGGGCTCCTGGATGTGTACACAAAATAATTGTTTTAAAATTCTATTAGACAAAACCATAGCACAAACATTATGGTTGAACTATCAGCGCCCCAAGTGAGGGAGGACGTTAGCATCATTCAAACACTGCACATAGCTATCCGATCTAGAAACTGCCACTAAAAATGGGTATTAAATCTCACCTTAAAGGTCAGGGGCAATTTGCACATTTTTATTAATGGGCCCAAATCACCCTGGAAGGCCTGGCTCTTAAAAACACGGAGTCGGAACAAGTGGGCATACCTATGGGGAGGACATCATTAGACTCCTCCTCACAACTTAGAGCCATCCACATTTTCAGATGGATGAGACCTAAACATGAAAAACCATAAAACACACAAAAAGATCATATAGGAGAAGTTAAAAACAGGACTTTCTTTTATTCCACTAGGAAAAAAAGACTCTATAAGAAGTTTCCAGTCCCAAAAGCAATAAATAAAAGTGGATCAATAACTAAAACTCCTGTATATTTGAGAGGTCCTATGGGTTTCTTTTTTTATTAACAAGACAAATGACAACAGGACAGAAAATTTTGTGACATATATAACAGACAGCTACTGTCCTCAATATAGAAAACTCCTTGAAATCAACAAGACAGAGAACACAGAGAAGTCACCAATGTCCTGCGGTTTCCTGAGAGTAAGTCTTCCCCCCAGCAGACCAATTGCAGGGGCTTCTAAATGCCCTGTTTCCCCTTCCTTCAGGTGAGCAAATGGGTGGGTTTCCTCAAAGCACAGCCTCACCCTGTCATTTTCTTGGTCAGATGGTCTCCATGGCTGACAGGCTGTCATGTGACCACATGAATCTGATTGTCATTTCAATGAGATCCTTTTCCCAGTGCTTCCAGGCCAGCATCAGGGCGGGTAGTGGGAGTTCACGCAGTTCTTCACTCCTCCTTCATGGGATTGTTGAGAGAGGATACTGAGAGTCTGTGGGTTCAGAGCAGAAAACCTCCCCCTGCTGACTCGGCCACTCAGTGCATTTGGGTCCTCTTCCCAGAAGCCCCTCTCCAGTCCCTTCAGTCTTGATGGACACTTTTTAAGTCCCCGACTCGGGGTCCTCTGCTCTGGCTGAATGTTGGAATCACCTGGACAGCTGGCAGATGGTACTGGCTGGGTGTGAGGCTCAGGCTGCAGGCCCAGCATGTTGAGGACACTTCCATAGGAGCATCTGTCTCGCCCCAGAGAAGGTGCCCCCAGGTGACTTTGGAATCCTTGCCACTGCGCATGAGGTTCCTCTCCATCCCACCTTACCCTGGTCTTCCACTCTGCCTGCTGAGGTCTTAGCCTCAATCAGCAACAGTCCCCCTCAGCCAGACTCCCACAGCGTCACACCTTCGCCATGCGCTTGGCCTTCCAACCGCCTGCAGCTGGGATGATGTACTGGTGAATTACTTTCCTGTCTGTAATGGGAACCTCCTGGCGGCAGGGGCTTATTTCATCCACCATAGTCTGTCTAATGTCTGTTCTAGAGCGTGCCCCACAATAAGTTCTCCAATCTACAGGATGACTGCAAGGGCGACCTGCACTCAGCAGAGCCAATCACAGCGCTCCCAGGATCTGAAGCCACGGGCCGCGGCCTTTGAGTTCCTCAGCACTTGCCTCCACAGACGTATTCCTAGCCAAGTGGAGTCCTGGAGTGGTGACCAGTTACAGGAATGCATCAGATCAACTCTAGTTTGGGGAAGTTTGGGGACTTTCGTACATCCCTTACTTTCGGCTTCTCATTTTGGATTTTCAATCCTGAACGGAGACTACCTGCAAGGAACATGGGAGTAGTCAGAGTTGGGACTTAGTTTGAGATGGTGGGAGTCACTAGCTGTTTGACCCCATGCAAGGTGCCCCTTAGACCTCAGTCTCCACATCTAAAATAATGGGATTCAAAACTGCTGCCTACATCACAGGCAGGAATCAAGAAGAACACTCGCTTGGGTATGTTTATCATTGTGCAGGCAGCATAATGAGACTCAAAATCTTGATGGCCTGCAGGGAAAAAAAATAGAGGCAAAGACTAAAGAGTTCAGATGGCTGTGAAAAAACAGGAAATTTTCAGAGGAAGGAAGGACTAACATTTTCCAAATGCCAACCTTGTCACAGGCTGGGAACATCTCTGGTTAACTCAGTGCAAAGAAAACAGCAGGTTATTTAACTGCATAATATAGCAAAGCACACTATCACAGAATCTGAGAAATGTAAGTCTAATATAAGTATAATGAGCATGGTGAACACAAATGTGACTCATATAATTAATACATAATAGAATTAATGTGTGATTAATATGAGATGGCATACTCCAGCATAGCATAACATTAGGTGCTTGTCTTTTTCTAAACCATTTTCAGAATAAGCTGAAGACACAAAGGCCCGTGCTTGACAGAGTTGTTATAAGATAAAGCCAGAACACCAGGCAGGCTCTGGGCACTGGTCGCAGCTGTCCCATGACTGTTTTCAGTGTGAAAGTTCCGGCTGCTTCCCACACACTCTTCCAGCACAAATGTCAGCTCGGGCTCAGGGACCTTTCTGCATCCAGCTCTTCTCACATGAACTTTCTTTTTCCTTTGGTGTTTCTTTAAGTTTTGCAATGGCTCCTTGACTTTTAGAAGAAGTGCATTTGTCTCGGGGACTCAGGTATCCTTGTGATCCTACGGGTTGGCTCCCAGCAAGAAAGAAAATGTTCTTATTAACAGATGAAGACCTCCTGTAAGACATGGCAGTCACCAAAGGAGCCCAGACCAGGGTGAGCTGAATGGAACCAGTGAGAGATTCTATTTGGAGGCCAAAAACCTTAGTCTTCAAGAGGAAGAGCATTTTAATGCAGCATGTAAACTCTCAGAATCAATACATAAAAATCCATAAGGTGCAAATTTTTAAGTAAAGTCATCATCAAAATTAATGCAGAAAATCTATAATGAACAAAATACCCAATTTTCGATATGAGCATGGCTGATTTTCCTTTTGCCTTTGATTCCAATGTGGTGTATCTCTGCCCTGTAATTGATCCTGTCTCTGTTTAAAATGTTTTTTAAGTAATTGCCATTTTTTAAAAATGTATTGCATTTTGACCTCATTTATCTTTATGACCGAGTTTTTTGGCACTTCCTTTCAGAGAGTGCAGAAAGCAAGCCCCTCCCGACTCCCGCGGTGTGCAGCTCACTGGTTCCCTAGTTGGTGCCCACCCTGGAGGGCTGGGGAAAGCATTGCCAAAGGAATCGTGCATTCCACTGGTTAGCTAAAGTCCCAGCAACCTATGGCCCAGGGTCTCTTACTGACAGAAGGGCAGAGAGGTGAAATGACTAGCTTAATGACTTTGTTGATAAATGAAGGAGACTCACATTTTCTCTTTCAAAAGGGCAAGTCACAGTGATGTTCAACCCCTTAAGGGAGCTTAAGGGGTTGGAAGGGAGGAAGGAATCAAATGAATATAAAGCCCACGGTGTGGGTCCTGTTAATAACCAGAAGGAAAGATGGAGAAAGCAAGAGACCAGGTAAACATGCAGAGGTGAGCGCAAGGCAGGAAGAGGTGGCAGCAACCTGAGCCCCTTGAAAGCCACCCACCCATCCCCCAGGGGTTCACAGGGAGCCAGCTGTGCATGCAGGGCTTCTGGGTGGTGACATTCATGTGGCAGGGCTTTATCAAGAAGAAAGCGTGCATCTCAAGACCTGTGTTGGGAAGCTGATTACTTAACCTTTTCCCAGAGAGCCTTCAACAAATATCCCACACCCCCAAGACAAATTATCTTCCCTTTCATAAAGCTCAAGTGGGTGCATTTCCGTTTCTCTGCAGTAGGAGCGGCTGCATGGCAATCACTTGAAATGCGGCTCTGGATGGAAATTAATGCTGTCGATGAAAGCAGCGTCTAAAATATTAAAGGATATTGGATGGAGAAGACAATGGTATTTGCATCCTTTTGAACATTCACCTAGATTTTCATAATGGAGATGTCAATTGTATTTGCAAGAGAAAAATCAACCTACCTGGGCTCAGTAACTGGCTGCTTGCTACAGCTCCTTTAAGGGGTTGAACATCACAGTGACTTGCCCTTTTGAAAGAGAAAATGTGAGTCTCCTTCATTAATCAAGTGAGTCTTTAGTGGAACAGAAGTAAGGAACACGGTGGGCTGTCCCTCGTCCCAGGCCACAAAACCCAGAGAGACACATTTTTGCTGAAGGCCAGGACCTGAGCTCATTGTCTGGACTGAGTGTCCATCCACCCTGGTGTCCTCCAGGCACAAAGAGCATGTGGTCCAACCTCGGCCCTTTGGACTTCTGCTGTTGGAAGTTAAAATGTCAATATTGGGACCCAGGTGTATTGATCTCATTGTTTCTGGTATATTACTGTCATTGCTTCTGACGTCTGCTAGCACCTTCTCCCCGGGCTTGTGGATGTACCTCAGAATCACCTGCAATGCTTTAAAAAATGCATGTGCCCTGGCCACTGTCCAGTGTGGGCCCCAATGTTGCTATTTCTCAATATTTTAAGGTGATGCTACCTCACAGCCAGGGTTGAGACCACCCCTCAAGGGGACCTAAGTTCCTTTTACTCTTTTTTCTTTATCACAGCTGCTTTGATATGGTGAATATGTAGGATTCAATCTTAAAAGACCCCCCACGTGTGTGAGTTGGAATTTACAAAATGCCAGGCACACCACAGAGCCTGTTGCCCCATGGTGGAGACCAGGATTGGGTTAATCTAGCCGCATCCTTGTTAGCTGCTCAACCTTGGGCAGGTGGCTTAGCTCTTGGGGTCTGTTTCCTCACCTGTGAAATGGGGAATCTCCTTTCCTGGTGGTATGGGGGCTGGTTAATGATGGTCTCTCACAAAATCGGCATGCAGAGGGTGGTGGACTCTGCTCTCTGGACCTTTGCAGAAATTTCCCCTGAGGGCTGTCCTCCAGCCAGATAGAAGGAGAGGGCACTTCCCTTTTGCAGCCCCTTCCAGTCACGGTCCCTCCTCCATGGCGGCCACTCCTGATGTCCAGTGGCACAGATCCGAGTGGCCGGTTTTGAGTCTTTCTACATGTAGCTGTACAGCGTGTCCCTTTTGTGCAGGTTCCTTCCTGTCACCGTTGGTTAGGTCTGCGTGGGCTGCGTGTCGCTGTAGTTCACAGATCCTCTCCTCACCACTGTGCCGAGGGGTGAGTGCGACACCACTGACCCTTCACGCTCCATTCTCCTTCCACTGAGAATGGTCACAAAGATGTTCAAACTGAGGCATCTTTCCAAACAGCTGACTCTCCAGCCACCCTCTCCAAGATACATGGGACTGACATCCAGCTCCCTGTCCCAGCAGGACAGAACTCCTCCTCCTTGGTCCATGTCCACGGCTCTTCTCCTTGGGTACCAGGCCCCTTGCTGATCACTGGCCAGCACCATGCACATGCCCAGTTTTCTTTATGGCCCTGCCTCTTCACCAGGGAGGCTCCCTTGGCCTTCCCAGTGACTCTTTTCTCTACCGAGAGCATTTTCTCCCATCTCCATGTGGAGAACACTGATATCTCTCTCGAGACCTGAATCTTAATGTATCCCCATGAAAAGCCTCCCCCTTCTTTGCCTTTGATGACATGTCCTTTTTGGCTGAGCATTCCCAGCAGGCCCTGCAGAACTCCTTCGTGATCCTTGTGGGTGGTGTTGGAAGGTGCAGGTTTATTTCTCTGTAAGATTATGTGTTGCTCCAAGGTGTCACCCCCATCTGGGGCTCCTTCCCCTCCGTGTCCTGTACATCGCTTACAGTGGTTGGCTCTTCTCAGCGAAGAGCTAAGTATGGATGGAGAAGTGGGTAAATCAACCTAATTAACCAGGAAACTTTCAGGCATCAATTCTCTTCCCTGGAGAATAATTCTCACTAGAGGTCACGTGATGGACATCTTCAGGCATGATAGTTGGTCTTCCCAGAAGAATGCTTTCTCTTATCCGTCTCTACATCTTGCACCCCTTCTTTTTTTTTGTACTGAGGATTAATCCAGGAGTGTTTAGCCATAACCCCTTTTTTATATCTTATTTAGAGACAGGGTCTCACTGAGTTGTTAAGGGCCTTGCTAAGTTGCTGAGGCTGCCTTTGAACTCTCTATCCTCCCACCTCAGCCTCCAAGCCCCTGGGATGGTAGGTGTGGCCGTTGTGCCTGGCCACGTTGCACCCCTTCTCCATCCAGCTCCCACCTGCCGTCAGAAGCTCTGTGTGGCGACTGCCTGCAGCGTTGTACCTTCCCCTCCCTCTTGATATCAGGACAGCAGGTGGAGCACACTCACTCACCTTGGGCATGTTACAGGGAGAAAACTGTTCAAAACCCCCACCATCCACTGCCTTATTACCCCAATGGAAAGACAATCCAAGGTAGGACTTCAGTCAGTTGATTTCCAAAAGATTTACTGGTGGTCCTCACAAGTGTCCAGCATAGCTAAAAATCAGACTAATCCTGGCTACTAATAACCCAAAGCCCGTGGTGCTTACCGCAAGGAAGGGCAGATAATTCAGCCCAACTTACTTTGACCTGAATTTATGTCCAGTGGGACTTATGCCTGAATTATTCAAAAAAATGCCCTCAGTTGCCCCTTAAATTCATCTCATACAGGTTCCATGTATATTCAAAAAGTGTTTCCCATGATTATTTTTCATGTAGCTAATGTCACCTTGATCAGGTCAATGTTCATCAAATTGTTTTTCAATATACAGACGTGTGACATCACTTTTAATCACACCTGCTCCCAAGGGCTACGCCTGATTGAATTCATCTGAGGAGCTGGGGTTCACTTATAATGGCCTTTAGATGTTGTTTTTCACCACCAGCTTCTGTCACCAGCTTTGTTTAAATTTGGTTCAGAAAATACAAATTTTAAAAGTGACAGGTTGTAACTAGACCTAAGATCAATGCAGTCGTTTCTGTTTAAGCCTTTTTTGGTCGCTGTCAACCGAAACCTGAGCACAGATATCAGGGAAGCTTGATTGACACACAGCTGTGGTGACGCAGGGGTCTCCGGGCACTTCCCCTCCTCACTGCAAGACTGTTCCAAGGGCTTATTAATACTACTTTGCTGCTTTGGGTCCCAATTTCCTTCTCACACACCAAATCTGTCCACTGTCTGAGGGTCACTTTTCCACATGGGGCTTGTTGGGAACTGATGGATTTCTGGTGCCTCTTCTGTTCTACCAGCTGTTGGAAATGCTCAGCATGTCCCCTTCTGGCTGTGGGGAGAGCATTATCAAAGTGAGCAGCTTCAGCCACAGACAAAACATCCAGAAACATCTTTGTTTTGCAACCTCTATGTCTGTTAGGAGTAAGGCCAGGAGACTCAAGTCAAGAGCCACGATCCCCCAGCCCCCATGAGGCTGTTGGATATGCTCACCATGTCGGCCATTTCCTTTGGATTATAAAAATAATTATGAATATTTGAATTGAAATCACTGGGATGTTCATTAAAGAAAAACAACTATTAATTAGCACTGAATTTCTGTGAATGTCCTCAGGGTATATTCAGAAAATCAGTATTATAAAAGCTTGAACAGTTCCATTAGTTTAGCCTGATTGTACTCTGATTCTTTTTCTTTATTTATTCTTACACTGAATAATATATTAATGAGAACTAAGTAGGTTTTTTATGAAACAAATGAATTTGCTTTTAGAAGAAAGTGTTTTACAACTCTTACTGGGTAATTAGATCCTAATGCTTGATATCATGGTTTTTTTGGTATTGGATAAATGACTGAATTTATAATTAAACCTGTCTCTTGGACTGAAGTTACTAACCAGACACTTGGGTCAATTATATGATAGCAGTGTACATTGCATTAGACGTTAGCTCAACAATTACCAGGCAACATTGAGTTCTGTTTCCAAGTGTTTTTTAAAGACTGTCTTTTTAAAATGGGCCATCAACAACAGAAGGCGCCCCGAACTTTCAGGACAGGTTTTTTTGTGCTACACGAATCTGATCAGGACCAAATCCTCTGATGTGAAGTCAGACCCCAGCCTTCCTTAGGTGATTTTTAATAGGAAGCATTTATTGAATTCTCCCAGGTTTACAGCGACAGATACACAGACCCGGGTCTTACCTGTACCCCGGCCTTCTGGGACTTTTGTTCCGCTTTGGGAGATACAACATGTGCAGACAAATGGACATGGAGCAGACTTCCATTGGAAGGCAAAGAACTTGAACTCCCAGTGGTGTCCTCGGTGGTCACTGGGGACGTTCACCTGGTTGATGTACAAAGCTACTTAGAAGCAAGACCTTATCTGTGCCCAAAGTCCACGATGCTATCATCTTCACAGACCTGGAGCTTGGCTTGGAGTCTTCATTCAGAGGTGGTTTTGATCCTGGAGATGGGCTTTCAGTAAACAAATTTGTTAGAGATGAGTACGTAAGCCACAATGTCAATAGAGTGACTGGTCATGAGAACCATAATTGTAGGTTAAACTAGATGTCCTTACTTGTATGTCAACACACTCTTTCTGTGCTGGTAGAGCTGCCTGGGAAGCAGAATTTTAGTCATGAGCAGGCCCGGGAAGGATGAACACAGAAGCCTTGGTGACAAGGCATTTCTTGGCTACCTTATTTTACAGCATAGAAAGCTCAAAACAGGGGTAAGAAGAACCTCCACCGTCTCTAGGGGCGTTGCAGTTTACCAGGAGCCAGGTTAGCCCCTTAACCAGCATTGTTTCATTTAGGCATTGCAGTCACTTGTCACATATGTACTTTGAGACCCTGTAAGCTGGGAAAGACAGAAAATCCTTGGTGTGTCTGAACTGTGTAGCTCAGAGCAACAAGGGCTCCAAGCCAGGGCTCATGTGACTGCTGTGGATAAATGGTTTTAATTGAGGGAATTAGAGTTGTGCCTATCTATTAGCCTTGTCAAAAAACACACTCTAGACGTTGGACACAGAGGCTTCTGCATCCTCCCATGCACTGGGGACTTCTCGGGGTGAATTTCTCTACCCTGTGTCCTTGGACTTTCTTAACCTTCTTTGCTCAGTAAAGATGTTTTCTGTCCTGCCCATGACACAGTTTCAAGATAGGTTTTTCCTCCTGTTCTTTGTGGTTCTCTCTCCTCTGTGCCTGTTCTGTTGTGGTCTTCATAACTTACCTGTGACTTAAGTCCACTTCACACATGAGAACGTCCCATCCCACTGAGGTTCATAACCACCCCAGTCAGATGGGCTGTGGCAGAAGGTATATTCTGTGGTCAGTGCTCGCAAGACAAGTGCCCAGAGATGGCCCAGATCCCATGAGTTCCAGGTGGGAAGAAAAAACCCAGGGAGCTGTGAGCGTGGTTGAAGGCAATGCACTTGAAGCAGGGAGGGACATGGGACAAACGTGAGAATCCTGAGGTGGGCCATGACTGCCACACATCTTCAGGTCTCAACGAGAGCAACACTCCCATACCCCCTGGGGACCTGTCAGCCAGCAGGGCACGGTTTCCGTGGCAGGTAATGATGTCTTTGTGACATCTTCTCTGCCCAGTCTTACCAAAATGTGAATACTCCGCAGCTTACAGTATCAGATTGCATTTAGAACCAAGTAACTCATTAACGCGTGTCCTGGAAAGAAGGGGTGACTGTCTCTGTCACCTTCGTAGTGGATTGGTACATCCATAGGCTGAGAGGAGCTGCTGGAGGAGATGGGAGCTAGCACAGGTTTTGTGAATAAAGGAGCCGTGAGGTCCGGCAGGTGTTTTGGAAAGGCCTCTGTGGAGGTCGGGGAGGAGAAAGGCCCCAGAGGGCTATAGGCCATTTTCATTGCAGCCGAGCCAGTGGGAGAGGAAGAAGCATGAAGAAGAGCGGGGAGAGAAGGTGGGGGACTGCCACCAGCACTGTCCTAGCCATCCTCGCTTTGTCCCCATCCTCGCTGTGTCCCTTCTTCCAGTGGGCACTCTGGGAAGGCCGTCTGTGTGCCACGCGCTCTTCTCAGTGGTCCCTGAAGTCTGATGCCTCTGCTGACATGCTGGAGAGTCCCCAATACGTAAGGTACTCAGACCACCGGCCAGACAGAACCTGACAGGCTTCCACCAGTCAAGGAGACTTCAAGGTCAAATGGGGCTTTGGTCCAGGCAACGTCTCACACACAAATGCTTAACATATGTTCTATGAGAAAATAAACAGGTGATGGAAGAATGGAGTAAATAAAATAATTGCAGGGCATTCAAGCTAGACTTTTAAATGCCTGAGACTGTTTTAAAGATAGATCTGGACCTTCTTTAAGAAGCATACACCTCTATTCTGATCTGTGTAATTTGGTGACAAGAGAAAAGATGGAAGACATCAATACAAGAAAAAAAAATTATTTATTTTTGAGCATAACCAAGCCAGCAAGAATGATGACGATTGAAAGCCACACATCCCTGTGCACAGCCTCCAATAACAGGCACCAACATTGTCAGTAATGGATTCCAGCGTCCTGCTCTGCCCTG
Source organism: Urocitellus parryii (assembly GCF_045843805.1). Lineage (NCBI taxonomy): Eukaryota > Metazoa > Chordata > Mammalia > Rodentia > Sciuridae > Urocitellus > Urocitellus parryii. The sequence continues at coordinate 164,193 of NW_027552070.1, read as the reverse complement.
CAAAATTAATGCCTCACAAAAGAAAAAGAGAATGTTCAACAAGCTCCCGGTTCATTAAAAAAAATTATAAGACTGCTAGGTTTAGCATTCAGTCTGGGTTTCCTGAGCACCTAAAAATCCCAAGAAGCAAGGCTGTGGGTTTCCCTGGGAAAACCTTCCAAACAGCCGTGGCACAGGCCCTCTGCACTGCCTTTGGACCTGGAAAGACCCTGGGGCCAGGCGACCTGGCCCGGCACCCCCAGCTTACCCGCTTCACTGAGGATTGCAAGAGACAGGTTCTGTGACCCAGGTGGGAAGTGCTTCTGGGTTTTCACTGTACACAGCGTGATGTCTTTTCCAATAACAGTATTACCAGGGACATGTTATCTCTAGGGGATCTCCTCTGCTTTATTTAATTTCCCAATAAATTTGTAGCCTTTACTGTTTCTGAGGGTAAAAGTTGCACGTGCTTGTTGGAGAGATTTAAGCACTCTAAAAGGCGTAAGCAGTAAAAATCACCAATAGTCTTGCCACCAAAAGATTGAAGCAGTGTCTGAACATTCCTGGACTTTCATTTAGTCCATAAATACACACATGATTTTACCAAAATGGAATCTTGTCAAGTTCGCTGTTTGGCAACCTGGCTTAGCCAATCTGAATGGAAGTCACGTCTTTCCAAGTCCTGGGTCTCATCACATTTTAGCGGTGGCAAGAGAAATCTTAATTTGCCACTCCGCATGTTTCTCTTTATTATCCCCTTATTTTGGCCGTTTGGCACGTTTTCACTTTGGGTCATGAAAAAAGATGAATTCGCAAAAAGATCACCAGGGAAAGAGGCTACTGAAGGCCCTGCCCTACCGTGCACTTCCTGGCTTGGGATTCAGCCTGGAAAGCAGGTTCCCTGGATGGCAGACACTCTGCTCTCTCCCCACTCTCTGTAGGAGCCTCCTTCTTCCCCCTCAGTCGTCCTGGCTCATGAGTCAACTTCAGCAGAGAAAAACCGGGCCTCACTTAATTATTCATCATTCATTCTGCAGAAATATTTACCGAGTTCCTCCTGTGCACCGGCGCTTTGTGAGATACCAGGGAATATCAGAGAAGGCGATGCGGTGAGGCGCTTTAGCTTCAAGTAACAGATCTCAAACTCGAACTAATCTCCACTTAAGTGAGAAAAGAAATTCCATCAAACTGGGAGGTCAGGAGAAGGACGAGCTCCCAGGGGCAGTCACGCAGTGGCTCAAAAGTCTCATCAAGGTCTCAGGATCTTTTCATCTCTTGGGTTTATCCTGGCCACTGTCATTTCTAGTCTGATGGTTGCTCTTGGCTGGTATCAAGTTGGCCCCGCAAGTGCCGGCACAACGAGTCACCATCAGAGAGAAGAAGGAAGGCGCTTTTTCTGTCTGTTTTGAGAGCAGGAGGAAGGGACAGAAAGGTCCCTGCACACTTTTAAACAGAGGCCAGAATTGTCACCTACCTACCCTTAAACTAGAGGTTGGCAAGGGACACTGGATTCTCATGACAGCTGAGTCAGAATCTCAAGTGCAGAACACTAAGGAGTAAGACTCTGGCATTACCAGAAGGGGTTTTCCCTGAGGACTTCGGTGCTGGCCTGGCCTGTGGGATGAATAGGTGTTAGGGGTAGAGAGAGCACCTGTCCAGCATGCGCAACAGCATCAGACATCAAAGATTATAATCATTTGGGGAAATTCCATGTGTTCTCATTTGACTGAACCCTAGGGGTGGTGTTAGAGACCTGACTAGCGATAGAAGATTGAGCTGGAGGGGGACAAAGGGGCTAGATTTGAAGGACTTTATAAGCCATGATAAGAAATATGGGTTTTGCCAGATGAAGCTGAGCACACCTATAATCCCAGCAACTTGGGAGGCAGAGGCAGGAGGGTCACAAGCTCAAGGCCAGCCTCAGTAATTTAGTGAGGTCCTAAGCAGCTTAGTGAGACCCTGTCTCAGAAAGAAATATGGGTTTTATCTTAAAGGAACAGTAGTAGCTCACTAGAATATTTGAAGCAGGGAATACATGAGATTGGATGATTTTGTTTAATCTCAACTAAATGGAATGGAGGGTGAGACCAGATTGGGGTCTCAGAAAACAAGGTCGTATTGGTAATTCTAGAAGCAGAGATTCATTGCTGGCTTTGTGGGAGAGTTGAGGAGAAGGAAAGGAGCTCAAAGTTATGATTCTGTTTTTTCCCAAGATTCCACAATTCTAGAAATCTACATTAAAGGGATGATACACCTGGGAAAATCAGAATTTAAGAGGTGGCTATCCAGAACCAATACAATCAAAACAGAACAACTACCAGAGGATAGATCCTGTTCTTAATATGTGTGGGATATGAGTTGGCTAGATAAATAAATGAATATCATATGTAAATGTCCATTAGCACAAGTTCTTGACTGACATGAGGGATCCTAGTGATGTTCGTGTTGTAAGAGGGGAAGTAGACAGGGTGTTTATGAGTGAGGCATCCAGCAGCTTCCTGTGGGTTAATAGGCTACGGTTTATTCATGTGCTTAAATCCCCTTGGTGAAGCTGCTAATAAGGATGAGTCAAGCTTCAGTGGTCATCTCCTCCTCCTCCTCCTCCTCCCTCCGCTCCTCCTCTCCTCTCTCCCTCCCTCCTTTCCTCTCTTGTTTGTAGTTTATTGAATGGCTGAGCGCTCTACTCACCCATGCATGGCAGAACTCTCCTACTTTGCATATTTTGCACAAGAGTGTTCTCTTTAAGCTTTAAAGTATGAGTCATCAGAATGAACCGTGCATTCTCCTCAGACCCGGGAGCTTCGCCATCTAAAATAGAAAGCACTTAATGTGAGAGCAGTGAGTAAAACCAGAGCCGCGTCCTCTGGAGCCCCCCCCCCCCCCGCCTGTGGTCTGCATGTTCAAAGGACTGTCCTGCTGTCCATGACTTATCAGTACTTAAGCCTGGTCCACAGAAGAGCAGGGAGTGAGGGTATTGCTTGATATCATTACCTACCTCTGTTTCTAGGCATCCAGCTGTGTGTAGGAGGGGACTGTGGACATGGGCACTCCTATATGGCGTCCCTTCTGAGGATTGACTTCCTAATCTACCTGTGTATCTGGCAGATTAAAGGATTCGTAACATAATCTACCTGTGTGCCCAGCAGGCCCTGACATTTTCAATCTGATTCCAGATTGTTTAATGCCACGTGCTTTTGAAGGCTTTGTCTTCCTTCCATGGGACACAGTGAGAACAGGCTACAAGTTGAGATGACACCTTCAGGACTGCCCTCAGGAGCCATGACCTTGATGCGGTGGGACATAAGCTGCATCACTGGACACCAGAGAGCTCCTGTCGTAGGCCAGTTAGGAACTATGATCTTAGACAACTCATTTCCCATTTTCTTTCATCTGCAAATTGAGTGAGTACTGCTTGCCTTGCAGTGTTGACCAGGGGAGAGTATGAGAAAAGCTACTCTGGAGAGAGCCAGCCAAGCACGTGGTAGAAGCTCAGTGAATCACAGCTATCGCCGTGCTTGGACTCTTAGGTTCTCTGTCCTCATTTGCCCTGTAGAATGGCAAAATCCTCACTGCACTCTCCACATAAGCACTGCAAGGGTCATCCCACTTTAGAGTGGGCCTTCCCAGCCCCCACCCCAGCACTTTGACATTGGGGGCCCAGTTATTCTTTGCTGTAAGGGGACTGACCTATGCAGCAACCAGAGTGTCCCTAGATGTGGTCAAATATCCCCTGGGGTGGGGTCGGGGTAGTCAAATCCTCCCTGGTGAAGGACCACTGCTCCAGACTGTGGAAGAACATACCCCCTCTCAGCAAGTGTTCCACAAACAAGGTTGGGACATACCTAAAGTTGAGAAAAAGCACACCCCCACATTTGTTTGCTAAGCCCCTAGATAGTCATATGTGAGAACAGGAGAGCAAATTAAAGCTTTTTCAGCTGGAATAATCTCTCCAAGTTCAGCTCCAGATAAGAAGCAACATTTGGAAACGAGTAATGTCAACAGCGGGGGTCTTGTCGTCACTGCTGCCATAGCTGAAGGTGTCCTAGGAGTGATGTGGGGCCACCCCTTCCCCACTCTTCCTTGGATAATCCATGAAAATCAGGTGTCAGAGTTCAGCACTGAGTGTTCCCCTGGGAAGAAGGGTCAGCTCAGAGCTGGACCCAGCTGTGTGACAGCACTGGGCAACAGGGACCCAGGGTTCACTGGTCAAATCTTAACCCACAGGAATGTTCCAGACTTCCTCTCCCCCAGCTAAAGTCTAATTGCCCTGTCTGCAGATCTGTGGGTAGTTCTGAAGAACATTTTAAGGTAGTTTCACTAATAGGAGCATCCACTCCTTCAAGGCCCTGGAAACTCTACTTAACCACAAATTCCTTCCCCTGGGGTTTTATATGTTTGGTAAAAACAAAAAATCAACTCTGCTACACAGAGTCTGGAAAGGCATGGGGGCGTGATTCAGCCACTGTGAGAACAGAGGTAGAAAAACATTATAAAAGGTGTTTTTGATAATCTTGAAGAGAAAGGAAAGACACTGTGTGTGTACACTGCACCACACACACCTACACACACCTCACACCTACACACTCACCCCCCACACCACACATATACACATCTATACACAGCTACAAACTCCTACACAAATGCACACACCTACTTACATACACCCTACACCTACATACATTCCCCACACCACACACATACACCCACCCCCCACACTAACACATACACACACCTATACACAACTACACACCCCCACACACATGCACACACCTACATACACCCCTGCACACACACCTATACATACACACACCTGCAGACCCACCTCCACACACCTGCACACACACATACCTACACAAACACACACCTACAGATACACCTACACACACACACACACACACACACACACACACACATAGATTTTGGGCCCTGGCACTAAAGGAAGAGGAGCTCTCCTTCCCCTGGATGCTGTTGCCCTTCAGCACATTAGCAAGCAACAGCATTGCAGCAGGGAGCGATTAGTGATTATTTTCTGATAATACACGCGTGGTGCTGTAGCTGGAGATGATGGTGCTTCCGTGCTGAGATCCATGAGGTATAGATTTTGAGTTTCAACACTAATTCAAAGTATGTGTTTTTTATGATTGTTGAGGACATTGCAGCATGGCACCTTCATGATTTGTATTTTAAAAAAAGGCTCTGTGTATAAATCATTGGCATGGATTTCTCAATCAGAAGTCAAATGGTTCTCGTTGTAAAAGCTCTAAAATGGGCTCTTACTAAATATGTTGTGGAAAGTCAGAGATTAAGATGCCCTAACATGGTTTTATATTCCCTTACTGTGCCCCAGATGGCTGTGTGTGTGTGTGTGTGTGTGTGTGTGTGTGTGTGCTGTTTTAACAAAGGAAATCTCCAGCCCATATAGTACCATTACAGTCAAGTTAAGGGTTAGCCATTCTCTTTCCTAACATCAATTTTGTGCTTTGTTCAAAGCCAAGAATGACCTTTTAGGGAGTTTATTAACAAGATCTTTCAAGGAAAGGAAAAGTTCTCTTTTTGACTACAGAAAACATAAATGATGTGGCTAAACTCAGCTTTAGTATATCCTGTGTTTTTCCAGTGAGATGTTGAGTTCCAATAGGGGAGACTAATCTTTTCTGGAGATCTCCTGCATGGAGACCCTAAACTTGAAAATTGCATTAAGACTGTTCATAAAGGGAGAAGGCAGTTTTCAGTACAAGGCAAATGGCAGGAAAAAGGTACTGGAGATGGCAAAGTCAGAGATGCCATTACCTACGGAGGTTTTGAGAAAATGTTAATGCTGGACCTGGGTGATTGACAGTGCTGATCAATGTCAAGAACTTCCTAAGTGGACATTTCCTCTGGCTGGGTGCAGAGATGAAGCTCTTGCTTTGCAGCAGCTCATCAGGGGGGGCGCGTGTCAGAGCTGAGTAAGTCCAGGAGGAAGAACCTGGGCACAACACAGGTGCCCATGAGGAGCCTGGGCATGTTCCTGGAATGGACTTGGGAGCAGAAGCTAACTGGGATGCTGGGAAGGAAGGAAGTCCACGAGCCAGGGTTGGGCAGGGCGGGGGCAGGGGAGGACTGGGGAGTCTCCCTGTAAGAATGTGCAGGCTCTGTGCCCCAGTCTCCAGTACTGCCCCTCACTCTGGGCAGGCTCCTTCCCTATTTTAATGATCTTGTATTCTGCTGACCTCCCTGCCTGTTCTGCCTGCATGGAGTCCCGTCAAGCACTGAGCTTGTATCTGATCACCTAAGGCTGGGTACCAAGTACTTGCCTGCCACAGGCTCCAAAGTGATGTAGGAAGGACTCAGGTTGAGATGGAGTGGGGGCTCCGGGAGGTCCAAGAGAAGGGAAGATCAAAGTCAAAGCCTCATGGTCTAGGGTGCAGTCTTCAAGGGTCCACCGTGGCCTCTTCCATCTTGTGAGCAACTGCTCTATCTGATCGCCTCATAGAGCACGTGGCTAGGGTGGGGGACACTCGGGGTAGACAGCCCTCTGTAAAAGGCCCTTTGCTACCACTGCACGGGATTTTAGTTTTTAACTTTGCCTCTGTGGCTCCAGAAACCCTGCCAGACGAATGGCTGCTTCCTTTGGAGGCAGTGATTCATCTCCCTGGCAGAATGCTCTTTGGTGACGGTGTCTCTCCTTCATCATGAAGGAGTAACAAAACATCTATAAAAGGGAGACAGCTTCAGATGAGTGGGTATGAAAGTTCCACACAGCATCAATGGTTGAGAGAATATGCATGTATTAATTAAGAATTCCAACATATTTCTTTTATAAGGTCCCTTATGAAAGATAGACTATTTTCCACATTTATTTTGTGTTGGAAGTGACAGATGAAATTAATATGCTTCATAAATTGCCATCACAGAGGGTCAATTAACAAGTGAACTAACCTTGTGAAAGTCATTTTGAAAGACTAGTTATGTCTATAACATTCCCTGTCAAGTTAGGTAAAAGTGGGAAAATAAGAAGGCTGTCAAATAAATAGCAGTCTAAGATTCTGAGTAATTGCATTTTGGATAAGGTAAATTAGTTTCTGTGATTGTTGGTTGAGAAACAGGAAATGAGTAGTGGAAATTCTACAGACTTTGGAACTCTGTGTGTGAATATGTTTGTGTGTACTTTAGTGAACATGCGTAAGGATGGGTATGTGCTTCTACCCAGGCACAAGTGTGAAGGCAGGCAGTGGAAAAAGTACTTGTGGATTCCACAGGGAAGCAGGAACCTGTCCGTGTACCTCAGCCAAATCTCTTTTCCTGCCTCGGCTGGTGCAGGGCCCTGCAGGTGCCTAACAGGTACCTGGCCAGCACCCAACTCCCTCTGCTCACGAAGTCCTCCTTTGAGCTATTTCTGCCTCTCTCCTCTGGTCCTTGAAAATTGATCCTTGTGCATGGACAGAGGGCTGGGCAGGGTTTTGGCCATGTACAGACCAACAGGTTGCCCCCAGCCCTGGATCTGACATTCCCCTGGAGAAAACAGCATCCACCAAGCCCCTGAAGCTGAGACTCTTTCCCTGCAAGATATTTGCTTCAGACTATCAAAGGACCAGAGAAAGCAGCCCTTGTGATAGGTCACCCAGAAACTTGGAAGGCAGAGAGGAGGAACAGCAGTCAGATCTCATGACTAGTCACCACGTCCACCTTACAGATGGTTCCAGGGAAACGTACCACTCACACCAAGTGCCCAGACAGGAAGTTGTCCTCTGCCTGGGCAGATGCAGCCACAGCTCCTCTCCCGTCCCTAGTGGGAGGTCCCCACACACAGCCTCACTCCTCCCTCACCCACTCTGATGTCTCCATTCTGTTCTTCAGAACTCTGTCATGTCTGTGATGCAATTAGATCCTTGACTGGGTTTCAAGTTCCTGGTTGTCACATGAATCAGTAGAGCTTAAAATTCATCCCAAGTCTTGGTCACCTGTCCCCATTCCTCCAAGGTCTCTTGTGGGACTTGGAGCAAGTCTACTTCCTTATCAGGACGCAGGCTCCTCGGGTGTGAAATGAGGTGCTTGGCAGCATGGAGACTCGTTAAAAAACAGAAATAAATACAAGTGGTTGGATTTGTGTGTGTTCCAGAGCCCAGGGGCACATACACGTCAGAGAAAGCCCTTTGTGACCCATCTTCTCCCTCCTTGTGGTACTTAGAGTAATCTATTAATCTCCTAGTAATTCCTGAGAATTCCCAAAAGCACATGTGTGAATGTATGTGCACATGTATCCCCACGGACATAACAAGAGAGTTCTATTTTTTTTTTTTCACATGATTCCATTTCGTGAGTCAGAAACTGAGTCTCAGGGAAGCAAGCTGTTTGTGGTCTTGCAGTCAGTAAGGTCTGGCCCCTGGGGCTGAACTCAATGGCTGTCACTCCAAAAGCAGAAGTTTGGGGCACCCAGGGTGCTCTCTTCAGAGCCAGCTTCCTCAGGTTGGATAGACTCTGCACCCTCTCCTGATGCAAGAAGGATCCTTGCCTTATTGTCTCTCCTGGTGACAGACTGATGCACTCCTACCCTGTGTTCTTTTCACATCCTGCTTTGGGAGGGTCAGTCCATGTCTTTCCCTGGTCTGTCCAGCACAGCAGGCCAATGCAGATGAGGAGGCTAATTTCATGCCGATACACATGGGGAGCAGCTCAGAGCAGTGTTCTCAGGTGAGCTGCCCAGGGTTCTGTGATGGAAGGACAGGCATGAACTGACCATTGAAACCATGAGGAGAATCACTGGATGAATGCTGGCCATAGTCTACAAATTTAAAATCCAACAGCTGAGTCTCAGAGCAGGAAGAGTTCCATTCTGGGGACCCCAGCCAGGAATGGAAATTCTTTGCAGGGACCTTTGCATCATGGTTGCCATTGTCAGGAGAGTTTCTGACTGGCTGTGGTTGGGTCCCACCTCGCACGCAGGATTGGAGGAAATCACAGTGTGACTGACAGACCCACCAAGACCACAGGAAATGGAGGGGTAATGGTGTAAAGATAAGTAGGGTGCTGTTTCTCATAAAATGGAAAAAGGGGTGCTAGAAAATACAGACTCATATCTCCTACATCAGGTAATAAAGCCAAATAAACCCCAAAGCTCAGTTCCTTCTGTCTGCTTCCAAACCTAAACTGCAAATCTGCATGCAAAATTTGGCGGCGTCAAGGTAGCAGCTTGTGGGTGTAGGAAAATCCAAGAGAGCTCAGCCTCGGAAAATCTGCACCATAGCTGTTCCCATGGTCCTGGGGCACTGTGCACAGCCTGTTGTAAAGCACAGCTTAACCCTATGCTCATCTCAAGGAGTCACAGGGAGTATTGGAGGCCAGGCAGCTTCTACAGGTGCTGGGGAGTCAGTTCTGCTGTAGAAGAGATGGGCGATGGGGTTCCACAGAAATCCCATGTACGTATTCATAGGTTTGCAAACTGTTTTAAACACTGTAAAGACCTCTCCTGGGCCATTTACATTTTATAAGTGGCAACATAAAATAAATGACACCCCTACACACACTTTAAATGGGATTCTTTGAATTCTGAGTATCTGGCAGATTTCACAGCTATCTTTGGGGGTGATTATCTTTAAAGTTGTGGATTTTGCAAATGTAGATATAGATATCAACTGAGACTTCTCTGTAGACCTCTTGGCATATCAGAACTGTGCGTCACAAGCACATTGCCACTAAACTTTGAGCAGGACAGAGATGTAGCAACTGCCTTTTCAGTAAGTTTACTCCATGTTAACAACCCAATAAAACAAATCACTTAAAAATAAATAAATAAATAAAAAGAGTGAAACCACCATTTTTAGAAGTTCTTAGTCCAAAGTCAAAGGGGCCCTGGCTATGCAATACTTAAAGGAGGAATTTTGACATGGAGTATTGGATGGGCCATGCCAATGGATGGCTCTCAAGGATCTTTACCAATAGAAGATGTTTGGAGTACTTTCCAATTTAAAATGCAAGAGTCTTGGAAGGACATGACTTATAATGAGTTACAATTGATGTATTTTCCATTATTTTAGTTGATGTCGTTAGACAATATCGTCTGGAATTTGCTAAGGAAGAGCAGTTGCTTGAAATATGTGCTGTTTTGAATAAACTGATCCTGACTTAATGGGCTTTTATAAGGTTTTACGCATGGCTTACTACCCACATGCCATTGTTAAGGTAAGCTACTTAAAACTATGGTGCAATGTGATGTTTCTCAGTTCATTTTTCTGTTCCATTAATGATGGAATGTATTTTCCAGCACACAAATCCTATTTATGATCAAGACATTGTTGTTCTGTAGATCAACTTAAACTCTATGCCATGTAATTTACCTGCTGTCAAATCTCATCTGAAGAGCTGTTGTCTGGCGTAGCCCTAATCAAAAATATGCCCAAGTGTAATGAGCTATGCATGTTGTGTCTAGTATTATTCATTTTAAATAAACTTTTGTTCACCCCCACCACCCTGTGGGAAACTGACAATCTATCATATTTTCTGTATTGTTCTTCTTCTTTTTTAACCAATTATCTTCCCAACTGGGGAAATATTTCACACACAAAAAAAAAGTGTGGGTTTTTTTTTTTTTGTACCTGTTCTTTCAAGTGTTGTAATGAGTAACTGCTGATTAGATAAATGTACAGGAAAAATGCCAAAGTGATTTGAAATTAAAAGCAAGACCGATAATGACACAAGTAATTTCCTAAACAAAGATGGCTTAGATAATGTACAATTAGATCAGATGACCTCCAGGACTGAGACCTCTCAGTTTGGGGAGCCTGGCTGATTGGTCAGATATGATCAATATGCCCCATAATGGGCAGAATATCCCTAAGATTGCCTGTCCATGTGTTCGGTTGTCCAGTTTATCAAGGCCACTCCCATATGGTCAAATCACAGCTGCCTATAAATGGGTAGATAACACTGAACTGCCTTCACCTTCCAGGAGCCCCGTTCTAATAATCATGTCCAATGGATGCCTCCTACCCCTTGGGAAGGGCAGGAAATCCATGCTAAATCACTAGGGTATGGTTTATCTTATGCCCATTTAGTTTCCACACAAGCCAACTTTCACTTGGAAAAATGGAGGGAGAACTGTTTACATAGCCCAGCGGTGAGTGACTGTTCCCCCTCTGCTCAACAAGCAGCTGCCCTCAGCAAGGTGATAGGCAGTCTGATGAGAGCTGTCACAAGCCGCGTGTGGTACCAGCCCTGGAAGAGAGGGTGAGCTCTTCTCACCTGCCCCCTATGAAGATGGCCTGGAACCCCCCTGGGGCTCAGCAGGAGGTCAACCACCAAGCCACAAGGGTCAGAAAAGAGTGCTGGATTACAGAGAGAGGACAGTACTGGACGTTAGGCCACTTTACTCATGTCAAGGGGACATCTTGCTGCTTTCTTCTCCTCACACGCTGACTTTACACTCCAAACTCCACACCAGGCACAGCCTCATTCTTGGAGCTTTGGCTGGCCTTCCTGCCGTGGGTTTGGCTCTTGTCTCTTACAACATGTTCTTCTTTAGCTAGTGCCTCCAGGGTGCTCGGGCACTCTGCAAGGTACTCTGCCCTGTTCCAGTTTATCCTACAATGGTAGAATATCAGGGTTATTTTGCCACTGGAGGAATAAGCTCACCCACCACACGGCTCCCACTCACAGATGAGGCAACTGAGGCCTGGACTGTAGGTCACTCAGGGTCACTTGGCTAGTAAACAGGCCTGGACTAGAAACCAAGCTTGGTCTGCTGCTTCTGTTTGGATTTGGTTGGTGGAGTTTAGCCAAAAGAGAGATCCCCGGAGGTGGGAGCAGCGAGCCTCAGTTTTCTCTATGAGAAATGGGGGTAACAACGAGACCATCCTGGGGTAACAAGGAAAATGGGAAAGCTAAGTACTGGGGACAGCATAGCACCTGACACCTGCCGAGTGTGTGACAGCCTCCCGCTGCTGCTGGGAAAGAGGCACATGCAGGGCTTGTTTGGGGGCGGGGTGGGGCTCTTTCTGTGTTTTCTTAGGTCTGTGTTACCTGGGAAAGTGACCTGCCTCCTTTGGTAAAGATCAAATCACTCCATTTCCTGTATCTTTTTGGTGCGCTCTCGCATTTGGAAGCTGCTTGGCCTCCAGAGGTCCATGAGAAGTCATTACTACTGTCAGAACTGTGTTCCTATGTCCGCTTTTTAAGAGCGGTAAGGAGAGACTTGCCCAGTACCTGGACAGTTGTAATCTTGGGAGGCTTGACCTGAGTGAATGGTCCCAAGAGGAGCCATGTGATTCTGTCTGCCCAACACCAGCTGCTGCCTCCTTCCGTGGCATGAACTTGGCCTCTAGCACACCCTGACTGGAGTCTCCATGCAGCACCTTGATGCCTGCACACAGCGGCTCCTTATGTCAGGGATCCCTCTCCCTGACACACCCTCCCTGGTGGCCTGTTGAAAATCAAAGGTGTTTTGCTTGGTGAGCGCCAGTATCATCCTTCCAACCTCGGGAATGTCTACAAGGGCAAGTGGCCAGGGCCTGCCTCTTTAACTGCAGGCAGTTTTCTCTCTGACCAGATGGTGGTGCCATCTTCCCCTTGAAGTCACTGCTGGGCACACTTGGTCCAACCCTCTGCTGGTTCCTAAAACTCAGAGCTGGGTTAAGATCTTGATGCGGACTCAAAAGAGGGACTAGAAATGAAAAAACTCAGGTGAAAAAATATCCAGTCATTATTCATTGAGATATATGTGAAAACACATTGGGTATATGCACAGGCATTTCACGTAAAACAAAAAAAAAGGGCCAAGTGATACTGAGGCGTGGACGGAAGGATGGACGGGTTCTCTGGGCAGACCTCTTACATGGTTGCTTCCTGTCTGTGTCAACTGACGATAATTGAGAGGACAGTTGTACGGTGCTGTTCAGGTTTAGGGTGGAACCTGATGTTCTCTTTAAACTCTTGGCAGGTCTGGGTTTTCAGGGTGGATGTCTGGGGTCCTCTTTGACATGCCCTCCCTTGGCCCAGTCCCCAGGGTTGCACTGCCTGGCAGAGGCACCATTCAGCCCCACTGAGACATGGGGACCAGAAGTCCTCCAAGCCAGGGTGAGCCTCCCGGGAGCTCATTCCTCTAGTCCTGGCACAAGAAACCTTTTTGTTGTGGTTGTTCCTCAGCATGGAAAATACAGAATTAATTGAGTATTATAGACTAATAAATCAAACTTCACAATTTATTACTTGGTGAGATAAGTATAAAATATTGAAATCATCAATATTTTTCATTTAGAACAAGGAGAATAAGATTTAAATTACTAAACAAAACTGGTGATAAAGGAGTGGAGCAGGTCTCATAAAATATGCAGTCACACAGGCAGAGCTGTGACAGGAACGGGAGAAGCCAAGAGTCATGGAGAAGAGCTGGGAGTATAAGGACATGGGCTCTCTGTCAGCTTTGAGTCAGGTCAGGGCTAAGCTTGAGTGAGTGACCACTGCTTCCAGCTCTTCACCTGCCCATTCCAAACCTGCAAGGCCCTAAGAAAATGGACGATGAGTGCCACCCTCCCGCAGCAGAGGCGTCATGGGCACTAGGCTTTGTCAGCTGGTGATTGCACTGCACATGGCATAGCTGGTCATGGTGGGCTGCACTTTGGTGGTTGTCATGGATTGAATTTGAGGTGTCCCCCAAAGCTCCTGTGCTAATGTAGGAGTGTTCAGAGGTGAAATTATTGGATTGTGGGGCTACAATTTAATAAGTGCCTCCTAGTTTGAAAGGACTGACTGCATGATAACTGTGACAAGTGGAGCATGGCTGGAGAAGGAGGTCACTGGGGCCTGCCCTGGACAGGTACATCCTCCCGTGGCCCTCTCTCTTCTCCTTGCTTCCTGGGCCCAGTGAGTGAAGCAGCCCTCCTCCACCCACCACGCCTTCCTCCCTGGACTAAACCTCTGTTACGTAAGGAGTCAAGACGAACTTTTCCTCTCCTACGTTGTTCTTAGCTCACAGAGACGAACAGCCAACCAAAACAGTTGTCTCCTACTGTGTTCTTTTAAGAACCAGTTCAGAACTTCCTTTCCAAGACCCATCCAGGGGAAGTATAGACTGGGTGGACCCCCAGGCCTTTGCTGGGCAGTGCAAGGCTGGGTATGGCCTGAAGCTGTGTCTGACTTAGAACTAAGACTAGTTAGGTTAGAAGTAAAACGACTGGGTCAAAACAAATGGCATAATGCCCAAGGACCTGGGTTCAATCCCCAGCACCATGCAAAAGACAGACAGGAAAAAAATTAGACAATATTCTAAAAATGCTGTTATCACCTATGATTTTTTTGTCGTTCACCACAATTAAAACAAATAAGGAAAAAAAAACACTATTTCTACAAGAACTAACTTTTTCCTGATAAAACATTCTGAAGATGATTTTTTTCCAGATCATCAGTGCTGCAAATCAAAAAAGCAAAAAATCCATGTGCCTTTGAGGCTGCCTTGTCATTAGTTCCAGTTGCAGATTAGAGGGTGCAGCCCGAGGGCGAGGGATGACAATAAGAACACATCCCCTCCAGGCACGAAATCAGCCCCAAACTGGAGCCCATTAGATCTTTGGCTTGGATTATAAAAGTTGGGAATTATTGAACTGATTTTAGGGATGTAAGGGTTTAGGACCTGCTATGGAATAAATATGAGAGGGGGAAAAAATTATCCCAAGGCCAGCCATTTTCTTAGTTTGAATTTGAAGTTTTTACAAAGTACAGTTTCTACACTAGAAAGATATCCAAAGACGTCTGAAGAAAGCCGGAGCTATGTGATGTTACCAGGCGGTGCTGTAACGGGAACTGAAGGTTAATAAAACATTTCTTGGAGTTCACTGACAAAGTCTGTGGAATACAAATAAAGGAGATTGAGATGAAGGGTCTCTGATGATATCTCACCTTATCCTTTTGAAAACTAGTTTGTGCTCAGACTGAGCTTGCAAAGATAAGCATTCATCCCCTGTGAAGCAATTGTTCATTATTAATATGCTAATTCAGGTCAGGTCACCTGGAATTACCTTTCTAAAGTTTGACTTTCTCCCTCTGCAGAGTCCAGACAGAAAGCTCTTGGCAATGTGTAATTAATTAATTAGAATTAATTAGAAGCACAGCAAATTGAACAACTTGCAAGCATGTCACAAGCCAGTCATTGGTGCAGGGATTATTTAAATTGGTGTTGACTCTATGTTAACTGCTACACTGTTATCTTCCTTCCAAAATCCTAAGATACCAGAGACAGTGGTGTCGGGTGTAGAGGAAGAGAGGGGCGATGCCTTTCACCATCCATGGTAAAGGGTCATGGCCACACCTTGTTAAAAAAAATGTGAGTTACCAGCAGAAAAGTAGCCAGTTTATCTGATCATAGTTTTATGTGACATGATCACCTTCAAATTGAAGAACCAAAGACCTAGGGTGGACCATCCTTTCATGGCTCCATAAATTTTAAAAAATTATTTATTTATTTTAAATTGGTATATATGACAGCAGTGCCATGACAGCATTTTAATGGTGTCATTGCCCTTAAGAGAGAAGTCAAGATGCCTCGCCTTGTGTGCAGGGTCTCCTGCCCCGGCCGCACGGTCCTCTCCATGCTCAGCCCTCATCGCCTCCTCTCTTTGCCCCTTCTGCTCTGTGCCTCCAGGTTTTGTGTGGTTGTCAAAGGTTCAGGCACTTATCCAGGCTCCTCCCCCTCTTTCCTGTTGGCTTCCATCAGAGAGAGCTTTCCAAACAGCTGCCCACCCACGACCTACATGGGGTTCATCCCATTCTTCCATATTTGATAATTACTCGAGTGATTCGTGCTTAATCCCACTAAATGGTGGCTCCCTGGGAGCTTCATAAATCTTCAAACTTTCTAAGTTATTATGAGCCATGTGTCTAGCACAGGCTCGAAGGACAGTAGGAACACATACATAGTATTGAACGAGGATGTGATAATCTTAAGAGAGAGAGTGGCTGGATCAGATGGACCCCTCAGGTTGGCCACCTGGGTCCGGAACCTTGTCAAGATTCATTCTCTCCTCGACACTTTTACAGCCTCCTCCTTTTGCACTAAATGATCTAGAATTGGGGAACTTCTTCTCCACAGGGACAGCTAGTAAGTATTTAAGTTCTCTCAGCCACGCAGGCTCTCTTTTAAGGTCTCAAGCAGCAACAGAAGGCAGACAAGGACTGAGAGAAGCTGGGTTCCAGGACCTCACCTACAAAAGCAGAAGCAAGCTGCCTTCAGCCCAAGTCTCTAATCTACTGGACTTTTCTATGATATTCTGGTTACTTTACCCCTCATGTTCCTATTTCTGTCCTTAGAAGCCCTCCACCTTTGTTATCCTAGAAGATGCTTCCAAACCTCAGTTTAACCAGCACCTTATTTAGGAAGCTTTCCTTGGGTAACAAAACAGGATCCAACAGGCTCTGTATAGTCGGTGAATCATGAACATTCTCATGTGGCCACGTCTTCAACCATGTCCAAACAACCCCACGAATCTGCTCACTGCCCCTCGAGTACAGACTCACTCAGGGATTAAAGTCCACAAGCCCCCTTCTTTTATACCAAACATGAACTACTCCTTAAATATTCTCTGAAAGAAAATGGAAGTTGACATGTGCAAACTGAATTCTCTACAAAATGCAGACAGTGGTGGAATTTTTAAAAGAGTTTGAAATAGAGGGGAGGAAAAGAAACTCAAAGGACAGGAATGGCAGGCTCAGTGCTGGAGACACACCAGCTCAGGGTCTGGTGTCTGCCCAGCCATTCTCTCCAGAAGATGAAGTTCTTTATTCTTCCTAACTAGAATTTTCATCAGACAACAAAAACAAACTTTATTTTTCTTCCTGGCAACTCTTTAGTCCCCCTGCCTCCCCCAAGATGCCCACACTTCTTTTCTTCTTTTATCCCCACACTAACTCCTTCCCCACGTGGGGCAATTCTGACAGGTGCATAAGTCGCGGGGACCAGAGACCAGGTAGCCTCTTTCCCATGCAGTAGAGATTCAGCACCATGGACAGTGCCAGGTGGTGGGTTTGTTCTTTCAGGTGCCTCTGAATAAGAGTATTAGGCCACCCTAAGATACCATCTCACTCCAGTAAGATTGGCACTCACTATGCAGTCAAACAACAACAAGTGCTGCCGAGGATGTGGAGAAAAGGGTACTCTTGTACATTGCTGGTGGGATTGCCAATTGGTGCGGCCAATTTGGAAAGCAGTTTGGAGATTCCTGGGAAAGCTGGGAATGGAACCACCATTTGACCCTGCTATTGCCCTTCTCGGACTATTCCCTAAAGACCTTAAAAGAGCATGCTAAAGGGATGCTGCCACATCGATGTTCATAGCAGCACAATTCACAATAGCTAGACTGTGGAACCAACACAGATGCCCTTCAATAGATGAATGGATAAAAAAAAAAAGTGGCATCTATACACAATGGAGTACTATGCAGCACTAAAAAATGACAAAATCATAGAATTTGCAGGGAAATGGATGGCACTAGAGCAGATTATACTTAGTGAAGCTAGTCAATCCCTAAAAATCAAATACCAAATGTCTTCTTTGATATAATGAGAGCAACTATGAACAGAGCAGGGAGAAAGAGCAGGAAGAAAAGATTACCATTAAACAGAGACATTAGATGGGAGGGAAAGGGAGAGAAAAGGGAAATTGCATGGAAATGAAGGGAGACCCTCATTGCTATACAAAATTACATATAAGAGGTTGTGAGGGGAATGGGAAAATAAACATGGAGAGAAATGAATTACAGTAGATGGGGTAGAGAGAGAAGATGGGAGGGGAGGGGAGGGTTGATAGTAGGGGATAGGAAAGGTAGCAGAATACAACAATTACTAATTGGGCATTATGTAAAAATGTGGATGTGTAACCGACGTGATTCTGCAATCTGCATTTGGGGTAAAATTGGGAGTTCATAACCCACTTCAATCTAATGTATGAAATATGATATGTCAACAGCTTTGTAATGTTGTGAACAACCAATAATAAAAAAAAAGAGTATTAGGCTGAACTACTCCTTTTCAGTGACCTACAAAGATGGCCCCATCTTATATAGTTCAATCTAACAAAACTCATAAGAGAAGGGAGAGTTCGACTAGATTTTAGTTTAATGGCCCCTCACCTGTTCACATCAGGTGCCTGCTTACTGGGCCGTCACTGGACAATCTAGGTGATGGGCAGGTCTATAATCCTGCTTTTCTCCTCATGGCCTGGAGACATGCAGCTGTCTTGATCACAAGATGGGTGACATTAGCATCTCAATCCTGAGCTGGCCAGGGCCCTTGAGGAAGCTGAGTGGCACATGGCAGGGGATGTCCTGACAGTCTGTAACAAAATCCAGCACAGGGGGATCATGGGTGGACTAGCTGAGCTCCTCAGCACTGAATCTGCACTCCAATCTGGTGTGCAGATACTTGGCCAAAAGAAGACGGGGCAGTCTGGGTTAAACTCCAGAAGAATCTAGCAAGGCAGCTTCTCATGTCCCAGTCATGTCTGCTGCTCAAGGCAACTTTTAAGCACAAATGAAAAATCAGAGAAGAGATGCTGAGTTAGGATTCTAGAAATGGGGGAGAAGGCTTTATGTAAGAAAGATGAGTCTATTCCTGTAACTTGTATTGCCTCATTTATAAAAGGCAGGGACAGATGGGATCACTTTGATGAGCTAGAATGTGTATGAAGTTCCACTTGCTTTATTTCCCTTCATTTAAATATGCTTATTAGTAATATGTGTGTCAGAAGAAGATCATGTGCTATCCGTCATTGCCAAACAAGGAACAATACCATGTAAAATATGTGTGCATGCTTGTGACAGTTCTAGCAACTTCACTGAACTTGGTTTTGAAATAGGCAGAATAGCTTTAGCTGAGTTCCTAATGCATGGCTTTGGGCTGGGTTCCCCCTTGGGGAATTCTCCAAAGACAGGTGTCATTTATTTCTTGTCTATTGATCTGTTATCTAGAGGGGGATAAAAGAGACTCCCTGATAAACTCATTCATTGTTCATTTGTTATATTTCTTGAAAATCCATATGGAAGACACTGTTCTGGTGTTTTGTGGGAATAAGACAAATTCTTGCCTTCCAAGGCTTGCATTCTAGTGGAGGTGTCAGACAAAGAAATGGCTACAGAATAGCCCTGTGGCAACATGGTTAGATACCTCTAGAGTGGACTCCCACAGTGTCTGTCTGTGATTGGCTTATTCTGCTAACATAGTGTCCTCAGAGACCCTCTGTGTTGTACCACGTGTCAGAATTGCCTTCCTCTTCAAGACTGAGCCACACTCCTCTGTGTGGCTAGGATGCATTGTGGTTTCCCATTTGTCCCTTGGTGGACACTTGTTTTCTTTCACATCTTGGCTGTTGTGAGTGGTGCTATTAGAAACATGGGTGTCCTCACTTCTCCTTGAGACCCTGATTTCAATTCCTTTTGAAGTCCACTCAGATGTAGGTGCAAATTGAAGATTTAGAAGCATTGCCCTCTGGCATGGGGGATCCTCATGGAGGTGGAGCTGTTCTGCCTGTTGACTGTGGGTCAGCACAGTATGATAAAGCTGCATGGAACAAAGTACACACACACACACACACACACAAGGTCCACAGGCCCAGGCTGTCCACACCCTGGGAGGATGTCACTGTCAACATGCTGTCCTTGGCACTGTCCTAGAGTTTTATACAATTTTACTGGGGGAGCTAGTTAAGATACTAATGGTTTCTCTTTGTGCTATTTCTCACAACTGCATGTGAACTTCAGAATAAAAGTTTCATTTTGAAAAAGCAAGCTTTGTTCTCACCATCCTTGATTTGAGAGGACCCAGATGGAAAGGGAAGGTGGTAGACATCCGTCTAGAAGGGTGAGAAATTCTCAGCATTGTTCCAAAGGAGGAACTGGGGCAGGGGCTGAGACAGACCCAGGGTGCTGAGTGGATTCTGAGTCCTGGGAGCCAGGAAAGCTCCAGGCCCAGACTGTAGCCCAGAGTGGAACAGATGGGAAATGGAGCTGAGATCCAGGGAGACAGGGTCAGGACCAGTACTCGGGTCTGCACGTGTTCTATCGCCGGGCAGGCCAGTGTTCCAGATGGCACTGGTTCTGGGAAGGGTGGGCTGTGCAGGACCTTGACCTTGGCCCCATCTTCTCCTCACAAGGAGATTGGAAAAGGGGCCTGGTGCTGTGTTTCCTCTTAATTCTCTAAATGAACTTCAGCACCATGTGGATGACTTTCCAGGGGCTTCAGATGATAAACCCTAATAAGGAACATGATGGTCGGTGGGGTTTTTCTTGCCTCATGTGAAACTTCAAAGGTTCTAGTGACTGCTGTTTATTTAGCCCTTGTTGTGTGCCCAGGGATTTCGCTAAGTGCTTTACAAATCTCACTTATTTTCTGTGAGATAGGTTCTACTCTTCCATTGTGAAGATGAGGCGATCGAGATTTGAAGAAGGTGACTGAATAGCTTAAAAATCACAGAGCCTGCAGGAGAGAGAATTGGAACTTGAAGTCCTGGCTCCCCGAATCGAAAGTCCATGCTTGGAATCTCAGCTCTTTCCTGGTTCATAGAATTTATCAGCGAGATTAAAAGTGTAGCATGACAGAGAAAGCAGACCTCGACAACAGCGATGGTTCACATGATAGAGCTGATGAGACCAAGTTCCATGTTGGGTCAAGTGCATTGAAATTCTTCTTTTATCTAAAAATTTAGAGACCTGTGAGGACTAGAAAAAACATAGTGATACCATGTTCTGCTCTAATCCTGTCAATCTCATGTGCATGTGCTGCAGGCTCCGCACTCCTCAGCAGTGCTCAAGGGCCAGGTGTCCCTGAGTTTAATAATGGTACACTGTGCCCCATTTGAGGACAGTCACTGTCTGAATAGGTTGCAATTTTTAAATAAATCTTATTTATTCTTTTTAACTCTGAAATTAATACAATGCAGTATATCTCTCATATATAGTTTTTTCAGTCATATTTTTATTTCATATGTATATTGCATTCACAAAGACTTTATTATTAATATATCTTTACATTTTATAAAGTGTTCTGTGATGTGGTTTCACTGTGTGCATACTTCGTTACTCTCCTCTTAGAACATTGTGGTGTTTCTGGTTTTTCCTATATTTAAGAAATATTGAGGCTGGGTATGGTGGCACACACCTATAATTCCAGCAGTTCAGGAGGCTGAGGCAGAAGGATCGCAAGTTCAAAGCCAGCCTCAACAAAAGCAAGGTGCTAAGCAACTCAGTGAGACCCTGTCTCTAAATAAAATATAAAATAGGGCTGGGAGTGTGGCTTAGTGGTTGAATACCACTGAGTTCAATCCCTGGTACCCCCTCCCCAAAAAAAAGAAATATTGAAATAAGCATGCATGTTAACACGCGTGCACACACACACATGCCCACATGCACATACACACACACCATGGCTAGATTTCTACAAGTGAATCTTTCCAGTCTTGTGTGGAGCATTGACAATTCTATTTAAGAATGAGGTTTCAACATCAGAAATGTATGAGAACTTGTTTTCTCACAAGTTTGCCAAATGCAGACTTAGCCTTTGCTAATTATTTTATAAGTTAAAAAATATCTCATTCTATAATATTTTTTACAGTCTTTTAAAAAATTTTAGATCCAAAAATTTTTTAATTTTTAGTTTTGCTAATTTCCATTCTTTTCCTGTTAATTTTTAACCAACTTCTTGTATATTCAAGATAAGCTGATATCTTATGTGACATACCTATTTTTCAGTTTTCTGTTTATCTCATCATGATATTTTAGTCATATAAAAAGCTTGCATTTAAGTAGCTTAATCTATGAATAATTTACATGGTAAGAATGCCTTTAATTCTGGCTCAGAAAGAGGTCTTCTCTACTCTGTTACATAAATATTAAATGACTTTTCTCTCCTAATACCTTAACCTATCTGAAATTCATTAGGCTATACTTTAATTTTTTTACATATTAACTGTAATTTTTAGAGAACATAATATTTAATAAAATATATTTTAATACTATTTAACCAAATGAATTTAAGTCTATAAACTTAAAAAAAAAGACTTGTATTGAATCCTATCACTCTGAGTTTCACTCTGGAAGAGAGGAGAGGGCAAGTGAAAACAAAATCCCTAGTAATTGTTCTGCTGTGGCTTTGTTTTCAAAAGTATTATATTTTTCATCTTTGCAAAGAAATCTCCTTAACCCTTGTGCCTCTCCTTAATGGATCCGGCATAATTCCATCATGCATGATTTATCCAATTTCTACTCCAACCAATTAAAATTTTCATCCTATGCCCCCCCCCCCTGAGGCAGAGGGTATTCACTAGGACCTCACCCAACCTGCTTAAGTAAAATTATTTTGAATATATGCATAGATTTCTTCCACCCAATTAAAGTTACTTCAAAAGTTAAATAGAAAAATACCCTCAAAGTACACTGTGGTTATGAGCATGCATACATAGAAAAAATGTTTCCATTACATCTAGTAAAAAAGAAAGAAAAAAATAAAAAGCAAAATTTTACATTGAGAAAGGAAGTACTAACTCTAAACAGAGCAAGATTTACAAATAGCATCAGGATCTTTAATTAGTATCCTAACAAGTAGGAAAAATTTTTAACCCTTTGATTGATGTTAGAGGCAGCTGTAAACATGGAGTAAGTCCATCTAGGGAGGAGGGGCCACACATAACTGTGCGGATGAAGGTGGAGGAGTGTTCTAAAGGCTGAGGATGTCTGTCCCAGGTAACCCTCCTCTAGGAGTTGGTCCATAATGAAGTTCAACTTGAATAAGGAAATAAAGCTGAGAAAAATAATTTGAAATGCAATTTCTCTCCCCAAAGAGAAACCTGGATTATTGCAATAGGAAAGTGACTGTAGGCTGACTCCCGGGTGTTGGCCCAGTGTGCTGCAAACACGTGAGCCAGTATCTAACTACTGACAGTATCTGACTACTGACTGGGAGATGGGGGGGTTCTCCTGGGGGGGCCCTGCGGGGAGGGTGGGGCAACCCCACATCCACACACACACCAGCCAGGGAATGACCAAGTGCTGCTGCTTGGGGCTCATTGGGCTGCCATGGGGATCTTGATGTGGGGAGCACCCCGGGTGGTGGAAATGCCCAGGAGATTCATGCCAAGGTCTCCAAACTCTCCTCTGCATGACAAGCCAGCATTCAGAATGCGCCCCAGGCCTGGAATTGTGCTGCCCACTCATTCACCTTTCCAGTCCTTAACAATAAACCTGAGACAGGTATGGGACATACCACTTGTTGCTCACGCAGAGGGCACCCTGAAGGCCTGTGGCTTACCACCATGAGGTCACCCATCCTCCCGGGTGACCGGGGATGACTTTGCTTTTTACTCGTTGTTTTGGCTTAACTGTTAATACTACCTACTTTCATTCTAAAAAGCGTTCTGATGAGAACAATAAATCACATGGCCTCTGTAACAAAGTACCCCAAATGCAGGGACTCACAACCAACACACCCTTGTCACCTTGCAGTTCTGCAGGGGTGGTGTCTGACATGGTTGACACAGGGCTAAAATCCAGGTGTCTGCAGAGCTACATTAGTTTCTGGCCACTCCAGGGGAGAATCCCCTTCCCACCTTCCCAGCCTATGGGGACTGCCCACCTCTCTCAGCTGGTGGCCTTCCTCCGTCTCCACAGCCCACTGCTCTGACCTCCTTGTCCTCTTTCTTCTCAAGGACCTTGAGGGCCACCCAGAAAATCCAAGCTCTTCTTTCTCTTTTAGGGTCAATTGATCTGCAACTCTATTCCTCTTTATCAGGTAAATGAACATATCTGCAGGTTCCAGTGATTACGGAGGATAAAGATCTTGGAGCAGGAGAGGGCATTATTGTGCCCACCATATCTCCTGGGAGGCAAGGGAACTGAGCTGAAGTCAGGGTTCTGACTCCAAGTCCAGGGCAATTTCAGTGATCATGAAGCTGTGCTTTTGAGGGAGTCTTGTTGCATATTTGTGAAATTCTAGAAGGTGGGCAAGAGTGAGGATCACAGAAACTCAATAAGAATACCTATAAGTACTTTTAAAAATTGTTTACATTTGTTCTTTTTGGATATACATTACAGTAGAGTGTATTTTGACATATTATATGTACTTAGAATAAGCATAATTTGTTCCAATTAGGATTCCATTATTGTGGTTGTATAGGATGTGGAGTTACACTGGTTGTATTCATAAATAAGGATATATGAATACATAAGGATTCATATATAAGGATTGGAAAGATATGTCTGGTTCACTCTACTGTCCTGCCTATTCCTCTCCCTTCCCATCATTCCATTTGTCTAGTCCAATGAACTTCTGTTCTTCACCTTGCTTATTGTGGGTTAGCATCCACATATCAGAGAGAACATTCTGCC
Organism: Urocitellus parryii; assembly: GCF_045843805.1. Classification (NCBI taxonomy): domain Eukaryota; kingdom Metazoa; phylum Chordata; class Mammalia; order Rodentia; family Sciuridae; genus Urocitellus; species Urocitellus parryii. The sequence goes on along the minus strand of NW_027552070.1, from coordinate 139,879 downwards.
TTTAGTTTTTGAGGACTGGCTTATTTCACTCAGCAGGACATCCTCCAGTTTTCTCTATTTACTGGAAAATGCCATAATTTCATTCTTCTTTATGGCTGAGTAATATTCTGTTGTGTATATATATCACATTTTCCTTATCCACTTATCTGTTGTAGGGTACCTAGGTTGGTTCTATAGCTTGGTTATTGTGAATCAATCTGCTATAAACGTTGAAGTGGATATGTCACTGTACTATGCTGATTTTAAGTCCTTTGGGTGTAAACCAAAGAGTGGGATAACTTGGTCAAATGGTGGTTCCATTCCAGGTTTTCCAAGGAGTCTCCATATTGCAGTTCCATCAACAATGTATAGTTAAACCTTTTTCCCCACATCCTTGCCCACATTTATTGTTACTTGTATTCTTGGTAATTGTCCTTCTAGGTCAAGGGTAAGATGGAATCTCAATGTAGTTTTTATTTGCATTTCTCTAATTTCTAGAGATGTTGACCATATTTTTCATATACTTTTTGACCATTCATATTTCTTCTTCTGTGAAGTGCCTGTTCAGTTTGTTTGCCCATTTATTGACTGGTTTTTTGTTTGATTGTTTTTTGGTGTTAAGTTTTTTGAGTTCTTTTTATATCCTGGTGATCAATACTCTATCTGAGGTGCTGGTGGTAAAAATTTTCAAAGCTTTTTCTATGAAGAACATCACTTTAATTTTAATAGGAATTGCATTATTCAAAGCACTAATTATTAAACACTGCAAAAGGCTGCTCCTGCCCTCTAGTTGCCTATGATCTGATGGGACCATGAGTATGCTCTCAACTAATATAGAATATATATGTTTCTACCAAAACTGAAATGAATAAATTGATAAGATGTTAAATACGTAAGACTCGGGTACAAAAGAGTGGGCAGGTTAAGCATCACCTTGATAATGAGTTAGGACTAGTTTTATCATTTTCTTATCACAACAACTATTGTACCTTTGGTGGAAAATATAATTTTTAGAAATATTACAACCCCTCTCAACCCTTAGGGATCACGTGTTCTATGCAAATAGTATACATGGTTTACAAAAATCCTGTGAGCTCACTTCCAGGGAGTTTTCACATAATTGAGCTGTGGGCATCTCTGAGGTTCTGGAGACCTGCTTCTGAACCACTTTGCAGGAGGGTTTTATCAGGTTAATGTCACAGCACCTCCCCATCAACGAGTCTCATCTCCTCCTCATCTGGGGGCAAACGCTGGCGTCTTAGCTTTGCATGACTTCCAAGGTAGAATGTCATCAAACACACGGTTTCTTTGCACTCACAGTCACGCCTAATCAGGAATACCCCATGGTTAGGCGATGTGTATCTCCAGTTGCCCACAGTGAACTTGCCGAGGATCACAGTTCTAGCGTTACAAATGTGCTCTCTTATAAGATATTTGAAAGGAAAGGAATGAGTGCCACTTTTGTTTATAACTGGTAGATTGGCTCAAGTGGAAGTTCCTAAGAGGTGTTCCAGAGATGGCATAAATGGCAGCATCTGTGCTGGAAAGCCTTTTAGTGCCTCAGGAGGCAACGTGGACGGAAAACACTGACTTGGGTAGCAGATATCTTCATCTCCAAAGGAGAAGCCGGTTCTCCCCAGGTTAGAGTGTGTCTGACATGTGCTCTTCGTTCTCCAGGATCTGAGGACTGCAGCAGAGAAGTGTGCGTGATGTGGCCACATGCACTCCTCTGACACCCAGATGTTCAACCATGTCATCTCAAAACAGCAGTTTAGACTGTGTGTGATTTGTTACTCCATTTAAATATTTTGCCCAAAGAAAAACTATCAGAGTCGAGAAAGGTCATTGAAGTACTTCCTAAATTGTTTTTCTTCAAAATGGTTCAGGAGTCCATCTGTTGTTTCTGTGCTTTGCTCCGACTCCATTGATCCAGGCTTCTCCTCTGTGACTTGGGTCATCCCATGTCATGAAAACTAATTTTGAAGAGCAAGATCCTCCCTTTTGGCCTTCACTCAAAAGAAATCCTTGTAGCACATTTTGTTTTTCATTGTGTCACCCCTTTGGGTACGATCACAGCATCCAATTCTGTTGGATTAACTCCTGCCTTTTGTGGTGGGAGATGAGAGGATGAGCCAGATGAAGGGCAAGATGTTTATCCTCCATGGTGGAGCGGAAGGACAGGGCACGTATGCGAGCTTTTAATCTGGTTCATTATGTTCCTGTTTTTGAAAGGCGTCTTTGTTGATGCCGTGTACACGCAGCCAATCTGTTGTTATGATGCATTAATTGGCTTGAAGAGTCATCCGCTTGCATGTTGTGAATTGATGGTTCACGTCTCCAGTGGAGACATCCCCACTCGTCCCCCCCCCCAGCATGGACAGGAGGATGAGGGCACCCAGCACTGGAGTGGCTGTTCAGCAGACCCTTCCCAGTTCAAGAGTGGAGCTGCCCCTCCTCTAACCCCACACACAAGACTCAACAGGCCAGGATTCTGCCCCGCCCCCCAGAAGTGGGGCACAACCTCGTGCACTATCAACATTTCCACTCTAGGATGAATGCTTTGTTCTGAAGAGATGCACCCCATGTCTCCCTCCTATTCCATTTATTCATGGTGGTCATCTGAGAGTTATGTTCTTAAGGACAGCTTTGATTTTCTTTCCACAAAGTCTGACCTCCCAGGAGGGCACACGGAGCCGGGCGGCTCCCGTGATGTTTCTCAGCCTGTTTGCGGCACACTGCTGCCCAACCCTCGAGGCTCATGGGGTGTTCTTGTGTGTTTCCATGCGCACGAATAAAAACACCCAAGCTCTCCAGACTCCTAAATTCATGCATAATTTTGCACTGGATGAGGCAAGTTTAAAAAATGGCCATCAATAAGAAGCACAGCTATTCACAACATAATTAGTAAAGAAAGCACAACTAAAATCATCAGGGGGGCCCATATGGCTACAGCGAGGGAAACGTGGATTTTGGAGTCAGGGATAAGCCTGGATCCTGCCTGATGGGCCCTGGGACCCTTTTTGCTGACCTTTTTTTTTTTTTTTTTTTTTGCATCAAGAATTTCTCTAGGTCGCATGGAGCCCATGGTATTGAATGCTCAGACATAGATTAAATGCCAAATAAATGTTAATTCGCTTCTTTTAAAAAGTCATCAGTTTGATGCACTTTGATGCAAAGGAGGTTTGTTGGTCAATTAAGACCACTGAGTCGACTGGCCCAGGGCCCTTGGCGTGGGGCCCACTCAGCACCCTGTGCCAAGATGGAGAGCAGGGACAGATGCCCACAGCTGAGGCCAGAACTTCTTACTGTCTTCTCTTAAAGAGGTATTGCTTCTTCAGAAGAGAGCTTTGTGCCAGCAGCAACACATGAAGTGCGTGTGGTGTGCCACGCCAGGGACTAGGGGGTCACTGATGTGCAGGGACATCCACCAAACCCTGCCTTCCTGGGGCCAGATGCTATTGACGTAATCATCACCCCACTGAGTATTGGCCTCATATCATGGAAAGGGCTGTAGGGTTCTGGGGCTGCAGGAGTACACACCAGGGGCTCCCCAGCCGCTGCAGGGGAGGGCGAGCTCTGTCGTGTTGGGTCTGAAGGATGAGCAGGGCTCCAGTGGGAAGCCCATGTGCAGCAGGAGGGCTGTGTGTGACAGTAGCTGTGCTGGGGGGGACGTCGTGAGCTGGGGATCTGCAGGGGCCAGTGTAGCCCAACAGTAAGGCACGGTAGGGGCCTCTTGTGATATGGAATGGCTTGGGCACATGGCTGGAACCAGATTATAGAAGGATTTATCAAATGAAAGGCATTCGCTATTTATCCTAAGAGGGACAATAAGACACCTTCAATGTGGTACCACCCCTGGCACCACATTTCTAAATACAAATTTAAAAAACAACCGTGTATGCCCTGTAAAGAACAGAGTGCTTTGGGAGGTGACTGGTGCAGCACAGGTGTCCTACCACATCTTCTGGGTGGCCAGGGCAGAAAGGGCCTGCCAGCTGACGGCAAGGCCAGGTTGAGAGCAGGCCTGGGCTGAAGACAGGACGAGTTCTGCATGTCCACTGTGGTCCCTGGAGAAGCCACCCTCTGGGCCACATTTAGAGCCAAATGGTCAATGCACAGTGCCTGGGTCTTGCTCTCTAGTTTCTCAGAATGCCTCACCACCAATAGTGGCTTTGAAGAATATTTTGACTAAATTATTTAACAAGGAAAAAGAGTTCTACTAGTTCCAGAAAATTCAAGCCTGGCCTCTTGAACACTGGGAGCAAGAGCTGGCTGGAAATCCAGCATAGGCTTGCATCAGGCGCTTCCCTGGCTCATTCCCTGAATAGCACCAGACTCCTGAGGCCCTGTGAAGGCTGCACGGATGACTGACAGGAGGGCTCCTGGGGACTGTGCCCTGCAAAGCCCATCCCCAACACCAGGAGGATGGGGTACCAGGCCCCTGAGCACAGCCCAGCGTGCCTCTCACGCCTCCTGGAGCTCCATGCTCAGCATATGGGACGTGCCAGCATTCCCTGGCACCAGGACCAGGTGCTGCCACCTTCCATGTGCACCACCTTTTCCAGTGTGCAGCAGGAAAGGCCTGTCACAGGACCACCAAGTGCTGATTCAGAAGACATCCTGAGGAGCCAGCTCTCTCACGACCCTCGGGTCCCCATGGAGAAAATGCCATTGCAGTTGGGTACAGAAGTCCCACCCAGGCTAAGGCCACTGGGGCCCAGGCCTGGGCACTGTCCCCGTGAGCTGCCCATCCGTGCCTCTCCATCTGGCCCTGGGTCGGCAGCATGGTGCTCACCATTCTGCTCGGCAGCTTCTTGGAACAAACGTGTGTCATGTGTTCATCATGCAGAGGGGACACTGCAAGGTGGGAAACCTGACGTGTGTGTGCCCACCTCTGCGTGTGTGTGGCGTGTGTGTCTGTATCTGCATGCAGGTGTTTCCATGCAGGTCTCTGTGTGTGTCTGTAAGGGGAAAACAGGATCCTTCGCAGACCAGGGGCAGCCGCACCACCTGGCCTGTGCGCTGGATGTGGCCACGTGGACAGTTGTCCCCAGCTGTGGTTTCTTGAGCACCCCCGTCTGGCTCCATGGGGACGTTTTTCTGTGTCATACCTCACACTCCAGGGCAGGGCAGCCACTGAGAGGAAGAGCAGGAGGCCTCAGGTTCGGAGGTGGAGGGCTGGTTTCCATGTCTCCTGGGCTCCTCTCACAGGGGACTCCGAGAAGTGGCCTCAGGAAGCCGACTGTGCATTCTGGCTTTGAGAGCCTTTTTTCCTGCTTTGTTTCTGAGCCTCAAACGTGGCCACCAGAATCCATCCTGGGAATCCCAGGAGACAAATGCTGTTCTAGACGTTTCAAACTGTGGACTTGTGAGTTTGGGTTAGGAAGAGAAAAGGAAATGAGCGTCAGCAACACTTATTTTCTGATACTGGAAGTGCCCTCTGGGACTTGGAGTCCCACTGCAGAAAGTGCGGCCTTGGCCAAGGAGGGTGTGGCCTTCACCTGGGCACAGTCAGGAGAACCCAGGCATAGCCAGAGCTCCCCCAGGAGGGGCACGGCGTGTCCGGCTGGGCTCACCAAGGCACCTTCCTGCATCCCCCAGGGCATCAGCGTCACTAATGTGCCTTTGCAAAAGGAGAAGGGCTCTCAATAAGCCACCAGCACTTCCTGCTAGAGGTTCCCTCCTCCCCTACACAATCCTCTGTTAGGAACAAGCATGATGGACTTTGCCCTCACCTTGGCCTTCCTTGGCAGATCACAGGAAGAAAGCTAGCCTTCCTCACTGGGCTCGCAGCTTCCAATGCAAAGAATCCAGACTGGGGCTGAGGCTTGACTCACCCCATTTAGAGTTGAGTGGAGCCCTCCTTTTTGGACTTAATTTTATATCACACCCTGTCCTCAGAACACCAAGTCTGTTTCTGCCCCAGGGCCTTTGCACTTGCTACTTCTGCCATCTGGGCCTCTTTCTATTCATTTTTGTGTGGATGTCTCCACTGTTTTCTTGACGCTAGAGTCTCAGCTGAAATGTTCCTCGGCAATAAGCTTTTCTCAACCATTTTATCACTCTCACATCCTCCTACACACAGTTTCTCAAGCACACAGATGTGCTCCCTCGGGGTTGTCTCCTGTGGTAGCCACTAGCTGCATGCAGCTGTTGAGGCCTTGAAGCATGCCTCTTTTGGAGAACTGAGTTTTTAAAAATGTTGGTTTAAGTTAAATAGCCACACGTGGCAAGTAGTTATAGTGAGGCTGGTCCAGCCGCAGGAGACAGACCTGCTTCATCACCTTTGTTGCTAATGAAATCACCTTGCTCACATGTTCTGTCTGTTTCTCACCCACCTCTCCACACCAGGAACCTTTTTTATTAACGTCGTACTTCAGCCTCAGCACAGCACTGCAAGTCCTCAAAGATTTCTTGTTATTTTTGAAATGAGGAAATGTGGGGCTGGGGTTGTGGCTCAGCGGTTGAGCGCTCGCCTAGCACATGTAAGGTGTGGGGTTCTATCCCCAGCACCACATAAAAATAAATAAAAAAAGATATTGTGTCCAACTACAATATATATATATATATATATAATTTTTTTAAATGAGGAAATGCCAGTTAGGGGTAGTTGGCTGTTTTTTTTTTTTTTTTTTTTTTTTGAGATGATCCCAAATTCTTGGCTTCTGTTTATTTTTGTAAAAAAAGGAAAAAAAAAACAACCTACCTGGACAGTCAAACTCTGGCTCATTTTGTGACATAAAATACTGGTTGGTTGTCTACTTACATAATGGGTTTTCTGAAACTCAGCCTGACATTCTGTGCTCTTCCTACTCAGCCCTATCTCCTTGTTGTCTATTTGTCTTTCTGTTATGTTGGCAAGGGTCTGGGATCGGCCCCTCCCAGTTTTAATATACCCGTTCACTTGGCAATGTGATCCTGATTCCCAGTCCCTCCTGTGGTTTATGACACTGGCCAAATCTTAAAGAATGTGGAAGTTCACGGCTCAGATACAAGATATTTGTTATCTTTAGACAAAGGATTTTTGGTCAAATTAAAGTCGAATCCTTGGCTATTTTGAGAGAACAAAAAGTCATAGCTTTGTTATAGCATGAAATTACCCCCAAAGCTTTGTTGTGATTGATTTTTTTGTTTTCATTATTCTCATAATAGCTCTCAAAAAAACATGAAAATGTAAAATTCCTTCTCTGTAAGATCTCCTTTGGGTTCAGGTGTTAAAAGGCTCTGCCGATTTATTTATTTTATTAATAAGGTAACTTTACATTATTTTATCTGCTCCAGAAATCAAGATGGTGTGTGTGCACAGGTGTGCATGTATGTGAGTGTGTGTGAATTTTCTGATGAGAGTAAAGATGAAATCATGCTAAAGAAACAACAAAGAAGACAATTCCCTCCCCACTCACCTGATTTCCCTGCTCACACCAAACCTGTCCCCCTTGTGCACCCTGTTTGCGCCAGGTACGCGCCGTTCTGTGCATTACTCAGTGCTCTAAGGAATCAACACAGCTTAATTATTTTTTCCTGATGGCTACAGTCTATCACGTTGCCACACTGACGTGAATTCAGCTTGTCCCCTTCCACTGGACATTTACCTGGTGGCCAGTGGGCTTTTATTAGAAATAACACTGCAGCAAATATTTCCCTCCAAACAGTGCCACTCTGAGAGGACCAGGAGTCATAGCAACATGGAACAAAGCGCCCCAGTCCTCCGTGGTTTTGTTGAATTTTGTGGCGCTATTTTCTGAAGGGCTACGATACCACCAGGTGGGGGACGGCTGCACTGATTTGTCTCCACCGTTCTTCTCTTTCATTTCTGAGTTTGGGATAATTTGACTTTAGCATTGATCATAGCAGTGGCAACTATAGCCACAGCTAGTGCTCTTGTGAAGTCTTCTGTCCCAGGCCTTACATGAGGTGCTTAGACATATCGTTACGGTGGTTGACCCTGGACCTGGAGGTGTTCTCGCAAGGTCAAACTGGAATCCCCGGATTAACATTTGCTGGCTTCTGAAACCTACCCAGAAGTGGCTGTGGGGTCCCTGAGAGGACTGAGTGAGTGACTAGGGCCACCTGCCCACAGCTGCTTGTTATGACTCTAATGGTGTTTCTGTTGGCCTATTTGATGGATGAGGAAACTGACAGCTGAGGGTCTTGCTCAAGGTCACAGTGGGTGCCCTCTTGTGCTGGGATCCAAAATGCAGACCCTTTCCCCAGAGTTCTGACTGCAAATGCCTTTTTTTTTTTTTTTTGTCACTGAAACACTGCTGCCTGCCACCTTTGCCGGGAACAGCACTCATCCAAGAAGGGTGGCTGTTCTTGCCAAATGCAGCGAAGGCAGAACTGAGCACAGAAGATGGGAACATGAAGTCCCCGTGGTTCTCAGGGGGTGCCATGGCGTAATTCCTTGCTTCTAATCCAGGGCAGCTGGGTCTGGGTGCTGCCTTCCTGGGGATCTGAAGGCGGCTCTCTGTGGAAGTGCTTCATGGGCCTGGGGAATCCCAGGACCTGGTGAAAGCCGCTGGGCAGGAATCTCGAGGTCCCACTCAGGGCCCTGCAGATCCTGGCTTTCCGGCATGAGCCACGTCTTCTAAAACACTGCCTGGCGTGCATTTCTCCTGAATGTAAACACTCAAACTCATCCCTTAATGTGCTCCGTTCATAAATGCTTAGTCAAATACTTTTATTAGCACAACATTCCTTTTAAGAATAATGATGTTGGATAAACAAAAACAATGTAAGCACATTTTCTCAGCTAGGGATGATTGTGACTTTTTTTTTTTTAACACTCTTTGAATATTTGATGAATTAATTGTAATTTCCCAGGGGAATCTAACATGAGCTGATCTCTGCCTTCTGTGCTGAGATGTTTGGTTTCTATTCCACTCCCAGTGCCTATCCATTGAGACCAAAGTTTGAATATGGCCACGGGCTCATAATCTTGCAGACATAGCCTACTTACTTTCTCTGGGAAACCAGATTTCAGTCTTCATAATGAGTTAAGGCCTTATTTCTCCCCCTTTCTCTTTGCCCAACAGCTGTTCGTGGAGACGACTGATGTCAACGGCAAAACCCTGGAAGGGCCCGTGCCTATGGAAATCATCCTGATCTTTCAGAATGACAACAGGCCAACCTTCCGGGAAGGCCCCTACATCGGCCACGTATGGAGGGGTCGCCCACAGGTACGTGGGGCTGCTTTGCGTCAGCGTGATAGCTTGGACAGTGGCACTCTGTGGAATTCGGGGACTCCAGACACTGTTGTCCTGCTGTCCTAACTCGGGGGCATGCACCAGCATTGACGCAGCACTTCCCTGGGTGGCAGGCAGCCCAAAATGATGAGGCTCTGAGCTATAAAGTGTCTTCCCTTGTCCCTGCGGGGGTCCTCTGGGATGACCACCTCCAAGTCTCTGATGCTCAGCTGGTGTTGAGCACGTGTGATATCTGGCCACCTGTGTCAGGGCGGGTAGGGCTGAGCGCTGTGATACGGTGAGGCCTAGAGAACGGTTATTTCTTTTCATTGTCGCCTTTTAATGAGAACAATATGGTGAAGCAGGTAGGACTCCTTTCCCTCTCCTTGGAGATATGCACAGAGGAAGCTTTGCTCAGTTAGAGGCCCAGAGGCAAGCGCGTGCCTGGTGTTATTGAGTCACTCGGGTACCAGGAAGCTCCCTGTGATCGCGTCCCCAGGTCCACCCTCCTGGGGAGGCTTTAGAAGTTAGAGCTCCCTTTCCTGGCCCAGAACATACTAATTAAAGCACCGTGGAGCCAACAGCAGAAGCCACTCCCGAGTCCGATGCTAGAAGAAGGAAGAACAAAGGAGGAAAATCCTTATTAAGCTGGACTTTGATTTTAAGCTTTAAGATACACTTGAGTGAAAGGAACTTTTATTAAAAGGACCACTGTCTCCGGGTCCAAGATTATGCCCAAACCATAGGTGACAGAGTCAGGGCAGTGGAGGCCCGAGGACTGCTTGGCCAGTTTTTTCCCCTAGCTGCTGAACTGATGGGATGTATCAGTGACATGTAGATGTGGAGGCTCAGGAAGCGTTGCCATGGCAACCTGCCCAGACTGCCAGGTGAATAATTGTATGCAAGGTGCCTGAAACCTCCCTTGGGCTTCTGGGAGCTGGGTCTCTGGCACCTCATCAGAGCCCCCAAGGGCAGGAGCGACCCTCTCCCTTCCCAGTGTGCTCTGTGTGCAGAGGGTGTTTGGGGGTGTGGAGCAGAGGAGGGACAATAGCCCACCCAGAGGCAGAGCTGCGGGGAGGGCAGATCAGATGCTGTCAGGGCAGACAGGCTGCTTGCTGCTCTTGACGGAGAGAGGGCTTCAGTGACAGAGCCCCTGGAATTTGGGTTGGATGTTTACAGAAATCTACTTAACAAGCTGGTGTGCAGAACAAGCTGGGAGAAGCAATGCGGACAGCTATTAAAGAGGCCAGGGTGGGAGTGGAGCTGGAGGATTCCGGGTTTCTGTCTGCAGTCCCCTGGGCCTTGTAGCTGGGGCTCTGGAATGTGCATGTGCAGGAAAGGTGTTCTCACCGAGAGTGGCAGAGGTTACATCCTGGGCGCTGTGAGCACTCACGGCTTTGTGCGTTCTGCGTGGGTGATTAGATGATGGCCAACTCCCCCCTCCCCTGTCCTTCTTAAGGTTTAGGAAAGAGCATCAGATTGTTTCATATACATGTCAGATTTTTGAAGAAAAATAGAATCTTTAAAGCACACTGGATTTCTTAAAGCACAGAGCTATCTGTTAGGGGTAGAGACATCTTCAGGAACATGGAAACACAGGAGCTTTGATTTGTGATTGGTATTATCCCATAAAGCCACGCGCCGGGCTTGGGCCTCTGTGTAAAGTAGCTGCCGCTGACGATGCGTAGCTTGGCCTGGTTTTCTCTCTTCAGGATCCCTGGGTTTATCTCTAGAGGAGGCATCGGAATGAAGTGGGTCACATTCAGGTCATGAATGTGGAAATTTTATAGAAAGCTTTTGGAGGAAAGCCACTCGGATTACTTTGCACCCTGTAGGAGAGCTTCAGGAGAGACGGCCGTGGCCTCCATGACACAGAGCAAACCTGGGAGAGCCGGGAGCAGGCCCTTTCCTGCCCCTCCCCAGCCCAGACCAACCTATGCCAACTGTGGCAGGCCATCAGAAAGGCCGCCTCTCGCAGTTCCACAGCACCCTGCTCATCTGTGGCTTTTAGAATCCTGCGTGTCCAGAGTGTTGAGCATACACGTTTACAGAAAGGATGCTGAACGTGGAGAGCCCAGAGACTTCTCCAGACCATAAGTAGGAGCTGGGGGAGGACCTCGATATTCTGTCTGGTCTTCCCTGGTCACATGCTCTTGCACCTGTCCCACACACTTCATGATGAAAATGGCCCTGGGACTGTCCATGCACGGAATTTGACCTTGCTGGGTGCCAGGGGCTTTTTTTTTTTTAAAGAAAGAGTGGGAAAGAGAGAGAGAGAGAGAGAGAGAGAGAGAATTTTTTAATATTTATTTTTTAGTTTTCGATGGACACAACATCTTTGTTTGTTGGTATGTGGTGCTGAGGATTGAACCCGGGCCGCACGCATGCCAGGCGAGCGCACTACCACTTGAGCCACATCCCCAGCCCCTGCCAGGGCCTTTTGATCCACTGTGCCACTTCCCCCACCAGCTGGGCCTTACTGAGAGATGGACACCCCTATCCATCTTACAGATAAGAACACTGAACCTCACAGAGGTTTGGAAATGTGCCCACACTGGGCAGCTGATGGAGGGGAGGGAATCGGTGTCCATGTCTCTGGCTCAGGGCATGCACGAGCTCTTTAAACCATGCTCTGTGTTGACGCTGGCCGTCGCCTCTCCAAGGGCAGGATGAGGGAGAGAGAATGGGGTAGATGTGCTCATTTGGCTGACAGGCAGCTGCCAATCTGCCTCCCTTCTGTGGTGAAGTTCTGGCCACGTGTGCACGGCTGTCCTGCTCAGAGTCTGCTCCAGGTCTGAGTATAATGGACCACGTCTGTTCCTGTTTGGCCTCTGGGGTCCTTCTCAGCTCCCTGGCTGGCATCATGGGCTCTTTGCAGGCCTGGCTTGTAGGGGAGGGTATCATACAGCTCTGCTGGATCAGCTGGTTCGTATCCTGACAGAAAATGGCCAGCACTTCTGCCCAATCGCCAGGCTCACCAAGTCCACACAGTACAAGGCCAGCTGCTGCCCATCTCCAAAGCACATAGGATAGACCGGAGGCCCTAGTCGTGGCCCACAGCACTCTCCTGAGCCCACAGACCCATGACTAGCTGCACGGGGTGTGGCCACACAGCTTCATAAAGCCTCATGCTCAGAAGGACCCTGCTTTCCTGATGCCCTGTTGTCACCATCTTGAAACCTTTAACGTTTGTGGCACATGGGGCTCCACGTCTTTGTTCTGCACTGGGCCCAGCACTGGGTCGGCCACTCTGCTCAGCTTCTAAGCAAGGCAAGACCTCAGGCCAATTTCTGGACCTCTGGAAGCTTCAGCTGCCCTGTCTGTATGAAGGGGTGGACGCACTAGTGCCCGCCTTGAAGACTGAGGGAGGATCAAGCGAGACAGTGCCTCACCCAGAGCTTAGAGAGTAATAAATGTGCAGGAAATGCTGGTGTGTTGTTAATCCTGTGATTCTTCTTTTCATTCTGACAGTGTACCCTTCAGCACAAGTAAAGCTAAGGGACACACAGTTAGTGTGAAGGAGAATTCATCTCCCACAAACAGGCATCATTTCCATGTCCCCATGTACCTGAATGCCATCAGCGCCGATCCATCATGGAGGAAGGTCACCCATATTTATCTGTACCTGCAGACAGGAGACCATTCCCAGCAGCTCCGTGCGAAACTCCAGGGTGTTATTTGGGGGAATCACTCCTGCATGAAGGCAGATCAACAGGAAATAATGGTCTTTGAACTTAGCGGATCACGAGCTGCTCCTTTCACGGCATCACAAGGCATTGATTTATGGGGCCAGACTCTGGTGGCTCCACAGCCAGAACTCAGTGGGAGACTAGTGTTTTCTGAATGTCCAAGGCATTGCAGGACATGATGAGCATGGGAGGAGGAGGACAGGGCCCTGGGAACTCTGGAGGCACAGTGCCAAGGCCCCTGGAGCCTGTCAGCACCAACTTACAGGTGTTCCTGCCAGTGGCCTTCTGGGCACCTCTGAGAGGCTACCCATGAGGAACAAAAGGCAGCTGGGCTTCCTCCAGAAGAGACCCCGTGAGGGCGTGCGGCTCACCAGGGAGGTGCAGGGGCACCAGGGGACAATATGCCAGCGGTTGCAGGTGCGACATTAAGGTGGCTAGCAGAGTAGACTTCTCAGCTTGAGCCTTGGGGGAGCTCTGGGGATGGGACATCAAGCACACACAGCAGAGTTGTCCCAGCCAAGGAGTCAGTGCTGGGATGCCCGTCCCCCAGCCTGAGGAGGAGATAGCGGGTAGGAACCGTGTCCAGCAGCACCTCAACCTCGGCCATGCACAGGGCAAATTGGGAGCTGGGGCTCCCAGGGCCCCTTGTAGCAAGATACTGCATGGAGCCATGGGCTTGGCCTGGGCTCTGCCTCCTGCCCTGCCCCAGCCACTTTGGAGGCCACCGGGGGAACTGGGAGACTGTATCCCTGCCCCAGTCAGGGGGAGCAGCTCTGAGGGCTGTTGGGGAGACAGGCAATGCGAGGACTCTCTTGGTCTCCAACCCCCTGACTGAGAAAGGCCAAGGTGGTGTTTATCCTGTCTGCCCTCGGGGGCACTCTGAGCACCCCTCTGTGCTGCTCCCTGGGCAGAGGGCACTCAGCCCCTCCTGTATTCATGCCATGCAGGGAGATGGGCGCCACAGCTAGGTCACAGCCAGCCTGGCTGCTTATCCCAGGAGGGACGGAACCTGGGCTTACAGGAAGGCCCTCTATGGAGAGGTGATGTGAGGGCAGGACGGGCATTTGCCCTTTATTGTTCCCAGGATGACCTGGGTCTCTCCTCCTTGGGACACAAATCACCTTAATCCTTAAACAAGTCCCACCAGGCAGGCGGGAGGGAAATGGCCCATCAAGTGGCCCTTCAGAGAGGCTGCCTGGGGGCTCAATCTGCCTGGCAGCTGCTATTTCCCAGGGTGGCTTGCGCTAAGTAAGGATGGCTGTGACATCTGACGGCTGACGTTTGTCGCCTGTCTCAGGGCAGCAGCATCCTCGGCTTGCTGGGTTGGCCTGGCACTAAGGTCCTTTCATGGTTGCCTCTTCCCATGGGACGCAGCTCTCAGGCCACCTACGGTGAAGCCTGTCTTCACTGATATTTTCAAAAACGTCTTTCCTTCTGGCTGTCCCAGCAGATCCCAGGGCTTCTGGAACGTTTGAGGTGTGCAACCATGTTGTTTGATTTCTAAGAATTAAAACTTTTTTTTTTTTAATGCAACTTTTTTTTTTTAGCTTTTCAAAGTGAAAAAAAAAAGTGCAATCATACCACATTTCACCAGAGATGCTGGCCCTTGGAAGACCCTGCAGATGCCCAGGCATCTCTGCCCAGGGAGAGGCAGGTCCGCAGCTTTACTGCACCTGCCTTTTTGCAAGGCACTCTGCACCACGGGTCCCAGGGAAGCTTTTGTTAATCAACGAACATTGAGCTGCATCGCTGCTGCCAACAGCTAGTGTCCAGCTCCACCATCTGCCAGTCATCCCAGTCCCCTGTGGACCAAAGATGCTCTCGCTTTCAATCAGTTCTGCAGGGAGCAGAATCCCTTCCCTGTCTGGTGACAATTTACTTAGTATGAATTCATGTAAGTGGGACTGAGGACGGAGGATGTGCCTTTGCAGTTTCATTTGGATTTGAGTGATGCTTGTGATTCTCTTCTCTTTCCCACAGTCCCCTTTGACCCTAAGTTGACTGTACATCCCTGGGACTGGAGATGGGTTGGGGATGCCTCTTTGCTTCCTGACTGGCCCTCCACTCCACCATGAGGTTTTATTCCCAGGCCAGGCTGTGTGCCTGTCTCCCCACTGCCAGTGTCACTCTGGTAGACCTTTGCATTCCAGGGGCACTGGGGGACACGGCCCATGGGATCCCATCATTTGCTTCCCTATCAAAGAAGACATTGGGCAGCTCCGTGCATTAGTCTGAGGAGGTGCTCAGAGGTGGGCAAGAAGCCCTCCTTCCTCCACTCTTCACTTGGGAGAGGATTTGTGGCCTCAAACATTTGAAAATAAGATGTAAATTTAATTAACACCATTAAAACAACAGTTCAAATTGGAGACAGGGTAAAGCAGCTTCCGTAGCTTCAGAAAGCGACTGATCTTTCCACAACCTTTTCAAAGAATAACTCTGACGGGAATGTCTAGTCCAAATGGAAATCGGGTGACAGTGAGCATACAGAGTAGACGCCCTGAGCTGTGGCAGGAGAGCACCCGGGCTGTCCCAGGAAGTGGCCCCATGCCCGAGCGTCCCCTCTCTGCAGCACAGGGAGCTCCGTGCTGCAGCTGAGGGTGAACAGCAGGTCCACGTGGCATTGAGCACTGCAAGTTCAGGGACAGCTTTATCTCCATAAGCTCCTTATCACCATTTTGTTCGAGGAATTCCTTCACGTGGTCACTGGGCAGCTGCTACCAGCTGGGTCACGTTCTAGGTGCTGGGATGGGGGCAACCAAGGCCCTCCAGGACTCTGTTCCCAAGGCAGCTATGGTGTGTGGCAAGGAGGAGAGAATCTGCTAAATGAACACAGGTAATTTAGATCCTTTGGGTCAGATAGAGCCAGGTGAGGTGACAGAATGAAGGCGAGGTCAGGGAGGGGCCCCGCTGAGCCCAGTGACCTGGGAGCCCCGGAGGCAGAGCCTGGAGAAGTGCTGCAGGTAGAGTACCAGAATGTGCCAAGGTCAGGGGGCAGGAGTGGCAGAGGAGGGGGCAGGCATGAGGCCATGTGGCTGGGAAACGTAGGAGCAAGCCCAGGAGAGTTCCCGGAGGCAGGCAGGGCAGGGTGTCTGTGCAAGAGCCAACAGATGAGGCCCTGGGCCAGGTCTGGCCCCTGCCTGTTTCTAAAATCAGGTGGTATTGGACCGGCCCTGCCCACCCTCCACACACTGACCGTGTCTGTTTCCATGTGTTGCTGCCGTGACTGGGTGGCTGGGACCGAGACTGTACTTTCCACGGAGCCCAAACTATGCACTCTCTGATGCTTTGCACAAAAGTCCACAGACTGGTTTCCAGGCCTGTAGGTTGAGGTCATGATGTCCCCTAGGGAGGCCTGGGGGAGGTTTAAGCAGGAGAGTGGTCACATCTGATCCCACTGGTACAAGAAAACGTGTGCCACTCAGTGGAGAAGGAAAGGAGGGTGACAGGGCCATTTCAGCCTTCGAAGCCAAAGATGACCATGACCTGGACCAGACTGGCATCGGGAGTGGCAAGAAGAGGTCACACATGGTTTTGGTGCTGAGCCCACCCTGAGTGGGGCTGCTGGATGTCGGCTGGTTCTCTGTGTTGGTCGCTGTCCGGGCCTTATTCAGCCCTAATAGGCTTCTCACTCCGAATGGGCTGAGGGGAGAGGAAAGCAGTGTCCTCAGCCACCAGCTCTCAGGCAGGGACCCCATGGTTTGCTGTCACACCTCGATTTCAGCCTTCTGTAGTCCCAGGCCCATGATAAATAGATTCCATGAACAAATAGTCGCGAGCGTCAGGAATTCTGAATCTCTGTAAACTCCCCTTTTTATTCCTTTTTTAAATGTTTGTCTTTATTGGCAGTTTGTTCATTTCTTCAGCAAATATCTCCAGAGGGCCCGCTAGGCACCAGACAGGCTGAACTTGGGGAGGAGCCGGCTACACACAGCTCACAGGCCAGCAGGAGGCCAGCTGATGAGCGTGTTCTGTACTTGGTGGTCACTGGGGCCCAGGAGGAAGTCAGCCAGCTCTCAGGAGCCCCGATAGGAATGGTGAGGTACCTGCCAGGGAGTAGAACTGATGGTCTCCAGGAGATTCTGCAACTGTTGAACAGATGCTCAGGGAGGTTAGGTTACTTTCCCAAGGTCACACAGCTGATGGGTGATGCTCAGGTTTAAACTCAGTCCCAGGTGACTCCTCCTCCTGTGCGCTTCCATTTCCTCCCGTCTGCAGCCTCCACTGCCCTTCCTCCAACCCCATGGTGGTGTTAGGGTCATGCCCGTGCTGCCCCAAGGCCTAGAAGGCATCTGCTTACCTACCGTGTGTGTATGTATATGTACATGTGTGTGTTTGTGTGTGTGTGTGTGTGTGTGTGTGTGTGTACAGGTGTTGCTTTGTCACCTTTTTCACTGCTGTGACCACAGGGCCCTGGCAAGGACAACATGGAGGAGGGAAAGTTTAGTTTGGATCAAGGTTTCAGAAGTCTCTGTCCACAGCCAGCCAGCTCCACAGCTCTGGGCACAAGTGAGAAGGAAAGGAGGAAAGCAGCTCAGGTGGCCACCAGGAGGCAGAGTTACCTGCTGGGGACAAAATACATACGCCAGGGACCCAGGTCCTCAGCTACCCTGCCTGCCTGCAGCCCCACCCACCGTCCACAGTGGTGGATCAGTCTCCTGGCAGGCCACCATCTAGTCATTCACCTCTGAAGATCCTGGCATGGTCTCACGCATGAGCTTTCAGGGGACACCTCACATCTAAACCATGACACATGACGTGTGTGTGTGTGTGTGTGTGTGTATGTGTGTGTATGTGGGGGAGAGGGGGGAGGGAGACAGAGCTACATCCACCTCCTGGGGTTGTATTTTAAGGGCCAGCCGTGCCAGGTCTCTAGGAGCCCATGCTTAGTGGTGGTGGCCTTCTCAGATGCCACCCAACTGTCCCCTAGAGGTCCCTTGGGAGACACTCAGGAGAACCCAGAGGTCCCTGAGGCTACAGGGCCTTCAGCCAGGACGGTCTGCGAACCTCAGGTAGAAAAGATGGTGTCTCCCCTGGAGAGCTGGGGAAGGGGGCTCTTGGGGAGCCCAGGGGCAGATCTGACCCCGCTCTTCCGAGGTCAGCCAGAGCCACCAGGCATTCCCGCCCCCAGGACACTCAAGTCCCTTCACCTGGTGAGTGTTCCTTTGAGCAGCCCTGAGTGACCCGTGAGGAAGCCCACCCTCTTCACAACCGAGGTTCTGAAGGCTGGGGCTGTGGGCAGAGGCCATGTGACATCTTTCAAGTGTGTGTTTTATAAAATATGGGCCCAGAACCCAGCTCCCCGTGTCAAAGGAAGATGTCAATAGACACGCACGTCCTTGCTCTAATGATGCCTGCGGTTGATCCAGATCTCACAGAACCAAAGCTCCTCCATTATTCAGGAGACTCTCCAGAGACTCTCCAGACTTCCCAAGGGTTGGGAGTTTCCCTCTTTTCCCCCTCGTTCCTGTTTTCCACTCTCCTTTCATGCGGGCTCTCTGTCTGCCATGTCCCTGGTTGGTGACAGGCCCTCTGGGCAGGTGGGCAGGCTCATGGTCTGCAGACAGGCTCTGTGTCCCAGGAAAGGTCTCTCCTTCCTGGATGAGGGTGGCCTTGCTGTCCCCAGGCCACTGCTTGGACACCTCCTCTGCGTCGCTCCTCTGCATCCCTCCTCTGCATCCCTCCTCACCCTGCAGCTCTGGAGCTCAGGTCTATGCTCTTGGGCTCACACTAAGGCACAGGCAGGGCAGGCAGGGCCGACTTGAGTAGTGACATGTGTTTACACATACGAGGTTAAGTCACCCAAACTCTGGTGCGCAAGGGACACTTGGTTCAAGACCGTCTGCGTGGATGTCCACAGGTGGGGAAAGCATGCTGCCAGGTCTCGCTGGAGGTGCTGACCCGAGAGGCTGCCCCTGCCCCTGGCCCTGGCCCTGCCGGCAGAGACGGGCTCCAGGATTCCCAGACCCAGAGCCAGGGTCCACCTTTGGGTGGTCTTACCCCAGGAGACACTCTCTGAGGCTGCCATGGGGGCGGTAAGGGTGCAACTGGCTTCTGGCGGTGGAGACAGGAGCACTGCTGACCTCTCAGGAAGCCCAAAGCAACCCCATCGGGAATTCTTTGGCTCAAAATGTCAGCGGTGCCGAGGGGGAGGAGCCCTGCCCCAGTGGAGAGACTGAGGGGCGAGTGATGAAGCCCATTGTTGCTGCGCTTGGTGGTGGCCATGGTCCCTTTCCTTGGCATGGGTGACTACACGGGGCTCCTATTAAGCTTGGGCACTCTGAGTGGGGCCATCCCCAGGCCCTTTGCTAGGGTCTTCCTGTGCTCTCCCAGGGGGCAGATGCCATGGTTGTGCCTCAGATAAGAAAGTGGAAGACGTGAGTTCACCATGGGCCCAGGGCAGCCCCCACCCCTCTCCATGTCTGCTCCACTGTCCTTTAGTAACAGCCCCCAAGTGTTACAGCAGCAATGTGCCACGTTGCTCAGGGTCCCTTACAGCTCGGGTGACCACGTGATGAAGTACCAGCCAATGAGCTGTCAGCAGGGCAGTGTTAGACCTCTAGGGTGGGCTGACTAAGCTGGGGGAGTGCCCTGGTGTTCTGCGCCTACCACAATTTTTTTTTTTTTTTTTTTTTTGCGGGGGAGTGCTGCCTGGAATGGGGAAATGATGGCTAGAACTCAAGCAGCCTCCTTGCTGTGCGAGGTAGCCAAAATAGTAGAAACCATGGAGAGTGTAGGATGAAAGGTGGGAGAGACAGGGGTCAGTTGCCTGTGGGTTGCTGGGCCAGCCTGAACTGCCTGCTCTATCTTCACACAAGATAATGAGACCCTTAGGTCTTGTTTAACTCACTCATACGGAGGCCTCTCTGCCTTTGTAGCCAAATTTAGTCACTCTGACATATCCAGTGCCTCTCAACCCATAAGCATCACCACCCAGCCCCCCAGACTCTGAGCCCGACCTCTGAACCACTCTGCTGTAAAACAGTGGACCCACCCTCCTCCTGCCACCCACTGGAGGAGGAGATCAGAAAATCAAGTCTTAATGGAACAGAAAAGGTCTTCGTCTCCTCCTTCACCTTAGAGCTCGTTACAGAACACTTTCTGAGACCTCCTTGTCTTAGAAGTGTAATTAGATCAGATGGTGGAAACATCTCAGCACAGCTGTCTTGGTTCCCTCCACCCTGACAACCTGAGATGCCCCAGGGGTGCTCGCCACCTTGTGGCTGCTTCTGTGTCACTGTGCTGGCCTCCTGTCCCCTTGCAGAGGCTGGAGAGGGAGGGGGAGGGTCCTGCGGCTGCTAAGAGGGCAGCAGAAGGCTGCAGAGAGCATTATTGTTCTCTGAACAGCGATGCAGCTACAAAGGCATCAGGAGGACGTACCTGCCAGGTAGGTCATCAGGGAGACCCCACGTCCCCACAGGAGTAAAACAGGTGAGGCCCAGCCTGTCTCCAAAAGGCCTGGCTTTCAGTCGTGTCTCCATGACCAGTTGTGAGGTCTTGAGGAACGTGTTCTCCTGCCCCCTGAGCGTTAGATGGCTCCTCTGTAAAATCAGGGTGACGGAAAGGCCCCAGGAGATGGCCAGAGCCTGGAAGGAGAGCATGTCAAGCTAGCACCACGCCTGACAAAGTCCACGTGAGCCACGAGAGGTGGAGCTACCAGCCACTAATTGCACTGACTGTTTTCAATGGTAATGGACTCTGGAGGGTCTCATGCTGTCCCCTGGCCACTTGCCGGGTCAGAAAAGCCCTGGGACCTGGGAAGCTGACTCAGTCCTGGCCTCCCTTCCACCAGCTGTGTCCACCTGCGCCGTTTCCTCATATTGAGTGGGTGGGGAGCCTCCGTGTGAGTTGAGATGATACCGAGTGGAAAAGATGCCACAGAGCAATGTTACTGAAACCTCGTTTGTGCACAAATTTAGGGATGATATGTTTTAAGCACTTGTCAAGAATGACATTCCAAAGTGGCTGGCAGGGCACACCTGTGTGCACACTTCAGCTGCTCGCTCTTCTTATTTATGCTTTAACGAGATATTCACACACTGGGCCACTTACCACTGAATTTGTTTCAATGTATGATTCATAGCTCTCGGGTGTACTCACAGAATTGTGTAACAGCACCACAGTCGATTCCAGAATCTTCCTATCATGCCAGAACACAGCCCTGCAGCCTTAGCAATTGGTCCTTGCTTCCCCGTCCTCGCCGGTCCTGCCACACCGCAAGTCCACTTCCTGTCACTGGACACTTGCCTGTCCGGGCATTTCGTGCATCACACGAGAGGTGGCCTTCTGTGTCAGGCTTCCTTTGCTTGGTGGAATGTTCTGGGTTCCTCCTTCCTATGTAACACACCTGAACTTCATCCTCCTCTTTCCAGAGTCAAGGTTAATTTCTACACCAATCTCACCCTGGAGGAGGTGCCGCTGTGCCGGCGTGGTCAGGAGCAGCCGTGCTCGGTGCCAGTTGGGATGACCGGGCTGTGAGACCCTGTGCACAGAGGGCGCCTGCGCCAGGCCCTGCTGCCAGGAGGGGAGCCACTGCCTGCCGGAGAGGCAGAGCTTGCTGGAGAGGCGGAGCTGAGTGTCTCTGAGATGATGTTTGATAAAACTCATTTCCACTCAAGGGCAGCCCTGGGAAGGCCGCTGAGGCTCAGGTCAGCCCTCCGCAATCCCCACCAGGCCACTTACCCTAAGGTGCCGAGGCCTGGGCCTCGCTCTGCACCAGCCATTTCTGCTGCGGCAGTGAGGGTCAGCACCCGGGCCTCAGGACAGGACGCGGCTGAGGCTCCCAGCCAAGCCCTCACCTGCCTTCTGCCGGAAGCGAGGAGGGAAAGGCAGAGGCTTCCCCACCAGGTCTCTGCACCGAGGAGCCATGTCACATAGATGTCTCTGCAACCTCAACAGCCATCAGGCTGGCCTCAGGGTGAGGGACCCCGAGATGGGCACTTCCCAACCCGCCACCATCCCCTCCTGCCAGCTCTGCTTTTGTTTTCAGGACAAGGAAACACAGACAGTCAGAAGGGGGCGCCAGAGAGTCTGGGGCCCTGACCTCCTGCCCAATTTCCATCCTCAACCCTGCACTCCCTCTGTCTCGGCTGCCGTCCCCCAGGGTAGGCCTCGGTGTTTCATTGCTGGGGAAGGTGCACAGGACAGCGGCAGGCCAAGCCGGCTCCAGGGTAGGCCTGTGCAGGGGGCTTCTCCTGGCCGGGACGGTCAACCACACTGATCCTGAGTGCAGCTCAGAGCGCAAGGTCAAGCTGCATGTTAAGAAGGGCAAACGTCACGGAAGAGAACATGCTAGAGCTAGGGAGACGTGACCAGGGCCTGGAGACTGAGCGTGCCTATGAAGCTTCCCTCCCGCTGGAGTGCTGCTGCTGTGGCAGGTCACGGTCTGAGCCTGGGTGACCCCGGGGGTCCTTGTATGTCCAGCTCCGGGTGGGTGGGCGGACTCACTCAACCTTCCTGCTCTACACGGGCCTTTGGCTGATTGGACGAGGCCCACCCACATTAAGGAGGGGAATTTGCTTTATTCCACATAGATCAGTTGTTAATATCACCCAGGAATGCCCCCAGAGACACACCCCAAATAGCATTGCTGAATATCTAGGCTCCTCGGAGCCCAGTCAAGTTGGTGTGTGAAGCTGATCACACTGTTGTGGACATGATCCTGGCCCCGTGATCTCCTTTCCCTGCTATTACCCCTGTGGTAGGTCACCTCACATGGCAAGAGAGACTGCCAATGTAATTAAGGCCATTCATCAGCCTCAAATTGGGAGGTGATTCATGCGGAGCCAACAATCCCGTGGCGCTCTCAGAAGCACAGAGGGAACACGAGTGCGAGCCCAGCCGTGCAGGTGAAGACCTCCTCTTCATGTCCGCCCAATACTCTGTCCCTCGATGGACCACCCCCCATCCTCCCCCTCCCGACCACCCCAGCTCTGGGAGCCACCACCTCTGTTTCTGTGAGGTCAACATGGTTGGACTCCACACATACGTGACCTCGAGCCGAGTGTTTTTCCCACTTGGTTTGTTTCACGTAGCATCACGTCCTCCAAGTCCGCCCACGCTGTCACAAATGACAGGATTCCTGAGATGATGGATGGGTTCATTAGCTGCATTTAATCGTGCCACATTGTTTACATGCATCCAAGCGTCACGTGGCATCCCAAAAATGTACACAGTTAGAATCCACCAACCAGGAAAACAGCCAAACAAAAATCAGCAAAGGAAGAAAGCAGGAGAGACGAGGGGAAGGGGGCTCAAGGGTCTCACAGCCCAAGGGGCTGCAGAGGCGTCAGCCTGTCAGAGGCAGAGACGGAGGGCCACCTGCATAGTGAGAGCGCAAAGGGAGCGCTCTGCCACTCCTGAATGAGCCACTGGGGGTGCTCCACAGGCTCCATAAGGACCTCTGTTCCCCACCGCCCTGATGCTGCCCTTCTGAGTCCTGGAGCAGGAAGCCCACCATGAGCCGCCCTGAGCCCAGGCCTCTGACTCACAGACACTCGCTGTCCCCAGCCACTGAGTTTGTGGCAATTTACAACAATAGCATGTGATTGTGTTATCTTGCCTACACACCAGCTACGAGTAACCTGCGCTATACAACCAAAAATCAGGAGTAAATAAGAGAAAGGACCCATAAACTATTAACAACTAGCAGAAGTTCAATTTTAAGTCAGTTACCCACCTGTGATTTTCAAGCAGTCCCATTCCAGCACCATCCCCCAGAGCCTCAGGAGCCGTCTTGGGACATGTCTGTCAACGCAGGCTGGCGAAGCTCTCCTCACAAATGCTTTAGATTTTCAGGTGAACAGGGTGCCCAGCTGGGCTGAGGACCCCATGGGCAGCCCCAGACCCATTCAGCTTCCAGAAGTCTCCTACCATACGGTCCACCTGGTTTCCAGGGTAGATGCCTGTCACAGACGGGGCAGGCCTCCAGAGGCACCATCGCCCCCTGACCATTTATTTAAAATGCAGGCAGTGGAAAACATTATCGAGGCTGATTTATTTCATCTATGCTTCTTAGGCTCCTACTGTATGCCAGCAGGGGGCTCAGCACCCTCCTTATGGAAAGATAAAAATCTTTGGTCCCTGAACCTAAGGAAATGTACAGGATGCCAAACTAGGTCAATGGGAAAGCTCAGCCTATATTTTTGGCTAGCTCGCTGTAGCTCTAACTCAGGGAAAAAAAAATCTTTCTAATCACTGGTTCTAATACAAATAAAATGTAGTGATTCATTAATCTCCTTAGCCTTGTAATTGGAAATTGAGTTTTCTCTAGAATATACCTAAAGAAGGTAGGTGCCCATTAAACAGTTCAGGGGAGTTTTATTTAAGCTGCAAATAAAATTCGTTTACTCATTTTTAATTTAATTCCCAGGAGGCATTTTGGAAGCCTTAACTTCTCATTTGACCTAAAACCATTTTTTAAAATTATTGTTCTCCTAAATTGAAGCCCTTTCCAGCACTGAGTATTAGAAGTCTTAAAACTCATCTGTTTTTTTTTTTTTGTAATTGACTTACAAATGCATAATTGACTCACAGATGCATAATTGACTCGGCATGGCATTTTAAAAAGGGCAAAGTTTCCATTTCTGTCTTGATTTCTTCGGAGGTTCTCATTTTCCCAAGCCCATGCCAACTACTTTCCCGCCAATTCCTTGGGTCATAGCTCAGAGGTAGCGCCCTGCTGGTGTCTTCCTGGGAGGGTGGCTTCTCCTCCAGGCTGGAATGGCTCCAGAAGAGTGGAGGACAACTGTCCATCTCTGCAACTAAATATGTGCTGCTCTTATTCTCCCAACACGTGGATGATTGCTTCAGGACCCAGGTGACTATGACCATGTCATTCTGATGGTCATTCAGATAGCACATTGTCTGGAGAGCAAGGATTCTCTATGTTCCGTGAGCAAAATGGAACCATGTGCCCAGAGAGCCGTATCCACAGACTGTGCTCAAATACCTTTACTAGAAACACAGAGAATGTTGTGGTTGTCACTCAAAAGACCTAAGACAGTCTTTGAAGGAAGGCAGATGGCTGCTTGGGTTGCCCAGCATGGGAATGAACCCAGATGTCCCCACCGGTGTAAGGACACAGCAAGACAGGGCTTGGTAAGGAGAGGAGGAGCAGATGCTGAGCAGGGGAGCAGCTCAAGGACTTCTGGAATAATCAGCATCTCTCCTGGGGATAAGGAGGGGGACACATGCTTTTCAGGGATGTGGTGAATCAGGAAGGGCCACTGGGTGTCCACTGTTGGTTTCCCTAGAGGCCAGCACTGTGGCCAGGATTCAGGTGGAATAATTGAGGGTTCATTTTGGAGCAGCGTGCACTATCAGGAAAGTAAGGAACAGGATGGCGAGGGGAAGTGGCTCAGGAGTCAGCCAGCCAGCCAGCGGCTTCCACAGGAGCCTACAGAGCTGTCCGTCCATAGGAAATGCCAGGGGGCAGTGTCACGAAATAAGAAAGAAAGGGGGAGTTGCCAGAGAGACTGTAGGAGCTCTGGAGAGCATGAATGGACGGCTGAAGGCTGCTGCCAAGGTGTTCATTCCACAGTGCCCCTGGCCACTGTGCTGAATAGAGCTGCTTCTGTGCCCCTGGGGAGAGTCCTCCTGCAAGGAGTCAGGCTCTGAAGTCCAAAGTCTCAGGTGGGCAGGATGGTAAGACCTGGGCTAAGGATGGGCGTTGGCAGAGCCTGCTGCAAGCAGAATTGAGTTTGCTTTGGCACCTGTAGTGCTCAGGGTACCTGGCTCAGTGCTCCTCCTCCAGGTAATGGGACCCAAGCTGTGGCTTGAGTGGCACTTGTTGTCTCAATCCTTTGACCAACCTACCCATATGCATCCTTCCTAAGGACCATATCATCAAGATGCAACACCCTCTCCCTGACCCACGCCCTGGCCCACTCCTCTTGCAGATGCATGTCACACAGTGACACTCCCTCCTTGGTATGTAGAATAGGGCCAATGAGTCATGTGACATTTCCTGGGAAGCAAGATCTTCAATGGAACCACCCATGTCATGCGATTCCCCAACACGACAGAAGGGATTTGAGTCTTGGAATATCATTACATCCAGGTTATTTAAGAGGCTTCTTCGAAATCCCGACTTGTGTCTGGCTGCTTATGACATGTTAACAAGGAATTTGCTGAATTACAACCCAAGAGTGTTTCTGGGAGATATTTAAAGCCTGCTTAAGCAGGTTAGTGGGTCTTACTTTCTATCTGAACCAACTGTTATCAAAATGCATTTGACATTGGACATGTGGGCACATTGGTGAAGGGGTTCCTGGGAGTTCCAAGCACAAATCCTATTAGCAGGTAATAAGATTATGAGCACAGCCCATGTCTGACATGTGGTTTCATCAGCTGAAGTGAAGCACCAAGATGCAGAGTTCCTAATGGAATCCAGCCTCTGTGTCTTCATGGGTTTCTAAATAGACAAAGTTCAATGCCTTCCAAATTACCTATAGAATCAAAGCTACATCCAGGTGTGGAGTGGGTATTTATTATTAGTTCTACTCTGGGGGAAGAAAGGCTCTTTTCGCCATCTCACCCACCCTTTCTATCTGTTATACAGTAATTCCCTTCAACCTTCTAAAAATGTTAGAAAGTGAACCAAATATGAAAACTCATGTTGCAATCTGAAGTGCCTGACCACAATCGATAGACCAAGATAATGCCAGACTCTAATTTCAGTGTTTAGTAGGATAAAGGTTATTGGCTAATGGCCTTGGAGAGAGGAGAAAAAAATATGTTGAATGCAATACAAGCCCCCATATTTTGTGTTAAAATCTTTGTAAGTTCCAGCCATACAATGCAATCACAGGATATTATTTCTTCCTTTATGTCTTTTTGAGTCACTTAAAATATGCCCCACTTATGTATACTACTCATGGAAATACTTTTTTTTCTTCTCCATTGAACTTTTTTTTCCCCAAAGTGTTACAAAAAAGGTTTAATTTAATCCCATTCAAGTAACTGGGTCATTGGCAATTTGATGCTGAAATTTTGATAGTTTTCTTGTGGAATTCAGAACGTATTGAGTGCCCACCAAGGACTGCCCGAGTGAGTCATCCAAACCACTCTGGTGAGCCACTGTGTGCAGTGAGTCACCAGGATTGGAGACGCCACTTAGGACCTGTCAGTCTTTTCCTGAGTGGACGTTCCAGTCTTTGCCTCAACACTCAGTCGCACTGAAATTCCCAAGCCACGCAGAGCCTTTTTCTCTCCACATCTGGTTGGCCACTTGATCCTTGCTGCTCCACCCACAGAGTGATGGCTCACATATTCCTTCAGCATGCTCAGGATGGACGGAGCTCTTCCTACTGCCGGAAGGTGCCATGTCACTCCCGTTCCAGGGCCTTTGCTTCTCTAGCCTGAAACCATCACCACCCGAACACCTCTGCAAGTTCTCTTATCATCCAGGTCTGTCTGTCTTGCTCTTAAACAGGGATGGGCACATTGTGAATTATCACTAAGGTGTTGGAATGAATGAGCCCATTTGCAAATAAAATATCCAGGCACATGGCAATTCATGGGGCCCTCAGCATACACTGCTTTTAAATGTGAAGTCTCAAACAGCCTGTGATTCTGCAAAGACCACTTTGATCCGTCTCTCCCAGGTACCTGCCACTGTGCCCCACATGTGGTAAGTGCTCCATCATCAGGTCGGTGAGAGTTGGGTTAACACAGGGAAATTGTTTAAAAGGGAAGGAGACTCACATGCATGGAGCACCCGAGTGGGAACTGGCATCTGCCTTCTCATCTCATCCCCTGAGAGCTCCCTGAGGCAAACAGTGGCTACCCCGGGTTATAGATGAAGACACCTGCATCTGGATCCCATAGATTCATGGGGCAAATCTGGGACCCAAACCCACATTCTCAGCAGGGCACTATCATGCTGCTCACTGTGCGCTAAGAATGCTGTCCTGAGGGAGTTTTTTAAGGAGGCAGAGGATATAAATAGAGCCACAAGCCCAGGGCATTGTCATTGGAACTCCACCCCCATAATGAGCCCACAGGGATGAGCTGAATGCACAGTGCTTATGCAGCTACCCCTGCCCATCACACCATACAAGTGTCCACAGAGGACTCTGGGGGTGACACATGTGTCATCTCACAGTGGCATTGATGGAAGTTCTTTGGAGTGGGAGGGAGGCTGCCCATCTGTAGCTGTGGTCCCCCAAAGGAAGAGCCCTGGGACAAGGAGGGGCTCGTCAGCTAGCTGCAGGCAGAATCACAATGGGGGTGCAAACACTCCTCCAGACGCTCCTCATCTGTGGCACTTACCCTCTGTGAAGTCAGGAGCCCCCAGGAGACCTGATAAAAGCAGAACAGTCCCCTGTGCACTTAAGCCACATGATTTCAATTTCAGGCATCCATGAACCCAGGGCGAGAACTCTGGGTTCAGAAAATTCCCAGAACTATGAGCAGTGGAGATTTTTAAATAAAAGGATCCAAGGTTGATTTTATTTTCCTCTTTTTAAGAAATGTAACTGTCTTCCATAACTGATAGACATGTTTGGAGGGGGAATCTCTTATAAGCCGTCATCGTAACATAGCTGCAGTGTTTCTTGTCTACTGTTCTGACATTCATTCCACTGTGCACACACAACTTGACATTCGACTGCTTCACTTAATACATCAGAGCATCTCACAGCACAATCCTGATGCCATTTCACCGTCGGTACTTAATTGGAAGTGTTCTGCATGATGCTTCTGCAATACTCTGAAGCAAAGACATAATGATACAGGGAAGAGACTCAGTGGTCTCTGCTTTGCCTAAAATTATTCTAAATCCTATTAAATTGGGGGAGGCACGTTCCCTTCCATTTACAGGTCCCCCGCACGATGGCTCTGAGCCTCGCCATCTCTAAAGCTGCACATGAGTGTATTGAGCTCTAATGTGATCGTGACCTCAGACTAAAAAACAAACAGAACTTCCCCAATGATTACCGCTCACTCCTCCTCCATTTCCGTCCAGACGCAGCTCGTCCATTCTGCACCAGGCAGCTCATCGCCCCTCTGTTCTTTGTAAATGTGATGGGATGTTTTATGCCATGTGGCTGTGCTCCCCGCCTAGAGACGAGGGTGTGACAGTCTTGGGGGATGTCCTGAGCAAGAACATCAGGCCCGTGGACTCAAACAGGGGCCGTGCCCTCCTGACGTGGCCAAGAAGACCTCCCTCCCTCCCTCCCTCCCTGAAGCTGCATTCACTGTGCCCTCTTCCTAGGCCCTCCAAACATTTCTGAGAAATACCCACGTCTCAGTGCAGTCCCTCCCTGACAAGCTTCCTTGATGTCCAGCCGTGGCATTGTGAGAGCATTCTCTGGAAAGGTCCCAGAGATGTTCTGAGGACCAAATCCATCGGCTGCTCTGACCTGGTAACCAGTGCCCCAGCATTGCCGAGTTGGGGCAGCGTTGCCCTGGGGGTATCCAGAGCCTCCTCATCCTGCTTAATAGAAACTTCATACTGGTCACCAGCAGCTCCCCATCTCCCCACCCCACACCACACATTCACCCAGTGTATTTGAGTGTCTGAGATACATCACGTAAGTGGACATAGAAGACTGTTTCCTGTCTCTGGCTCATTTCACTTACTAGAATGTTCTGGTCTGTCCATGTTGTTGCATATCACAGTTCCTTCTTTTTCAAGACTGAGTCGCATTCCACTGATGCACACACCACATGTTTTTTTGTATCCATTCATCTGCCATTTCCACATCTCGTCTCATGTCCATGCTACAGTGAACATTATCTTCCCACTACATCTTCGTAAGACCTCTTTAAAACCTTGGTATCAGTTCTTTTGGACAAATACCCAGAGGTAGAGTGGGCTATTGAATCATATGATAGAAAAGTTGGATTTTTTTTGAAAAGCAAATATATATATATATATATATATATATATATATATATATATATATGATAAGCCTTTGGCTAGGCTAAGAAAAAGAGAAGATTTAGTACCAAAAAAAAACCCTAATTAATAAAAGGGCAAATTAATTAAACAGATACTTCTCAAAAGAAGAAATACAAATGGCCAAGAAATACATGAAAAACTGTTCCCTACCATGAGCAATTGAGGAAACACAAATAAAAACTACACTGAGTTTTTATCTCGCTCCAGTCAGAATGGCAGTCATCAAGAACACATATGGTAATAAATGTTAGAGAGGATGTGGATAAAAAGTAACACTTTTACACTGTTGGTGGGATTGTAAACTAGTATGTACTATGGCAATCAGTATGGAGGTTTCTCAAAAGGCTAGGCATAGAACCACCACATGACCACTATAGCACTCCTCAGTATTTATCCTAAAGAAGTCAAGCCATCTTGCTAGAGTGAGACATGTTTATAGCAGCTTCATTCATAATAGTCAAATAAAATCAAAACATAATTTTCATAAATGAAAAAGGAGATGCTGTGACCAAACCATAGAGAGAAAAAGGATTGTAAGATAATTATATGCTAACAAACTGAACAACTTGAAATGTATAAGTTTCTAGAAACCGATACCCTCCCCACAGTGAATGAGGAAGAAGTATAAAGTCTAAACAAATCAATAAGGAACATGCGAATTGAACCACTGATCAAAAATCTCCCAGCCAAGAACTTCTAAGGCCAGATGATTGGTCTACAAAACAGTTAAAGAAGAATTACACCCATCCTTCTCAAACACTTCCAAACAACTGGAAGACAGAGAACACTTCCAAATGCATCGTATGAAGGTAGCGTTACCCTGCTATCAAAGCCAGATGAAGATGCTACCAGAAAAGAAAGCTACAGATCACCTGTCTGCTGCAGCCTCCCCGCCTTTGTGTCACGAAGACATGGTGCTTTCCAAAAGCGGGAAGTGTCTGGCAGAATTGAGAAAAGGCTTCAACAGAGACAGCTTTCTAATCGTGTGGCAGAACCTGGAAGTTCAGAAAACAGGTTCTTCAAATGCAGGATGTTCATATACCAGTGTCATGATTTATCAGTGATGTGGCCCTCGTCAGGCAGGTCACCTTGACATTCTGTGCCACGCTTTCCTCATTGAGAAGACGAAGGGCGGCCCCAGCTCCTCCTTCACGTGATTGTTGGATTCAAAGAGAAAAATTATGAAAAACTTGTAGCACAGTGGCCAACACTAGTAAGTACCAGTACCTGCTGCCAGCTGTAACATGTGGCCCTCAGACACACAAAAGCATCTGGGAAATTTGAACGCCCATGGCAAGCACTGGGTCTTTTCTTTCCCCAAAATCAAAAAGAAAGGGTGGTATTCTTAGTTCCAGATCACATGACCACCCCTTGTTAGTGTATAGCGAGGAGTGGAGCCACCGAAAACTGGCTTTTTGGAGGTTGGCTAGATCATGACTCATTTATGGTGAAGGTCTCAATTTTTAAGACTCACACAGAGAAATTAGTAGATTTTGTGGATTTACTAAAGAACCAAATTGCTTAGCTAAGAAAGTATGAAAAGTTTGAACCATTCCCCATTTTCAGTCAGACATTCCAGGACCTCTGGACTTTTCCCGACCCTCTTTTCCACCATTCCAATGTAGTGTGTGTGATGTGATCTGTTTTGAAGATGTCACGTCACTGAGCTACAATCATACAGACACTCTACTGAGAAGTTATGAAGTCATTCTCTGCCATGAGAAACTCAAGAATCGGGGCTGCTCTGGACAGCTTTTGGGAGACTTCCTTGAGCTTTGATGGTGAGGATCCGGAGCTTCAGGACTCCAAGCTGGGCAGCGCCTCAGACATGCTGAGTCGGCTAGCTTCTCCGAGTGCTAATGCTTATAATTTGAAGCAAAATAGACTTTAATTTCTTGCATGAATTAATTAATGCCTATGATAAACATCTTTAAAGCACTTTCTGGTGTCTGATCAAAAATTGGAGTTGCTCAGATCCATTAATCTCTTTTAAATGGAACAAGAAGGCTGAGTCATGTACTGCTGGGTGGGGTGAGAAGCAGGGGCCATGGGCCTCTCCCCAGGCCTCTAGAATCCTGAAGCTATTTGCGACGCCACATCTCTCTGGCATGGTCAGGGGGACTACCAAGGCGATGTCACCTCAGTATAAATGGAACCACCAGCCACCTAAAAGCTCATGGAAATAAGAGGCTGGTATTCTCTTTCATGCTACCTCGCATGAATCCGCCCAGCACTTCTGTCTGTGACATTATAAAGAGAGCAGTGTCAAGTGTGTCATGTCCATTGCTGTGTCCCTCGCCAGACCCTGGACAGGGCACTAGGTAACTGCTCTGACTATTACCAAGTAAGTAGTTGACAAACCGTACGTGGATTCCCGTTAGGAGTGTTGGGCACAGGGCGTGGACGGGGCAGGTTGTCATTTAGTCAGCAGCTGGTGGCATAGAAACCAGAGAAAGGGCAGACACCAGGCAGAGGCAAATTCCAGGGTGAGGGGACCTGGGATCCAGACCCGTCCAGTTGGCGGCCTCATCATCTAGAGCATCGAGGGAACACCCGCCTTCTCTCTCCATAGAGCGTACCAAGGGACAGTGTCGTGGGAGACAATTTCTGAGACTGTTCACTGGGGAACAGGTAGCTCTGTGCTGCCTTAGGCCTGTTGATGTGACAACACTGGCTCTGTCATCCACTTCGTCCTAAAGAAGATGGTCTTCAAGGACCGAAAACCATGACAGGAAGAAGGAGTCCACCCAGTGATTCCTGAGCGCGGCTGATGGAGGTGCGTGTGGCCCAGACTGCTTCCACGTGGACCCTGGATCGTAACTGCGACAGGCCTTCAGATACACTGAGGAGATCAACAGAAGAAGAAGAAGAAAAGATGTCGACTGGCCTCCTGGTTTTTGATGAGGCTATGGAGCAAGTGGAGATTTTAGGACTCAGACGAGCTGCTCTGCAAAACTCAGCTTCTTAAGGAGAATTAATCTCCAGTGTCTTCTCTCACCATTTTCCATAGCTGGTGACAGGATGCTGTGATCATGGGTGGGCTCTGGGAGAGGCTGGGAGACACAGAACCCTGCGTGTTCTCCTATACGGCCCCTCCCTGAGGATCACAGGTGCAGCAGCTTCCCACCAGCTGTGACACACGTGCAGACACCGTCTCAGCCTGTCCCTAAGAGAAGCCCACACAGTGCCTCTACACCTTCCCTGAACACCGCAGGCACTGCATGGTGACCTGTCTAGCCACATGCTTCTGCGTGGCAGCAGACTGCTGTGTTCTGGGTTCTATGGCCCCAGGGCAGTTGTGACACTTGTTCAAGACACAACTTTCTTGGAATCTTGACACACTGTCCTCAAGGACACGGACAGCAGGAGGAAGGCCTGAGGCCCCTGCACCCAGGCACTTACTTCCACGAGGCTTCAGGCCTTTGGAGTCTCAGGACCCGACCTCCCACCTCCAAGCAAGGCAGAGCGGGCGTTTTCCAGAGGCCAGTCAACAGTTTCCTCTTGCCCAGGAGAGTCACCGTTCCACCCAGGATGCCCCTTGTGTCATCACACAAGGCTATAATTTTCCTATTCTTCTATTTTATGCAGACTCCTGGTACCAGTCCTTGATCAGTGAACAGCTGGGTGAATGACCTGGGTGTCTAGGACGGGAGCTCTGGGTGGGGTTCGTTCCAGGTCCCCAGGGCGGAGAACTACAGGTGATCGGTGAATGATGTCAGAGGGAGGGAAAGGGAGGGAAGAAAGTGTCCAGTTCCTCTCAGGCCTGGCTTTCCTATTTTCAAAGAGAGAATAAGGGTGGCATTTCCCTTTGACAATTGCATCTGATCACTGAAATAATGTGCTTACCGCGGTGCCGGGCTCCAGTGAATACCCAGGATGTTGGGGGACAGTGAGGCTGCAGAGCGGGAGGAGGGGACGTGGCCACAGTTTCCTGAGCCCTCTGCCAGTCCCGCTCCAGACAGATGAGCCAGCAGAGCTGCCCTAGGTGATGCTTTGCTCTTGTTCGTTGGTTGGGTTCATCTGCTCCCTCCATTCACGCTGTAGACCTCCCTGAGCACAAGCTCACGGGACCACGCGTCTCCCTCCCGGATCTGCCGTATTGACCTTGGCCCTCGGTGCTCTACCTTACTGACCCTGGGTCCCCCAGGAGTCCTTCCTGTTGCCTCTTTCTCGCTGAGGAGCACGGCTCAGCCCTGGGCCCAGCCGGCAGCCCGCACAGCCCCCAGCGTCTTCATCTACGTGTCCACATGCGCCCGAGAGACCCTTCACCGAGTCCTTACTGACACTTCTCATTTCATTAGATTCTTATGAACACACCAAGGCAGGGGGCCTGCAGCGGCCTGCCCCTGGCTCCTGCGAGAGAGAGCGCCATCACGGCACAGCCGCCCTCCACCCCGGGGAGCAGGGTCCAGAGCCCTGGCCCCCGTACTTGGAGCTCATTCAGAGGGCACCCCTGGCAGCCAAAAGCAGAGGAAGATGGAAACCCTGGGCCAGCTGGGCTTTTCTAAAGTCCCAAGTGAAAGTTTAACACTGGGTTTCGGAATCCCCGTCATCGGGTAAGCCCAGTGACAGAGCCACTGGGGCAGTGCAACTGCGGTGCTCACAGAGCCACCCGTGGTGGTGACTGCTGTCTGTTGCAGTGGGACTCTTCATTACAAATGACGGTGTGGGGGCTGGGCTGGGACTCAGGGACAGAGCGCTTGCCTAGTGTGCCTGAGGCCCTGGTTCCATCCTCAGCACCACACATAAATACACAAATGAAATAAAGCCTCACTGTCCATCTACAACCACAAAAATTTTAAATGGCTATGTGTGAAGCTCTAATAAACATGCAGGATCAAGGCATTTTCTCTGGTGGGGAGGTTCAATGATCCTTTGGCCCTCTCTTGGACACACGGGACATCTCTGCCCATCCCAGGACTCCAGGAAACTCCAGGATCAGGTGCAAGGAGGATCCTGACTGCCCGCACCCAACCCGGGCATCCTGTGACGGCGAGACTGGACCAGGCTCCATGGCGACCCTTAGTGGCACCCATGAGTCCACCTTGGGGATGAGGCCTTGACCAGGAAGCCACTGAGGGAAAGGAAGCCCAGCGGGGGCCACCGACGCCCCTTGTGCCCACTCACCTCCCAGTGGTGGCACAGCCCCATCCCTGACGAAAGATTCTGGGGGCCCTAGACAGGCACTGCACCTGCGCTGGTGGGCTTTTGGAGCCCCTTCTCACCCACCCACCCGTGCCCGCATCAAGGATGCCTTCTGCTGAAGCTGCTGGGGTGGTGGCTAACGCTGGGCAGGATGTCCACTAGACTGAGGTCAATCAATAGAGGAAATATTGGGTTCTTAATTTTGAAAGGATTATTATGACCCCTCAAAAATAAAAAGTAAGATTTTTAGTTGTTTTTAAAAATGTTTTTGCAAGAATGACAAAAATAATAAGCCTTGCTCCAGACAAATTCTCAGAAGGTTATTACGCTTCCCCTCTCAATTATTGTTATTTCATGCGTGTTACAGATGGAGCCACTGCATCAGTCGGAGACCAATTTCAATCCCAAGGTTGATTACACAGTTCACGCTCCCTGGCTTGGCGATGGTCCAGCTCTTCAGCACCCTGAATCACACAGCTGTGGGCTTGCACACAAACAAGGATCTGGCCGGATTCACTAGTGGAAGGTCCTGATGAACACTTGCTTGTATTTAACCTTTGTAGTAACAATAGCCTCCAGGTTGCCATGGTAATGGGAAATGCAACCCAGGAGCCACCTGCTCCCGAGGGCTCTGGAGGGCTGTGCTCCTCAGCTGCCTCCACCTGGTCCA
Organism: Urocitellus parryii; assembly: GCF_045843805.1. Classification (NCBI taxonomy): domain Eukaryota; kingdom Metazoa; phylum Chordata; class Mammalia; order Rodentia; family Sciuridae; genus Urocitellus; species Urocitellus parryii. The sequence goes on along the minus strand of NW_027552070.1, from coordinate 104,308 downwards.
CCCAGAGCTGCGATGCCACCCTTTTCCCACCAAGTTCCAAGTTGTGGGTGACATTTGCAAGAGGTCATTCTGCCCTACCGTCATGAGCACAGCAGCTGGAGTGTAGCCTGGGAGAAAGAGGGGACAATTTGTCCCTTTGGCCATTTGATGATTTAGGAATTAAAAGGGACCCCTGATGTCATCTCATGTTACTTCCAGTCATAGGACATCCCTGAAAGGCAGTCACGTGGCTGTCACCTGAAGCCATCTGGGAAGGGAGACTAGGAGATACCTTTCCTGGTGCTGTTCCCCTGGAGCCAGACACTAGCTGTGAGAGCTCATTCCCTGCCAGGTGCCAGTCGTGACCAGAGTAAGCCCTTAGAGTGCTGAGGAGAAGGTGGCCAGTCCGCTGAGCTACCCAAATGGCAGTGGATGTTCTCTCACTACAGTAAGGACACTAAGGCTGAGAAAGTTAAGAAGCATGCCCTGCATGGAGTGGCCAGCAATTCTGAGTGGGACCCATGACTGCTTCTGCACTGGGGCATGGAAAACCATGGACAAGGACCCCCTTCCAGCCACAGCTGCTGCAGATGGACCCAGCTTTAGGAAGCCCCTAGCCTGTAGTGGTGGAGCACACTGGGCTGTGAGGGGCCACCACACGTCACCCTGGCTGTGGCAAAGAGGGATGGAGCGGACAGAGGCTCATTCAGACATCAGGAGCTGCCCTGAGGTCTCCAGTACAGTCTGGAAGACATCTGGGCAGCTGCAGGCTGCACACAGCCTCGGCATGATGATGAGGAAGCACAGGTTTCTGGGAGAGTTGCCCTCACTTTGGAAGCAGCCACGGCCCAGTGACCATGGCCTGTTGGGAGGGCATGTCCATCACCCTGTCTGGCTTGATCCTGACATCTCCTCTTCCTGGCGAGGGCTGATAAGAATCCTCTGCATTTACAGAAAAGAGTCCAAGAGCTCGGGCTGCCGCTCACTTATCCATGCAGTTGCAGGAAGTCCTCTGCTGAGCCTGGGTGGCTCTGGGGGGCTCTGCTTTCCAGTCCCTTGACCCTCCTACTGCACTATGCTTTTGGGGAGTGACAGGCACAACAAAGCCTTCAGCAAACATTTATTGAGCAACTTCTGTATGCCACACACAAGACATGGTCCTAAGGAGCAAAAACAGACCAAGTCCCTGCCTCCTGGCTCCTAGGAGGAAGAGGGTTGGGACCAGGAAGAAGTCACCCTGAGTTCCAGTCCTGTCTCTTTTATTAATTGGGATTGGATGAGCAGGTGGAGACCCTGCATCTTGGAGCTTTGGGTTCCCCATTTTCAAAATGAGGGGAAATGAGACTCTTCCTGCCTTCTGTTTGAGGCTCCATGGCCCTGAGTGGGTTCCTTCCTGCAGCTTCTGATCTTCCCAAAGGCGTCTGGCCTCACCGCCCAGGACAGGATGTTCTTGGCTCCCTGTTCCTTAGCGCTGGGATCTGGTGTGTTTTCTTATAAATCTTTGACTTGGAAGCGCCGCTGCCTGGAGAGAAGGGAGCTGGCTGGAGCCCCGAGGTGTGGACCGGAAGACGAATGTGGACAACCAGGGCTGATGTAGACTCCTGAATGTCCCATTAGCTCCTGCCATGTCACATTCCCCTTGTTTATGCATGAAGCCTGTCGCAGAAGGGGGTGTTTAAACGCCTTCATTACTTGGCATCACGATATTGGTAATAGTTTGTAATGATTTTTTTTCCTCAGTGGGAAATATACTCTTAATCTAAAAATATGAATTACACTTAATGGCTCATGGAAAAGTGTTTTCTTTGCATGGGGAAAATCAATCTTGGCTATTGCTTATTTTTCTTTTCTTTCTAGCAAGGTTAATATTCAGAGCGTGATCTGATGGACTTTATTTCACAAAGTGAGAGGCTTCTCAGAAGTGCAGTACAAGGCTCATTAGTCTAGTGCAGAAGAAATTGTTCAAAGCAATTTAAAGGGGCATCAATAATTGCCCGGTGTTCTGTGTACGTAAGCTGAGGCCCCACCTTGCAGCCAGGTTAACAGGACTTTCCAGTAACTAAACTCGGAGGACCACAGGTTCAAGTTGGACCTGCTAGAGCCAGTTCACACAGCACCATGGAAAGACCAGGGCATGGGAATCCTCAGGCCCGGGATCAAGTCCACACAGTCCCATTGGAGAGCTGTGCGACCTTGGCTCAACCTCCTTTCCACTTCTGGGATGAGTCGATGTGTAAGATGCTGTGATCCTCACAGGTATTTAAAGAATCAAAATATCCAAATCCTTGCACTCAAAATCTAACCAAGAGTCCTCCCTCCACGCCCCGACCCCACACTCAATTTGAAAACCCAGCACCAGCCGGTATGAGAAGCCCATTAGTGACCGTGAGTGAGGCCCTTTCTTCTGAGCCCCACGGGGGCCTATCCACTTCTCCCGGTGTCCTTCATCTGTTCATTACTGTTATGGTTTAGATGAGGTGTCCCCCCAAAACTCATGTAGGAGACAATGCAAGAAGGTTTGGAGGAGAAAAGGTTGGGTTACAGCCTTAACCATATCAGTGAACTGATCCCTGATGGGACTGACTGAGTGGTAACTGGGGGCAGGTGGGGTGTGGCTGGAGGAAGCAGTTCATGGGCCGCAGCTGTGGGGTATACATTTTGTGTCTGGTGAGTGGAGTCTCACGCTCTGCTTCCTGATGATGTGAGCTGCCTCCCCCCGCCATGCTCTTCCGCCGTGTTGGGCCTGCCTCCCCTGAAGCCCCCAGGAATGGAGCCTGTTGTCTATGGATGGAGACCATCCCGTGAGCCCCCAAATAAACTTCTCCTCCCCTCTGACTGTTCTGGTCAGATCTTTTAGTCACAGCAGCAAACATGCTGACTAAGACAGTTGCTCTCTGTGTCCTCTGTTGTCCCTGCAGCCCAGGAGGTGCCACAGCTACTCTCTTGGTCTCTTCTGCAGCCCAGTACCTGGAGGACTGCATGTGCTCACCCCTCCCATGTGCCCTGGACGGTGCCAGCATGAGACAAGCCCTGGTCTCATTCCACCTGCTCCCAAGCCTTCAGTGCCTCCCCGTTGCCTCTGGAGTATTAACCAGTGTCTCACTTGGACATGGTCGCTGGCCTCCTCTCCCCCTGCCCCTCTCCTCCTCCCTGCCTGCTGCATGGCAGCCTGGCCCCTGCACACACCACACTGTCCTCTGCAGACTGCCCCCTCTGTCCAGCATGCTTTCCCCTGTGCCAGGCACCCAAGCCGGGCCACTCCACCCTGGGATGTGCACAGCCGCCGCATCCTCTGATCCACCTGGCTGTACCCCAGGTGAGGCCAGACCCTCCTGCTACTTGTGCTCTTCACAGTGGCCACGGCTGCTTCCATGTCCACTGCTGTCTCTGGTTGGCACCCGTCTCCCCTGCAGTGGTGAAGGGATCTTGCATTTTCCCAATGTTCTGTCCCCAGGAAGGTGGACCCCAGGCCCTCCCTGTGCATATGAGTCACTCCATAAGTATATGCCCAACGTGTCACTTATTTTCAGTTCTCTGATGAACATAAGCTGTGGAGAGTTTGCTTGTGGTCCCCACAACCCAGCAAGAGGAGACCAAGAGCCGAGCGTCTCCCGCGTGAGGCCCACACCAGCCAGGGGCTCCCCAGGTCAGACTGGTGCGTGCAAGAAAAATCAGCTGCCGTGCTTGACCTCGGGTCTGTGTCACAGCTGACCCAGCTGTTGAGAGGCGAGCTGCAGACGTGTGCGCATGTGGGAAACGTGTAAATGAGCATGTCAGAGGTTGTGGGGCTACCACATGTGACGAGATCTCACAGAGGCTGCTGGCAAAGAGTCATACTTTCTAGTTAACTTTTTCTTTGCTTTTAAAGAGCCACGGACCTCATCTCTGCAGATCCTTTGACCCCAGCTGTTGTAATTTGCCCAGTGCTGTTTCCTCGCCTCTCCCTCACCTGGCTTAGCAAGCACTCCAGAAACCACTGTTAAACAGGAGCAGGAGGCCCCTGGGAGAAATCCTCTACTGAAGAGTTTTGTAGTCTTTCCCACTGAATAGCAGGTCTAGGGTGGTGGCTTCCGGTGCTCATCCTGCAGGGACTCTGCCCTGACCCCCAGGAGGCAACCCACAGTGCCTGCAGGGCTGCCTGGCATCCAGTAGCAGAGCCCAGGACCCTGATTAACACCCACAGGACACAGGAAAATCCTCCACAAAGCATGGTCCAGCCCCAAATCCCAGGGTGAGATGCCCTGCTTCAGAGATTCCCAAAGGGACTCTAGCCAAACCTGAGAAGGCAGCCAGCCCCTCCTGAGCTAATCCCGTGTGGTTGGTGGTTTAAGCCTGGGGCAGTCTCCCTGGGCACCTTCCCCATGCTGAGGCCGGCCCCTGGCGTTTGCTCTAGGGGACTATCTTTGTAAACTTGCTTCAGATAGTGAATGGCAACACTCCCAAGTAGGCATTCTGTGCTTTGCTTTGGACACCTTCATGCCCTTTCTGGAGCAGAACAAAGGCTGTCAGTCTGATCCTGGGTCAGTGGGACTTACTGGGACCCATAAAGTGTCATCTCCCTGAAAGAACTGTGTGCACGTAAATACCTACCAAACCGTGATGTCCTGAATAATGTATTCCTTGTGTAATTTCAGAAACCTGGTAATAAAAATGAAAGCAGGAAACCCTCCTTGGCTTTAGCTTGCACCGCTGGAAGACCTTCTAGAGGTTTCCAAGGTCTACTGTGAATGTGTGATTTAGACCACAGCTCCTCACTAGTGACACTTAATCCATAGAGATAAATCATCAGGTGCCATTGGTGGAGCTCTGGGTGGATAAACAGGCCTCAAATAATTATGTTGAAAACTCCATCAGAGCCTCAATCAGAAAATCACTGTCATTTTTTGTCAATGTAAGAGCCTGGGGTAGAATGATGAAGCTGTTTGTGGGTTGTGGACTTGGGACCAAATTAAATCAATGTCAGAGCAATATAACTAACTTTCACTTGACTGTCCTAGAGGATGCTGGGTGCTGTTGTCCTCTCACGAAAAGGCTGGGTTCATAAAGATTTGATCCTGATGTTGGCTTCTAAGAGGACTCTGTGCTGTATGATGACCAAAAGCCAATCCTCTTTTATTACCTGTGTGACCTTGGGCAAGTTGCTTGACCCTTCTGAGCCTGGGTTCCTTCTTCTGTTAGATAAGGTAATAATAGAACCTACCTCATAGTAATATAATTAATGTTAATTGATATCTATACCACTTAATATACACATTAATGAAATGCAAGTCAAGTTAGAAAAAAATGGCTCTTTCCCATGAAACCCAGAGCTGCTCACACAACATCCTCCCATCTATAATAATTTGGTCAAAGGGCAAAATTAATGTGGAATTCAGCTTTAGTTCTTTCTTCCCCACAATCCGTGATTTAAAGCATTTTCTCCATTTCACAATCATCCTTCCAGAATGGCAGGGTGTAAATATGTCTTGCACATCTTCTGTAGGTTTGAGATTATGCCAGAAACTCCAGGCACAGTGACATTGAAAGACAGCACAGCAATCTAAACTGCAAATATTCACAGAGAGTTGAAAGCCTAGAATAACTTTTAGGAATGTCAATCATCTCCAATGGAGAAATTATTAGAGGGGACACATTTGTCATACGTGTGCTCCATGAAGCTTTGAGCAGCTGACGTGGCTTCCAAGGAAGGAGAGAAAGGAAACCCATGACAATGAGGAAGTGGGCAGGTGTCCAATAGGACTGACTGCAGCTGCCTGTGGCTGCCTGACCTTGGGAAGTCACTCACCTGAATTGAGCCCCAGTTTCTGCATCTTTAAAATCACAATAACGATAGGAACGCCTCAGTCCCCTGTACTGGAAGGAGTGGCCTCTGGCTCTAGAGAAAGAGGCTGCTCTGTCCTTATGCTTCATCAGGGCCTCCAGCCCAGACCAGCAGCAGGCTCAGCCCAGGGCCCTCCTGCTCCTGGCATTGAGAGTCCTGGGAGCATCTTGGTAGGAGGGGCTGAGGGAAGATGGAATCTGGACTTGCCTGGGCTGCTGTGGGGGAAGTCCTCAGAAGTGGAGCAGTGTGGCCAGTGGAGCTGGAGGGCAGCGGGGAGCAGGGTCACCCTGTGGCTGGTGTCTTCAGAATCCCCTCTGCAGCAGGGGCCGGCAGGGGCAAGGCTGTAGCGTCTTTGGCACAGGAGCCCTGCTGTCTCCCGTTAGCCAGGCAGGGGTGGCTTGCACAGCGGCCAGGTTTATCTGGGTTCCCGCATGATCATGGAGTGGACTTGCGTGTGCCCTGATCCGTCGTGGTCACAGAAGGCCCACATCTGTCTGGCGCCGAGTTCTTAGAAGTTGTTCATGTTTGACGGGAGAGTGCCAACCCCTGACTCACGCGGTGCCAGGTGGGCTTCTGAATGTCCATGGCCACTATTCTCTTTCTCGTCCCGTCTCTAGTGAGTGGGGGGTACTCTCGGTCCTGTGTGCCCCTTCTCCAGCAGAGCTCAAGTATGACACAGAGTATATGTAATTATAGCTCTGTAAAATGTGATGTTTGGTGCTAAATGTGATGGAAACAATACAGAGTGCTACAGTTAGAATGCCAGCGTGGACGGATGTGTGCCCTGGAGCAGCAGTGTTGGAGCGGAGGTCTCCAGGACTGGCAGGAATCAGACACGTGTTCCAGGAGAAGGCAACAGGCCATGGGGACAGGAGCTGCTGGCAGGCTGGGGGACAGTGCTACACACAGAGGAGCAGGCACATCCAGGGCCTGGAGTAGGAATGAGCTGGGAAGTGGGGGTGGCCTTTCTGCAGGGTGGAGTCCCCAGGAGAGAGATGGCCGATGGAGCACAAGAGGAAACGCTCTCTGTCTGTGCCCAACATGGTCCAGAGCCTGGCTCCCAGCTTAGGCGTCCTCTCAAATAAATAATCGTTGGATGATTTTTTTTTTTAAATTCCTGGATCCCAGTGAGGATATAGAGGGCTTGTTGGGGGTGTGGAGGGAAGGGAGGTGAGAGAGGTGAACAGAGCTTCATCACCAGACACAGTGGCCGGAGGGCGTGGGGTCACCAAGCTGCAGACTTTGGAAGGGCTCCCGTGGTCCAGTTCATCCTTTACATGTGGGACAATCATCCCTGACAACGAGAGTGACTTGCCCACATCTAAACAGTCAGTTGCAGAGCTGCAGGACAGGATAGGCCCAGAGTCCAGAAGACCCCTCCGTCTAAGTGCCCCACGCTCTCTGCAAATGTCATGGTGGGGGTGGTCTCTGCAAATATGACCAGGCACAGTGAGAAGACCCCATAAGGGGACCATTCAGACCCCCTGCCTGTGCTCATCAGTCAGGCTAGAGGATTACTCAGGCCAGCTTGAGCTAGGTCATCCTTGTGCCCAGTGTCGCCTGTAGGTTTTTTAAATTTTTTTATTTTTTAGTTTTAGTTGGACACAATATATTTTATTTTGAGGTGGTGCTGAGGATCAAACCTAGTGCCCCATGCATGCTAGGCGAGCACTATACCACTGAGCCACAACCCCAGCCCCTCACCTGCATCTTAAACCAGACTTTGTTGCTGAATCTGTTCAAGAGCACACATCATTCACGCCCCTGGGATTTTAGCTTCCTTATCTGCAAAGTGGGACAGGGGAGTACTGGAGGTGGATGAGCCCAAGCACCCCGTCAGCTGCCGAGCTGTCTCCCACCTCTCTGAGCTGCTCCCAAGCTACCGACCTGGGGACTCAGACAAAAGACTTCAAGGGCCATAAAGAAAACCTTGGCCAGTATCATTCCAGATGTCCATGATTTTCTCCTGAATTGCCTGTCACCTTAGACAAGTGATAGATGGGAGAGATCTGGCTCTGTCATGGGAAACTTTTATGTTGAAAGGTTTGGGGATTTTTTTTTCTCCTTTACTTTACAGATTTATAAAGTCAATACTTTAGCTGTTTGATGAAAAATTTGTGTTTTCCTGAGTTCAACAGAACAAAAGAGTTTTCAAATGATCAGTGGCACCTTGAGTTAGAACTGCTTCTAAGATTGTTCTTTGGAATCCCTTACTTCACGGGGAACAGTAAAATCAGAATGTTAGCTTAATAGTCTGCCAGGAGCACACAGGAAGATGCAGGGTGTTTATGCATGAACAACCAGTGATGTGCACCTGGTAATTTCATTCAAAGATGTAAAGGAAAAGATATTGTAAGGGATATTTCTGTTATTTTGTCAAATGCTATTCACCAAAAAATAAAATTTTAACCTATATTCTTGACTTTCAGGGACTTATTTTAAGATCATATGGCTTTTCCTAAACAGCTGAATTATTTAGTGAGATTGAATTGTTAAAGACTTTAAAATAAAGCCCACCAAAATACCAGCCCTCTGCAGCTCTACAGCTGTTCAGGCCTCAATCTGCATATTTCATCTCAGCAGACTGAAGCTTCAACTGAAAAATAGCTCAGAAAATACTTATCGCCTTCTATGCCAAATGCAAAACGGAATTCATCCAAAGCTGAGAATTTGATATAGTGGGTAACCTATTCCCACACTCAGCACGGCTGATGGAGTCGAGTCGTGTGGACATGGCTTCCTCTTCTCTAGGCCACACCACTGCAAAGGCAGTCGAGAGCCACATCCACAGAGGCACCAAGGTCCTGGGGAGATGGCACAGGAGCAAGTATGGAGCCCTGTGCCTGCAAGGGTGACCAGCATTAGTAGCATGTTTTCAATGCACATAGAATGTTCTGGAAAGATTCAATTTACACAATCAAAATGCCTGGCTCCTGGGGAAATTTGACAGGTTTCTAGCAAATCACTTTTTCCCAATGGTGAAAACAGAACTAAGAGTTCAAGACAGTCACATTGAGCCCTCAAGGGACTTTCTGAAGGGACCCATGGCACCCACCATAGAGACCCATGCTGGTAGCATGGTAACCACGGCAATGCTGGTGACAAATGTGGTCTTGTAAGGAAGAGGATGGGAAAGACACTAACAGTGACGATGTAACTGCCACCAGAGAGCTGACAAGGGTGACAATGGTGATAATGGTGACAATGGCAATGACAAGGAGGAAGATGACCACAGCAGCTATAACATTTGCAGTCAAGGCTCACGTTTGTCAAGCCCTTGCCTCACACCAAGTGGCACGCGGAACACTTAGGCACTGCCCCTTCATTGTCACATGGAATTTTCGACACCAGCCATGATTTCCCCATTTTAAAGATGATTAAAGTGAGACTCGGTGATAGGAACTTGCCCTAGTCAGGACCTCGTAAATCCCTCTGTGCAGTAGAATCACCTGGAAGGTTATTTTTTATTCATGACCCCCCGTGGCGAAGCAACATGCCCAGCTGGGGTGGGGCAGAGCCAGATCCACAGCCGGCCATTGAGCATCAGGGTCCCTCCCACCCACTGACTGTGCAGGTTCTGGGAGGCCCAGGGAAGTGCCAAGGTCCCCACAGCTTTTTAACCAAGGGAAGCTGGAGACTGAAGGAGAGTGTGTCCCCGAGAGCAGGGATCTTCTGTTGGGCAGTGTGCTGGAACCAGGGAGAATCTGTCCACCCAAATTGACTTCAGTTTCATTCATACTATTCTAAGTTGAGACAATGCCTGTGGTTATTTTTGCCTGAAAGTCTAGATTTCTAACCAGATATCAGCTGCTTTTTAAGTGTATAGAATCATTAGAAGCCCAACTCCCTAAAGCTGGAGGTAGGAGTCATTGGGGAGGGGGGCATTTCCATCTTCCCCCATCAGTGCCCCATGACTTTCCTCTAGGGGGAAAAGCAGCTCAGCGAAGCCTCCTGGGGTGCACCAAGACACCTCTGTCCCCTGTGCAGGGAGGAAATAAAAGTGCTGCCAAGTGTATTCCTAACCCAAAGGGCAGGATTCTTCCAAATAAGGCCCTGCAAAATTAGGACTTGGCCCCCTAAGGATTAATTATTTTTTTATATTCTTAATTTTGGGGGGTGGGGGTACCAATGATTGAACTCAGGGGCACTCAACCACTGAGCCACATCCCAGACCTATTTGTATTTTATTTAGAGACAGGGTCTCACTGAGTTGCTTAGCACCTCGTTTTTGCTGAGCTTGGAACTTGCGATCCTCATGCGCCAGCCTCTGGAGCCACTGGGATTACAGGCATGGGCCACCAAGCCCGGCCTATTCTTAATTTTTGAGCTAATATTTTCCTAGGGCAGTGGATTCTGGCTACACCATGTGTCCAGTCTCCTCTGGCACCAGTGCCTCCTCCTCTCATTGAATCCCCTTCTGTCCAGTACTGGGGGGTCACTTGTAGAGCAACCCCTGTGGATGAAGCTGAGGCCGAGAGGGGCCAGGAACCTATAACAGGAACACCCAGCTGAGATTCTCTTGCACGGAAAAGGGAGAAGTTATTTCATCAAGTCTCCCTAGGTTTTCCCTGAGTCCCTGGAGGAGCTTCATCACCTGGCTGCAGAGAGGAGGCAGCCGGGGCCCTGGGCTGCAGCCTTGTGAATGGGCACCTCAGTCACTGGGCTAACACAGGGTGGCCAGGACGCTGAGCTTCAGAGTCAGGAGCTCTGATAAGCATATAAAAAACTGTCATATGGCAAGAAATGCTTTGTCCAGAAACAGGACTCAGAGTGCCTGGTATTCTCTGCAGCAGGGACTTGGGGGACACATGAATAGAGGGTCCTGATTCCCGTTGACAGACACTGCATCCAATATGTCCGTGCTGTCTGTGTCCAGTGACACAGAAATGCAACTGAGAACATTTTTTCTCCAAAAAATGTGGGGTTTTTGTTTGTTTTTTGTTGTTGTTGTTTTTTCCCCTTTTCAATGGGAATAAAAATACATAGGCAAGTGCACTTAGCTTGGAAATAGGCCCTTCGGCCCAGGGTCAGCTCTGCCTTCTTTAACAGGAGTTGCTCATAGAACAATTTCTACCACTGGGCATTAGAGTTCTCTGCCTCTAGATTTATGAACTGGTTTTGATCATTGTCAGCTTCAGAGAGGGAGAGAAGGAACAAAAAGGGGCTGGAGTTGTGAATTGGTGGTAGAGCACTTGCCTGGCATGTGTGAGGCCCTGGGTTCAATCCTCAGCACGGCATATAAATAAATAAATAAATAAATAAAAGATCCATTTGCAACTAATAATTATTTTTTTTAAAAAAAGGCATTAAAAAATGAAAATTTGCATAGTAGGTACATCCTTTGAACAGTTGGAACAAAAACCACAGAGGGACTGGGCAGCGTTGAGCTCTGAGGCCATTTGTGCCAGGGCCTCCATCTCTCTCTTTCTGGTGGTAGTCACAGGAGCAGAAGCTGCAGAATGGGAGTCTTCCCCTCAATTAACTTAAACAGAGTTCACTGGACCTCAGCTGTCTGGCCTGCTGCAGTATGGAGGAGTGACCTAGACTAGGGCAAAGGTCACTGTGGGTGCCTTCCATGATGTCTTCAGAGGTGACATCCCACCATCAGTCTGCAAACTGTGCTGTTTGGGGTATTTGAAAAGTCCTATCTTTGTGATAAAATGGAAGGCAGGGACCAGGTCTGGAGTCATCTCACCTCTTTGGCTGGATCAGTGATTTGTTTCTCTACAGTGGTGCATTACTACCACCTTGTGGTAGATTACCTGCATTGGAGGGGTTTAGAAGTAAGTGTCCAAATACATCCGTCACCACCACCACCTCCACTCTGCCCCCTGAAAAAAAGGAACATAATTCATGTCACGGTAAATTTGATGGATGAAGCAATGAATTAAAGTGAGTCCATACCAGGGAGAAGCCTGACAGGAGGTTCACCCTCTACCCAACCAACAAGTGGGCACACTGGGGTCACTTGGCTGGGAGGCTCAGGGAGAGCTGGGTTGCCGAGAGCGCCTGCCCCTGCAAGCATTCAGGCACGTGCATGGTGACATCATCCCTCCCCTCATGGCCATCATTGTTTATAGAAAAGGCAGTTTTTCCAGGCAGAGTTGGAGGGTAAGAGTAAGAGAACACCCATTCCTGATTCTGGCTGGGGACAGGACCGTGACAGAGGAAGTTTGGAGAAGGGGGCTGGATTGGTTCAACCTTACTAAGGCAGCAGTCTCTGGAATGTCACAGGACATGGTGACCTGGAGGTTCTTGGTGGCTTTTGCAAGAGCAGCATTTAAATACAGAACCACACAGGGAGACCTAGGGAGTCAGGATGGTGTGGAGAGTCCAGGGCCTCATGGCCTGGCAACCCTCGGCAAGGGGGAGGATTGGGTCCCTTCTGAAGAGTCCAGAACAGATCAAGGGCAACGAGGGCAGCTTCCATATTAACCTGCATTTCAAATGTCTTACATTCCTTGAGACACAATCAACCCGCCCTGGGGCTTGTCAATTCTGCAGTGACCTACAATGATCTATGATGTGCCTCCTCTGTTAGAATGTCAAGTCCTCCAGGACAGAGCCCTAGATGTTTCCTTGAGATATGAGCTGAGAGGAAGGTCGATAAAAGTAAATGATGGGTCAATGGTAAAGAGCTGATGGCACCAGGAGTGAAGCCACCAACCGGTGGAGTCCCTGAAGACCCCGCCTGCTGGGCAGAGGAGCCCTGGCCGCCCCGCCTGGCCACCCGCCCCACATGTCCGGGGGCCAGGTTCGCTCCCATGCAGACTGGGAGTGTGTTGACTTTTGGTAATGGGCCTGCTCTGTAAATATCACTCCATGTATCAAAGCAGAAATTGATTCTCCCCCCAGTCACAGGAGCCCAGATCTCTGACTCTTGGCATTTCCTTCTTCCAGCTGCTCTTGCAGAGTCTTGTATGGTTCTAAGTCCCCAGAATACAATTCTCACATCCATCCGCCAGGTGATCCTGGTGCACCCAGTGATCCTGGCAGGGACAGGGCTCTCGAGCCCGCAGAGTGGATTCCAAGCCCTTCTGCAGCTGGCCCACAGGGGATCTGGGCAAGTCATTTATCTTGGCTGTGCCTTGGTTTCTTCATCCATAAAACGGGGACACGGAGGCTGGGACCTCGTTCAGAGGGCTGTTTTGAAGAGTGCATGAGCTAATGCGAATGAAGTGACAATACGGAGTCCAGCACATGGAAAGTGCCACCTGAGGGATGGCTATGGTCACCTTTTCATTGCTAGAGGACCTCTAATGGATGGGAAGGACATTCAGTGCGGAATCACATGTCTTCACTAGCAGGCTCCCTTCCTCCTCCCTGGTCATCACCAGGGACTTAGGGGTACTGCACATGTTCCAGCTTTGTCCCCAAGGGCAGCCCCCTTGGGGAAAAGACACAAGAAACCACCACAGCCCCTCCACTGCTGTTCTGCTGGAGGGACAGACCAAGGGCACATTTCCAGGTAGCTCCTGCAGAGAAGCCACGTGGACCTGCTTCCCCAGGCTCCCATAATCCCAGTGCTGTCTCCCAGCTGTCCACTCTGTTCTTCTGAGCTAGCCAAGGGGGCATGGGGTGGAGCCGACTCTGAGTTAGAGTCACATGGAGTCTAGGATTAGACTAGCAGCAAGTGACTTGACCTCTGAGTCTCGTCTCCTCTTCGACATGGGCCGGGGGGAGGGGAGGATTTTCTAGTTCATTGGGTCCCCGAGGAGATCTATGGAGAGGGTGGTAACTAAGTCTTTGCCAGGACCTTGCATATTTTATAGGCATGCAATTGCAACTCTATCTTCAATGAATCAAAGGAAAAAACTTGAAAATCAAGTTCTGGATCAGATTTGATGGAGAGCACTTATGACTTAAAGCAGCAGTTCTCAGACTTCCCTGGGCTCAGCATCTCCTGGGGCTGGTGAAAATCAAGGCTGATGGGTCCCACCTGCCCATAGAGCGACCCATTCTGTGGGTCCACAAAGAGCCTGAGAATCTACACTTCCAAAAGCTCCCAGGTGATACCCAGGCTGCTGGTCCCGGACCCTATTTTGAGAACCAATGATTTCAAAGAATATTATGCTTCTGAAGCAGAGGAGAATATTTGTTATTGATATTTTTCTCCCCTTTTTTATTTTCAAACTTGAAATTTCTGTGTTCAGGGTTAATTCAAACAGAGCCTTCCCCTGCATCTGGTGTATGTGAAGTAGACCTAGCTCAGTGATGTTGCTCTTCTCCATTTAATCTTGACTCACCCTGGGGGTCACAGGCAGGTCAGGACTGATATTTCTGATTCCCTATTTGAGCCGAATCAAGACACACCCACCCAGCCAGTCCTCATGTGATATCCCTGCCTCACTGCCCAATCACATGACAGGGGACACATTCTAAGTCATTCTGAAAATAGATCAGTCCTAAGATTAGAAAAAAGAAAATTTATCTGAAATATTTTCTTCAAGAGTCCTGTTTCTAACCAACCTTTTGACAGTTGGTAGCATGTCGATAAATCAGACGGGGTGGTGTTCGGGGCTTTATTGTGCCCCTGATTCAGCTGTCCATAATCAGTGGCAGAACCTCACTCCTCCACAAGATGATTCATTCCTTCATTTATTCACTCATTTTTTTTTCAGCAAGTGATTATTGATTGCGTGCTCATTGGCATGCTCCATACTAGGCTATGAAAATAGAGACAGATGCAGACATCCTCCATTCAGGCAGGGAGAACTGTCGTGAATTTTTAGCTATTTCAAAGAGCTTCTGTGGCTCCTGTCTCCTGCAGCACCTCCCCCTTGGGTAGTTTTGTTTGATGTTTTTGGTGCTCTCTGGTTTTGAGGTGGTGTTCATTTCCTGCCCTGTAATCCTGGTAAAGAAGGAAGATATTAACCAGATTCGTGGGGTTCCCATAAAGGGGAGCAAGTTGTAGAGAAAAGCTTTCCATTCAATAGGAAAGACGAGTGTCCAGGAACACCTGCATGATGCAGTGTGACGTGGGACAGTGGGTCCCGTGGAGAAGCCGGCCTGCCTCTCTGGCCGAGGTCTTCCTGGTGCTGAGAGCTGCGAAGCTGGTCAGGAGGGGAAGCGCCACCCGCATCAGGTCAGGAAGGCCAGGGTCCCCTGTGGCTGAGACACAGTCCAGCAAAGGGATGAAAGGAGGACTTGATTTTTTGAGCCTCATTTTCCTCATCCCAAAAGATGAGAATAACTTTCCATCCCACCTGGGAGTGTTGAAAGGAACAAAATGGGGTGGTTTTGAAGCACTCAGCATAGTGTCTGCTGTGGTATCAGCACTCAGTAAAATTGCTTTACTTTTTGTTATCACGAGGTTATCAGATGATACGAAGTGGGCCAGGTGGGGTCTGGAGAGTGAAACCTGATTGGGTCGATGTGTGTTTAGCAGTAGGACCCCTGGGCCTCCCCCAGGTGAGTGTGGAGAGGCTGGAGAATGTTCTCGGCTGCTTTCTCAGTCCTTTCCCATGTGCATCTGGGAGAACCGGGGCTCCACCAACCCTGTTGGCTCAGCCTCCAGGAACTGGCCTGCTCTCTGGAGGCCCACATGTGCCTGGTAACAGCACAGCTCTGGGCTTCGGGGTCGAAGCTATGGGACGAGTCTATGGTTCTGATTCAAAATGGCGCCAGGCTGAGTCTCATGCATTCAGAGGCAGGGTGTGCGGGGGCACCTTCTGAGGAGCCCAGTTTGGGAGATGCCCTCATCTTCATCTTTGCAACTTCACCTATGGTGGCCCCTGAGGGACTTGGGTGTGCCCTCATGGCTACCTGTGGAACAATTAACTCAATCCACACGCTCCAGGGAATACTGGGAGATTTTCCAAATGGAGCGCCAATGCAGGGAGACAGGACAGCACGTGAGGGGTGGTGGGTCACCTCAGAAAAGGAGCCTCTGCTTTAGAAAAGATCACCCAGAAGGCAGCTTTTAATGACATTTTGCCTGGGCATCAGCTGTGTGTCTGAGGCCCCCACTCATAATGCATGCTACACATTCCCCGGAAGTCCACAAGACTTCAGAGGGATGGTTGTGCTTATTTGAGTTTTCAAATTCAAAAAATACCTTTCCACGTTGACCCTGGAGCCCAGTCCTGATCATTGCATCCTGACACTGTGTCTTTGTGTCCCTCCTTCTTGTGGCCGTCTGCCCGGGGCACCATAGGTGTCTTTCTGTCTACTGTACCTGGAGCTCTCTTCAGCTCACGACAGTCCTCACCAGGATGAACTTTAATGACTCACTATCGGTCCATCAAGTAGCTCAGCCTAATTTACTGGCCATTTTCCTGTGGTTGCACATCTAGGTCATTGATTTTCAGACTTTTTACTGCAAAAAGCATGTTTTAAGAATAAATATGTAGAGCCCAAATATGTCCTATTGATTCTTGCAAACACCCTGGCTTGTTTCCTTTTCCAAAGTAGCCTGTGAAATAGGAACCATCACTACCTGACGTTCTAACATGAAAACGGGTGCTGAGAGTTCATCGTTTGGTCAGGCGTGATGGTGCTCGCCTGCAATCCCAGCTGCTCAGGGTGCTGAGGCAGGAGGATGGTGAGTTCAAAGCCAGCCTCAGCAACTCATGGAGGTGCTGAGCAACTCAGTGAGACCTTGTCTCTAAATAAAATTCGAAACAGGGCTGGGGATGTGGCTCTGTGGTCAACTGCCCCTGAGTTCTATTCCCATTCGGTACCCCTCCCCAAAAAAAGAGTTCTTAGTTTGCTCAAGGACATGGACCTAGCAGGTTATGGACTTGGGACATGAGCCCAGGAACCTCTGACTTCAGAGTTCAGATCCTCAGCATGCTGTACAGCTTGGACCTCGTGGGCTGGGATAGGGAGAGTGGCATGAGCCACGCAGTTCCTGCCTGACATGGGCCCTGATAGGTGGAGCTGGGCATTCAACCCCAGGAAAAAGTTCCTAGGCGCCTCAAGGCAGGGATGCTGGTGTGGTTTTTGGACCCTGAGGCTCCAGGGAATGGCCCGTGCCACTCATTTCTGCCCTGTTGGCCCACACACCTGCTGCTCCAGGGATCCGGAGGCGCTCTCCGGCTGTCCTCCCTTTTCTCTTCTTACCTACACACCGTTCTTGTGTGTTCCCATCCTGGAGTTCTGGCCATTGCCGCAAGTGTCCCCTCCTGTACTGCCCCTGCTTCTAGCCTCCTTCTCCACAAAGGCCTCTGGTGCCAGCAGATGCCTAGGTCACTGCGTACCAAAGGCTCGGGAGGAGGCTCCTCCTCAGAATCCCATATGCCACACCAGGGGCCCGGGAGCCAAAGGTCCTGTGCAACCCCTCCTGCTTTCAATTAGCTTTTCCTTGTCACCAAGAGTGACCCAGGGCCGCGTCCCTGCTCATCAGTGATACCACGTTTCCTGTCGACGAGCCTCCCTTCCGTTCTTTGTGCCGGCTGGAGACAAATCACTAATTGAATTTCACCTTCCATCGCTGGAATATGACAGACTGGTGCCTCCAATTAACTCAGTCGCCGTGTTGAATAAGAGGCCTGTTGCCTCCTGTGGGGACAGCAGGGCAGGACGAGCCACCTCTGTCTGGCCCCACTGTTCCCCCACCTTTCTGGTCTGCTGCAGTACCCGGCCTTGGCCATTCCTCTACCACCAAACTCTAATGGGAACCGGCCATGTGCCAGGTTCCCCAGGCCTGTGGCTGGTGACATAGCAGCAAACCAGCAGATGTCTGCCCTGCACTAGATACAGCCGGGCAGGTGGGGATGTCAGAATACCATCATGTCAGGGGTCCCTGGGTGTTTGACTCAATTAAAACTTTAGGGCCCAACACATGGGGACAGGAAAGGGGTCAACAAGAACAGTGAGGCCCTGTACTAGGTTCTGGGGATACGGAAAGGAAAGGATGCCAGGGAAACCAAGCCCCAGTGATAAAGCTGGTTGGAGATCTGTGGCCACCAGAGCCGAGCGGGGCCATGACAGCAGGATGCACAGGCCTGTGGCCTCAGGAAGGGGTGCTCTACCCTTTGGTGGGTTCAGGAGTTGCTTTAAGAAATGGTCCAACTTGCTCCATTTTCAAGAGTTCACCAAATGAGCCAGTGGAAGTAAGCACACTTCAGACCCCCAGGATGGCACCTGCAGAAGTCTGGGGCAGGCGTGTCAGGGAGCAGGGAATGATGTATCAGAAATACACACTGAGGCAGGGCGTGGGGGTACACACCTGTAACCTCAGTGGCTTGGGAGGCTGAGGCAGGAGGATCGCAAGTCCAAAGACAGCCTCAGCAACTTAGGGAGGCCCTCAGCAACTTAGCAAGACCCTATCCCAAAATAAAAATATAAAAAATGGGCAGGGGGATATAGTTCAGTGGTTAATCCCTGAAGCCAGGAAAGGAAGGATGGAAGGATAGAAGGAAGGAAGGAAAAAAGAAAGTGGGGGAGAGACTAAGAGGGACTGAGGGAAAGAAGAAAAAGAAGAAAGGCCCACAGGTGGGGGGACAGATAGTGTCACACCACATGTGACATTGCTCACCAGGGAGGGTGGAGGCGGCAGTGGGCAGTGGGCCAGGTTCTAGTCCCCACTCTGCCTCACTCCTCCTGCAGACCTGGGATGTCATATGATCTCCATGAGCTGCCTTGCCCCTTCACTGCTCAGTTAACAAGTATGTGTCCCTGTGTCCGTCACCCAACCCACCCTCACCCTGTAGATCTGCAGAAACCCCCCGGGTGGCCAATGCCATTGACATCGTCATCTGCCTCTTGGATCCTCAACAGCAGTGACATCAGGAGTAGAGAATCGGGGAGGGAGGAAGGGAGGACCCTGGACATGAGTGAAGGGTTGAGGGGCAGCAGAAGGGATCCCACACTGGTGGTCCCCAGCTCTCCATATCCAAAAGACTTGGAGGGACAGCTGCAAATGCAAATCCTGCCTGATTTGGCAGGAGCCGCGCTGCCCTGAGCCTGCAGCTGAGAAGTTTCTGCAGCAGGTGGCAGGCCTGAGACCCCGGGACCTGAGGGGGTGCTGGCCCCGTCCCGGCAGAAACATTAGAGGGCCCCAGGGACAGAGCAGGAGGCAGCTCTGAATTCACCAGAAGTGGAAACTCATGCACCATGTCCGCCCCTGGGGTGCTCTTTCCTCCCCGCCCCACCAAGCAGGAGCTTCCAGGATCCCACGGGCAGTCGGTGAGCACCTGGGACTTTGCAGGCCTGGCCCCCTGCTGCCTCTGCTCCGCTGGATCCCGGGTCCTGGACCAGCTCAGCCCTAAGGTCTCCCTCTCTGCTCACTCTAGATCCTTGGCTTGCTGTTTTCCTTTTGTTATTCTGCTTGTTTACTGTTGGCTTTGTATTTCCATCTTTTAGATTACCAAATTAAGTCATGCTTGTGGTAGCAATTTAAGCCCAGAAATGACTGAATTAATGCTCCTACCTCTCCTAATCCTACCCCAACACTTCAACATCATCACAGTTAGCAATTTGTGTGTGTTCTTCTATGGATAGTGTACACACACACACACACACACCATATATACATACATGCATACATAGTATATATACATAGATATATATACATAAAATGTGTGTACACACATATCTTCAAACAAGTTTTGCTTTGCTTTCATTTACTTTTACAATACTATGGAGTTCTAGGTGCAGGATATATATATATATATATATATATATATATATATATATATATATATATATATATATATAAAATGTATCCCTTCGCCAAAAGAAAAAAAAAAAAAACCAGTGCTCATCTTTCCCCGACAGTAGTGCGAATCCTCACAGTTCCTGAACAGCCGTGGTAGCTAGGCTGACTTACCCATTTCCCATTCCCAGGCCTTTTCCTGACATTTTGCAAACCTGGGCTGTGTTCCTGTGTACTCTCTTTCCATGGCACCTCCCAGTCCTAATGGACAAATTCCCTCTTGTGGGGTTGCTTATTTCTGATAGTCAGTCCCCTGGCCCTGGGCCTCAACATCTGTCCCCTCTTTTTCTTACCCAACCCAAGTGCTATGAGACTTCAGCTTCCTGCACCGCCACAGCAATGAGGAACAGCCATCAGGAACAGAGCCTGGACACTGTCCAGGGGCAGGAAGATGACCCCGACAGCCAGTTGTAGGTCCAGAGTTGCCACTGCGTCGAGTTTCCCTTTTGATTGACACCTCGGCCATCAGTCCCAACTTTAAACACTTGTTTTTCCTCTTTGCTCAACTTAGATAACAAGATGGCCAATGGCACCACGGAAACTTTCTTTGTTTTTATAAATACAGCAAAACTATGTACAAAGTTCCCATTTTACAGGTTTGGGAAAAGAGAAGCCAATTCATTGTAGTGAAATAACAACTCAGCAGCCCACCAGCGCTCGCCTGATAAGCACCAGGTACAGCCACACCACTGATAAGAAACCCATCTTGACCACCTCGCTGTGCCAAGAGTCTTTCTTCTTGGCGTGGTTCCCAAGGGGGAGAGGACGGAGTAAACATGATTAAATTATCAGGCAGAAACACATGACTGTGAATAATTGGCTCTCGTGTTTCATGAGTCCTAACCTCACACTCCAGAACGTTTATTCCCTTTATTTCAAAATGTTTATTTACTTTTCTCCACTGAATTTAATTAATTTTGCCTTTGGCTCATAAACAGGTGAAACTGAAAACTTTTTTATTTGCATTTATCTGGAAGCAACCTAACTAAACTTTGCAGCTCGGTTTTGCTCTGCCATGCCTGAGCCGTATGAAAATGGCTTCAGATTGCAGGTGTGTGGCTCCTTTTCTGACAGGAAGTGGAAGGAATCTGGGGACTTGTGGAGGCTCCCATAAATGATGAAGGTCAGGCCTGCCTGGGGTCTCTAGGTCCTTCTTCTCCCTACCTTGCACGGCCGTATTAGTGGCTCCTCTTCTCCCTGGGGTGAGACCTAGAGACCCCAGGCTGCGTTTCGCACATCCCTCAGCAGCGCAGAGCAAAGCAAGATGGAGATGAGCCATCAGCATCCCTATTTCCAGTAGTGCCACTCAGCTGGCAAAACGGAGAAGGGCCAAGTGCCAAGGTGAAGGGCGCAGCTTAGCCCGACAAACCTCTAGTACCTCCCTGAAACCCCAGGAGTAGAAAAAACAAGAGGATGCCCATTTTTAATGTAGAAATCAAGATGCTGTGTTAAAGATCTGCAAACATTTAATTGATAAAGGATTAATATCCAGATCATATTAAGAAGCCCTACATGCTAAAGTCCAATAAATGCAATTTAAAAAACTAAGAAATACAAAGTCATTTCACAAGCATAACTACCCATAAATGTATAAAAAGCTGCTCAAATTCAGTGACCATCAGCAAAATCCAAACAGCAATCACATACAATCATGCATAATTTGTGTCTAACTGACTGGTAGATATTGAGTCTAAAAATGCCAAGCAGTGGCTGCAACCTGGGAAAACAGAGGCTCTCAGGATATTCAGCTTCATTGTCATGTCAGGAGCATAAACTAGAACAACTTTGAAGATCAGTACATCGTTATCTACCATGTAGAAGATGTGCAACCTGTTTGCAGGACTTACCTGCAAGGAATGCACATTTCTGCACCTGGTTATGAGGCCAAGGACAGTCCTAGGTGCATTGCTAGTTGTAGAAAATCCAGGAAGCAATCTCTGTGCTCACTGACCACAGCCCAGCAAAGTAGCTGACAGTACAGGCTTCCCATGTCCCCTGCACAGCTGGGCATGCAAAACAGCATTTGCAGGAAAATGCTGAGTGTGATCCCCTTTGTATACAATTAAAAGCTCATATGTGCAGAGATGGATAAGGAGTAAAAGCATGAGGCAAAACAATGAATAGTGGATGGATTTTAGATTGCAGATGCTCCTTTACCTGGTAGGAAAGGTGGATACTAAGACCAGGTAAAATCAAGGCTCATCCAAAGTAGATGAGGGATAGCTAGTCTATCAGATGATTGAGTCAGGCTTCCTAAGAATCATGGATAAGCTGCAGCCATGAGCTGATGGCTTCATGTAACAGAGAAGAATATACAATCTTCCCCCTTGGAATTCTTAAAAGCTGGCTGACTAAATCAGGGTGAAACCCCCTGCATTTAATAGGAGTTCACATGGAAATAAAGTTGGAGTCTTAGCTGAACCTAAAGGATCACAGCTCAAAGAGAACATTCTGTTCAAGTGGCAGCCTTGGAAACAGTGACCACCTGCCACTGCAGATTGGGTCAGGCCATCTTGTATGTTATGTACCTCTTGCTCCCAGAGCTTGACTTGAGCAGGAAATTGACCAACTGTCGCACGGCCATCAAGAAAAGATAGATCCACATAGAAGATGTGGGCTCATCAGAGCTAAGGATTTCCAGAAGCTTGATTCTGGCTGTTACCCCAAATCTCAGCCAGGTCAGAGGGGCCCAAAGAGGCAGTAGGCTGCCTATCAGGCATGAGCTCAGGTCCCTGGTATGGCTAAACAGAAGCTAGATACCTCCCTCCCTGTCCTAGACCCAAGCAGAACAGAATCCAAGGACAGGTGGAGGGCTCCATCCCTCTCCATAAGTTTCCTTCTCAGGACAAGGAAGAGATATGGCCCCACCCAGCGGACATTCCAGAAAAAAAGTTCTGCTGGAGTCCTGCTGCTGTGAACCCTGAAGCCTCTTTGTGCTCAAACACTTTTGTGGTTCAAAGAGAGAAAAACAACAACAGAAACTGTGCACATTTTTCTTCCTCTAAAGATTGTAAAGAAATGAGGGAAAAGCTGGCTTCCTCCATGTTTTTATAGAAATATAAAGCAGGTGTCCTCTGTGACGGGGAGATTTCTCTCCCTCTAAATCCAGCAGGCCCCTGACGGAGCTTAAGCGGGAGACGCTGTCACCCATTCATCTTCCTGAGCCACTTTGCCACACTTCTGAAAAGATAACAACGCTCCCAGGCAGTGGAGATCTTGAGATTTACAGGCCACCCCTCATGCGGTTTATGAATTGAGCCTAGAAGACACCTGTGTCATTAGCTGACTCATAGGCCCAGGTGGCCTTCACTGCGTAGACGCTCAGGGAAGTGATCAGAACCTTCTTTGGGTGCTAAGCACCGGTGTGTGTCTGCAGTTCAGCCCCATCCTGCTCCCTCCACCCTCCACAGCCCTGCTGTTCTTGGCAGAGCCCCACTGTGGACTCTGAGCCCTCAGGTCCCGGGCTCCAACCCCGATCCTACCACACCCAGCCCTGTGACCCCAGTAAGCCACCTCTGCTGCCCCATCAACAGGATGCTCCAGAGTCTCTGGGGTCAAGGACACGTTATTGCGTGCAGGGCTCTGAGCTTCCTGGGCACTCACTGCAGTGGGCTCAGCCATGGCCAGCAGAGAGGTCAGATCCAGATCCCTGGAAGGGGTAGGTGGGAGCTTTGGAGGAGGAGGCTTTGCAGCTGTGATTAGGTGAACGGTCTGGAGGTGGGAAGTACCCTGTGTCCTCCTGGAGCACCCTAGCACCCACTCGAGTGTCCTGGCAAGAAAAGCAGAGGAAGGTGGCCGACATGCAGAAGGCAGTGAGGGGAGAGGTGAAGAGCAGGTGATCCCCTGCAGCCTCCCCTCCTTGACATTGAACCCACAGCCTCCGACAATGAGTGTCAGGGGCTCTAAGCTCCCAGTTTGTGGTACTTGGTACAGCAGCTCCAGGAAATGGACTCCGTCAGTGACAAGTAAGTCCTTGGTGTCACTGTGTCAACCCTCAGGGGACAAAGATCTGGTCCCACTGTGCACAGCATGGAGCAAATCTCCAGTAGATCCTTGCTGGATTCAGTAGTCAGAGTGATGCCGCCATCTGTCTGTCTGCCTGTCTGTCTGTTTCCCTCCCTCTCTCTCCCCTTTACTCTCATTCCCCTTTCTTTTGTTCTGAATGAACTTTAACCCCTAAAAATCATCAGGCAACTTTTCCTTTGATCTCTGCCCTAATTGCTGGCCCTTTCCTTTCTTCCCCTGCCCTGGGGAGGGCTCTGCTGGCCTTTTGGTGAAGGGGTTCTGTAGGGTTCCGGGCAGGCTCACAGCGCTCTACGGCTTGCCTGGGGTCTCTCTACTGAGGTGGGTCTTGGAATGGCAATATATTGAGCGGTGCTGGGCTGAACATGTCTGGCTGAGCGTGTGTGTGTGTGTGAGAGAGAGAGAGAGAGAGAGAGAGAGGGATCAAATCCAGCAAAAGCAGAAAATTAAAGAGCAGGGAAGACAGTAGTTGGCTGGCAGGTGCCCAGGGCTTCTCAACTTGACTTGCAAGTACAGCCTCAAAGTTCCCGGCTCTTCAAAGTCTTTGCCCCCTCTCCTAGTGGGGGGCAGCAGGCTCCAGATAGAGAGTGGTGCTGTTTTCAGACCCTGCTGCCTCTTTGGTTCAGTAAATGGGCGAGTTATTTTATACAAGAAAATGTTTTCAAGGCTTCAGTGCTAAGTAACATTCACAGAGTTGGGGAGCGGGTCTTCCCCAGTCAGAGAGAATCACCAAATATACTCCAAAGTCCCATGAGGCCAGTCACAGGATGCTTTTGGTGTGGCCTTGAACATGTTTTCTTTTCCCCTCTGCCCAGCACGTGGTCACACTACTGAACAACTTTTTGTAAGCACCTCTTCTCTCCCAGGAGGGTGAGGGCCAGGTACAGGGTGGGAGAGCCTTATCCTTCTGGGTCCCCACAGCCTGCTCCAGGGCCTGCCCAGATATGTGCCTGCAGCCAGAGGAGCTGAACCCAGTGGGAGGTCAGCGACACACAGGTGGCGTGACTTCTCTCTCGGAGTGTGGGTCAGGACTGACCAATGAAGGCCTGTCTCACATCTGAAATGTGGGGATCTTGGATTGTGTGAAGTGCAGAGGGGGCGTTGGCACTGGTGGGCTGCTGGGGTGTCTCTGAGCCCCTGAATTACAGGCAGGGAGACTTCACTGGGACACTCAGCGTACTGTGTTGGGCTCCTGCAATTGTCATAGATCCCCTTGACCTGTCCACAGAGGGACTCTGGGTGATCCTTGTTTGTACAGGTGACTCTTATTGTGCAAGATGTCCTGTTTCTGATCCATGCAGCTCCCTGGCCCTCAGTGAAGGGGTCACTGCCCCCGCACCTCCATGGACACACCATCACGTCCACTCTGCCCTGTCACTCCACTTCTTACCCTGGAGCCCTCGGTGCTGCTCACTCCTGACGACATCCCTGGGATCAGAAAGGCTGTGGTGGAATTTACAGATTGGCCTTCTCTCCCTGGCTACACTCGTCCTTTGTGAGACCTTCCTATCAGATCGGTTTCCTCCTGTCCAGAGCACAGCATGGCCACCCCCACACTGCTCTAGGGTGGCACGATGTTCCATATTGCTGCTGTCAATGGAAGTAATGTGGCCACCCCGCTCCCATAGGAGGGAGAGTTGGATCTGGCCAGCACCTGCTGCCGCTGAATATGACAGCATCCTCTGTGACCTCAGACTGCAGCGGTCTGGGCCGCGGCACTGACCTTGCTGCATCTGGTCTGACCACCTCAGGTTTCCAGCAAGAAGTCCCCACCCCTGTGGGTGATCTGGTGAGGCTGTGCCAGGTCACCACACACTGAGCCCTTCAAAATGCAAATTATGTCCTTATACTTCCAGGGACAGAAACTCAAAGCCAATATCACCAAGCTGAAGTCAAGGTGTGCCTTTCCCTCTGGAGTCTCCATGGGGAGAATCTGTCCCCTTGAATTCTCTGGCTTCTGGAGACGCCTGCCTGTCCTGGCACATCAAGCCTTTCTTCCATCTTGGGACGCAGCAGAGTGGGCTCCCCAGGCCTCACTCTCTGGCCTCTCATCCCCTTGTCATTTGTCATGTTCCTTCCTCTGGCTCCAACTCTCCTGTCTCCCTCTACCAGGGTTCTGTGACTGATTGGGCCACCTAGCTGACTGGGGAGCAGGACTGGGGATCAGGGTCCAGGAGGAGTAGGACCAGGTGCAGCAGGGCCCAGGGAGAGTAGGCCTACAGAGAGCAGGGCCCAGGAGAGCAAGACTAGGGGGAACAGCACCCACAGGGAGTAGGGCCAGGGGAACAGGGCTGATAGTGAGCAGGACCAGGGCCAGCAGGGCCCAGGGAAAGCAGGGCTCAGGGGAAGTGGGGAACAGGGAAATGAGGGCCCATGGGGAGCATAATCAGGAGGATCAAAGCCCAGGGAGCATGGCCAGGTGGGAGCAGGGCCCAGGGGAGCAGGTCCAGGAGGAGCAGGGCCCGGGAGGGCAGGACCAGTATGAGCAGGACACTGGGAGCAAGGCCAAGGGGAGAAGGGCCAGGGAGAGCAGGTGCCAGAGGAGCAGGGCCCAGGGGGGCAGATCCAGGGAGAAAAGGGCCAAGGGGAGCAGGGCCAGGGGGAGAAAGGCCCAGGGAGAGAAGTACCAGGGGGAGCAGGGCCTGAGGAAGCAAGCGCAAGGGAAGCAGGGAAAGGGGGAGCGGGGCCCAGGAGAAGCAGGTAACAGGGTGAGCTAGGCCCGGGGTAGCATGGCCCATGTGCAGCAAGACCATGGGGAGCGGGGCCCAGGGGGAGAAGGGCCCAGGGGTAGCAGGGCGCAGGGGAGCAGGGCCCAGGAGGAGCAGGGCCCAGGGGAGCTCGACCAGGGAGAGAAGGTGCCAGAGGAGCAGGGCCCAGGGAGCATGGACAGGTGGGAGCAGGGCCCAGGGGAGCAGGTCCAGGAGGAGCAGGGCCGAAGGGGAGCAGGGCCAGGGGGAGCAGGACACAGTGGGAGCAGGGCCAGGGAGAGAAGGTGCCAGAGGAACAGGTCCCAAAGGAGCAGAGCCAGGGAGAAAAGTGCCAGGGGGAGCAGGGCCAGGGGCAGAAGCGCCCAGGGAGAGCAGTTCCAGGGGTAGCAGGGCCCGGGGAAGCAGGACCAGGGGAAGCAGGGCCATGGAGAGTAGGGCTCAGGAGAAGCAGGGAACAGGGGGAGAAGCGCCCGGGGGACCAGGGCCCATGGGGAACAAACGAGGGCGAGCAGGGTCCAGGAGGAGATGGGCCCAGGGGGAGTAGATCCCAGGGGAGCAGGGCCAAGGGGAACACAGCAGGGGAGTAGGGCCAGGGGAAGCAGGGCCCAGGAGAGCAGGGCCCAGGTGAGTAGGGCCAAGGGGAGCATGGCCAGGGTTAGGGCCAATAAGAGCATGGCCCATGGGGAGCAGGGCCCATAGGGAGCAGGGCCAGGAAAACAGGACCAGAGGGAGCAGGGTCCAGGGGAGCAGGATCAGGGGGAACAGGGCCAAGGGAATGAGGTGCAGGGAAGCAGGTCCAGGGTGAGCAGGTCCAGGGGGAGTTAGGAGCAGGGAAGCAGGAACAGGGGGATCAGTTCCTAGGAGGAGCTCTGCCTAGAGGGAGCGGAACCCAAGGTAAGCAGGACTAGGGGGAGCAGGTCCTGGGGAATCAGGGCCAGAGGGGAGCAGGGACTGGGGGAGAGGGCCTGGGGAAGCAGGGCCTGGGGAGCAGTGTCAGGGGAAGAGGGTCAGGGGAAGAGGTCCAGAGGAAGCAGGGCCCAGGGAAGCAGGACCAGGGGGAGCAGGACCCAGGGAGATGGCCCAGGGGGAGCAAGGCCCAGGGGAACAGGGCCCAGGAGGAGCAGAACCAGGAGAAGCAGGGCCCAGGGGAGTAGGACTGGGGGGAGTATGGCCCCAGGGAGCAGGGCCTGGGAGAGCAGGGTACTGGGGTGCAGGACCCTGGGGAGCAGGGCCCAGGGAGAGGAGGACCAGGAGGAGCAGGGCCCAGGAGATCAGGGCTAGAGGGAGCAGAGCCCACAGGGAGTAGGGCCAGGGGGAGCAGGACCAGAGGAGCAGGGCCCAGGGGGAGCAGAACCAGGGGAATCAGGGTCCAGGGAACAGGGCCATGGAGAACATGGTCGGGGGAGCAAGGCCAGAGGGAGCGGGGCCTGTGGAAGCAGGACTAGGGAGAGCAGGGCCTAGGGCAGCACGGCCTGGGGGAGCAGGATACAGGGGGAGCAGGGCCCATGGGAACAGGACCAGGAAGAGAAGGTACCAGTGGAGCAGGACCCACTGAGCAGAGCCAGGATAAAAGGGCCAGGGGGAGCAGGGCCAGGGGGAGAAGAGACCAGGGAAGCAGGGCCAGGTGAAGCAGGTCCCAGGAAAGTAGGGCCCAGGGGAGCAGGGCCAGGGGGATCAGGGCCCAAGAGAGCAGGACTGGAGGAAGTAGGGCCCAGGGTAGCAGGGCCAATGGGGATCAGGACCAGGGGGAGCAGGGCTGAGGGGGAGCAGGGCCCAGGAGTAGCAGGGCACAGGGAAACAAGGGCCAAGGGGTAGCAGAGCCCAGTGTAACAGGGCCCAGGGGAGCAGGGCCCATGGGTAGCAGGGCCTTGGGTAGCAGGACCATGTGGAGCAGGGACGAAGGACAGCAGGACCAAGGGATTAGGGCCAGGGGAGCAGGGCCCATGGGGAGCAATGCCAGGGGGAGCAGGTCCCAGGGAAAGAAGGGCCCAGGGGGAATAGGGCCCAGGAAAGCAGTGTCAGGGGGAGCAGGGCCCATGAAAACAGGAGCAGAGGGAACAGGGTCACGGAGATCAGGGCCAGGGGGAGCGAGGCACAAGGAAGCAGGACCAGGGGGAGTAGGGCCCAGGAGGAACTGGGCCCAGAAGGAGTGGAGTCCAGGGGGAGCAGAACCAGGGTAGGAGGGCCTGGGGCAGCAGGGCCAGAGGGGAGCAGAATGAGAAGAAGCAGGGCCCAGGGGAGAGGGCTTGGGGAAGCAGGGCCAGGGGAGCTGTGCCAGAAGAAGAGGGCCAGGGGAAGCAAGGACCAGGGGAACAGGGCCAGGAAGAGCAGGGCCTGGGCGAACAGGACAAGAGGGAGCAAGGCCTGGGGGAACAGAGCCAGGGGGATCAGGGCCAGAGGGAGCGGGGCCAATGAGGAGCAGGACTCAGGTGGAGTGGAGCCCAGGGGGAAGCAGGCCAGGAGGAGCAGGTCCCAGGAGATGTGGGGATAAGGGGGAGCATGGCCCAGGGTAGCACAGCCCCTGTGGAGTAAGACCATGGGGAGCAGGGCCCAAGTGGAGCAGTGCCCAGGGGGTGCAGGGCTCGGGGAAGCAGGGCCCAGAAAGAGCAGGGCCAGGAGGAGGGTCCATGGGGACCAGAGTCATGGATATCAGGACCAGGTAGAGCAGGGCCCAAGGAGAGCAGGACCAGACGTTTAGGGCCAGGAGGAGCAGAGCCCATTGGGAGCAGTGCCAGGGGTAGCAGGGCCCAGGAATGCAGGACCAGAAGGAGTACAACCCAGGGAAGCAGGGCCCAAGGGGGCAGGGCTGGGGGAACACGAATAGGGGACCAGGACCAGAGGGAGCAGGGCCCGGGGAAGCAAGACCAGGGGAAGCAGGGCCCAGGGAGAGCAGGTCCCAAAAGAGCAGGGCCCAGGGAAGCAGAGACAGGGGGAGCAGAGCCAGGGAGAAAAGGGCCAGGGGGAGCAGGGCCAGATGGAGAAGGGCCCAGGGAGAGCAGTACCAGTAGGATCAGGGCCCAGGGATGCAGGCCCAGGGGAAGCAGGGCAAGGGGGAACAGGGCCAGGGGCAGCAGGGCTCTGGAGAAGGAGGGATCATGGGGAAAGGGCACTGGGGAGCAGGGCTCATGGGGAGCAAGACCAATGGGGGGCAAGACCAGGGGGAGCAGGGTACAGAAAAGCAGGGCACTGGAGCAGCAGGGCCCAGAGGAGTAGGACCAGGTGAAGCAGGGCCCAGGGGAGCAGTGCCAGGGGGAGTATGGCCAGGGGATTAGGGTCAGAAAGAGCAAGGCCCATAGGGAGAAGGGCCAGGGGGAGCAGGGCTCTGGAAAGCAGGACCAGAGGGAGCCAGGCCCAGGAGAGCATGACCCAGGGGAACAGTGCCAGGGGGAGCATGGCCAGAGGGAATGGGGCTCAGTGAAGGAGGACCAGGGGGAGCAGGGCTAAGGGGGGGGCAGGTCCCAGGGGGAGCAGTGCCCAAGGGAGCAGGGCCAGGAGGAGCAGGGCCCATGGAGAGCCAGACCAGGGGGAGCAGGGCCCAGGGGGAGAAGGGCACGCTGGGAGCAGGGCACAGAAGTGCAGGGCCCAGGGGAGCAGGGCCCAGGGGAGCTGGGTCAGTGGGAGTAGGGTGACAGGGAGCGGGGCCCTGGGAAGCAGGACCAGGGGGAGCAGGGGCAAGGGGGAGAAGGGCCAGGGAAAGCAGGTCCCAGAGGGTTAGGACCCAGGGGAGCAGAGAGAGGGGGAGCAGAGCCAGGGAGAAAAGGGCCAGGGGGAGCAGGGCCAGGGGGAGTAGGGCCCAGGAGGAGCTGGGTCCAGGAGAACCAAGGCATAGGAGGAGCAGAAACCGGGGGATCAGGACACAATGGAGCAGGACTGGAGTGAGTAGGGCCCAGGGGAGCATGGAAAGGCAGAGCTGGGTCCAGGGGGAGCAAGATGAGGTGGAGCAGGGCCCGGGGAGAAGAGGACTAGGGGGAGCAGGGCCCAGGAGAGCAGGGCTAGGGAGTGCAGAGTCCATAGGGAGTAGGGCCAGGGGGAGCAGGGCCAAGGAGCAGGGCCAATGGGGAACAGTGTCAGGGAGAGCATGGCCCAGGAGAGCACGGCCCAGGGCAGCAGGGCCATGGGGAGTGGTGCCAGGGGGAAAAAGGCTAAGGGGAGAAGGACCCAGGGAGAGAAGGACCAGGGGGTGCAGGGTCCTGGAGTGCAGGCCCAGGGGAACAGGTCCCATGGGGAGCAGCGGTTGGAGATGCATGGCCCAGGGAAGCAGAGTTTGGAATAGCAGGGCACAGGGAAGCAGGACCTAGGAGAGGAGGGCCAGGGGGACAGTTCCATTGGGAGTAGAGCCTAGGAAACAGGACCGGGAGAGCAAGGCCAAGGGGGAGCTAGGTCCAGGAAAGCAGGACCAGAGGGAGCAGGGCCCAGGGTAGCAGGGCCTAGAGGAGCAGAGCCAGGGGGAGCTGAGCTAGGGAGAAAAGGGTGAGGTGGAGCAGGGCACGGTGGAGAAAGGCCCAGGGAGAGCAGTACTAGGGCAAGCAGGGCCCAGGGGAGCAGGCCGAGGGGCAGCAGGGCAGGGGGAAGCAGGACACAGGGGGTGCCGGGCCTAGGGGATCAGGGCCAGGGAGAGCAAGTTACAGGGCAAGAAGGGCCCAGGGGAGCAGAGACAGTGGGAGCAGATCCAAGTAGAAGAGGGCCATGTGGAGAAGGGCCCAGGGAGAGCAGTACCAGGAGGATCAGGGCCCAGCAGTGCAGGCCCAAGGGAAGCAGGGCAATGGGAAACAGAGCCAGGGGGAGCAGGGATCCAGACAAGCATGGATCCGGGGGAAAGCACCCGGGGGAGCAGGGCTTATGGGGAGCAAGACCAGGGAGAGCAGAGCTCAGGGGGAGCAGGGTGCAGAAAAGCACAACCCAGGAGCAGCAGGGCCCAGGGCAGCAGGGCCAGGTAACGCAGGGCCCAAGAGAGCAGGGCACAGGGGAGCAGTGCCAGGGGGAGTATGGCCAGGAGATTAGGGCCAGGAAGAGCAAGGCTGCTAAGAAGGGCTAGGGGGAGCAGGGCCCTAGAAAGCAGAACCAGAGGGATCCAGGCCCAGGGGAGCAGGACCCAGGGGAGCAAGGCCAGGGGGAACAGTGCCAGGGGAAGAATGGCCAGAAAGAATGGGGCCCAGTGAAGCAGGATCAGGGGGATCAGGGCTAAGGGGCAGGGCCCAGGGTGAGCAGAGCCCAGAGGTAGCAGGGCCAAGAGGAGTGGAGCCTATGGGGGAGCACTGCCCAAGGGAGCAAGGCCAGGAGGAGCAGGACCCATGGGGAGCCAGACCATGGTGATCAGGGGCCAGGGAGACAAGGGCCCAGGGCAGCAGGGCCAAGGGGGATCAGGGTTCATAAGGAGCTGAGACCATGGGGAAGCAGGGCCCAGAGGAGCAGAGCCAGGAGTAACAGGGCCTTTACATATAAGTGTCTGCTGGCTGCACCATGTCAGTCACAAGCCATTTGGAACCCAATGTCAGATCCACATGGCCCTACCACAGAGGTTTTATCACACTCCTGCACACCACTTCTCTAGGCCCACTACTCAGCAGGCCCCAACTTACTGGCATCTCTGTTCTACACCATTTTCATAAAACCCAGTCAATCAAGGCACCGTCTGGTACACTCCTGATCAGCAACAGCACATGCAAAGGTTCTCCAGTGCCACCTGGTCATGGGAACTTAAAAATTTCATCGTATTTATCTAGCCATTTTTAAAGGATGAAGTTGGAGGCACTGTGGGTTTCCATTCATTCAGGAACCATTAAATGGTGAGGAAGCTCATTTCAATGAAAGCTCTGGAAAACTCTCACAAACAAGGCTTCCCAAAGAGTGGCCAAAAGGTTGCATGAAGCCAGGCCCATTGAGGTCTACAATGTGAGGTCCATGTGTGTTTTGACACTCAACGATGGTTGCCAGGTCTGGAAGAATAAAATCATGTGATATCCTGGCTGAGATTCCCAGTGCTCTGTGGAAAGCCAACCTGGGCCTAGATCTCAGATTCCAAGGGTGACTCTCATGCGTGGCCAACTAAAATCTCAACACAATTCATGGCAATACTTCTCTGAGGTCAGTTCCAGAACTCAGTCTCCAAGGGGAATCACACCAGAGTTCAAGCCGAGGTGGACCCAGTCATCTCTTCCAACCGCCACACAAATGACCACAATTCAAACCAAAACACTGCCACATGGCCCTCATCTTCTTCCATACACACACTCATCATAACCTCTGGCTGGAGGTTTCCATCAGGGCCGCAGCCCAAGACAGTGTCCACAAGAAGCTCCCTTGCCCCTCATTTGCCTAATATCAGGGTGGCCTGGACAGCCTTCCTGTACACCAGGAGTGATCAAAGAGGCCTGCCTTTAATACTGCTCTGCTTCTCCAATTTGAGGCCTACTGACTGCGGGGTATAGATTCTTTGTGTGGATTGGAGTCAGGAGAAAACCCAAGCGCCTATGGGCTAGCCTCTGCAGGGCTTTGAAGAACTCATTTGACCCAAAGGATCCCTATGCTCTCTTGATGGAGGTCAGGAACCTTACAGAAGAAGGCGAGAGCCTTCATGCAAAATGACTGCGTTTTTGCCATTTTGGCTTTGGATGTACACATGGGATCTTTCTTCAATCCATCAGGTGCTGACAATCTAAGCCACAGCCTCACACAGGGCCAAGAGGCTGATTCAGACACATCCCTTTGCAAAGCAATGAAGCAAAGAGCCACAGGTGATGCCCATTCATTTCCATTTGAAAACTGTTTTCTTCAGGCTTCCCAAAGGGGTGCCCTGAGGCAAAGGCCTTCCTGACATTCAGGGCAACAGAACAATAGGTAAGCAAAAGGCCCAAAGCAGGCTTTCTCCACTGAGACTTTACTGGTCCCACTGATATCTGAGTTTTCTGAGATGCTCACCATTCCTTTCAGCTATCCAGTACATGGCCATGTCACAGAGCTTGGAGGTGGTACATATCTTGGACACAAAACCATGAGCCTATTCTGGAGAGTGGCCAGAATTCAGGAAGAAAACAGGAACTTAGGAAGATAGTAGGTGTTGCCCATCCATAAGGCAAGCCGCAGTCCACTCATAAATTGGGCAGGATGAAGACTGGGAAGCTTTCTACTAGACAGGACACATCCATTGATGCATTCTCTTTTCTAATGTCTACAACCAGGGACACAGTGAGATACACAAACTTAGAAACACTCGCCTTGTCCAAAGACTTACTGGAAACAGTCCACTCCAAACAAACAAACCGCCTTTCCTACCTCTTCTCAGAACATGAGACAAATCCACAAACTCACCCCCACACCCACAAAGGCACCTCCTTCCCCCAAGTAGGTCTGTGACTACCCGGAGTGTCGTCTGACTGCTGGGCCATACTATGTTCCCCCGAAATGGCCTGTCCTGTCTCAGATCTGGCCTCCTTGGCCAACTCTGTGAAGTTGTCAGGAGCCAGCGGTGAGCCACTACCTGCTTTCTCAGGCAAGGCCCTCTTCAGTGCTTTCCTGGCATTTGGCCATCCTCACATCAGTAGGTACCAAGGAAGACTGACTCTGTCCTTGGTAAATCCAAACAAGTGAGCCCACTGGGACTGGGACTGGGACTGCCTCTGGGTGCCTGGCTTCCTGGATCCCAAGTTCAGAGAGTTCCATCACCAAGGAAGTGAGGTGAGGTCACTTCCTTCAGGAACTGAATGAGGTCACTGCCTCGGCAACCACTGTGTCCTAACAGTTGCTTGCAAGGGTCCCATGAGATGGAGGCTGCCCCTGCTTCCTGTGACACTTTCACAAGTTAGAATGGAATATCAACCATAGGCACCAAGGAACAGCTCTCCACACAGGCCTGCTTTGGTCCATCTTGTCTACATTAAGAAGAGAGAGGCTCATTCAGACACATCCCTTCATCCTGACCAGGTTGTTTGCCATGGAAGATGACTTTTGCTCTCTCAGGTCCTTCATAGCTGCCTACATCTTCTCCAGGGTTCATTTCTGCATGGACCTTTGAGGTTCTCAGCAGGTGGAAGATCCCCTCCATTCCTGTATTGTAAGACCAACTCTGTCCCTGCTCTTCTGTAAAGTTCGATTGAGGGAACAGTGTCTGGTTAGGGTTAAGAACATGTTCTATTTGGGTTAGGAATCATTCTGCTAGTTGTAGAATGGTATTGGGAACCTGCGATATTTGTAATCATATATAGGTGAAATATATGTATGAAAACAGAAATCTAAGTAAGATTTGAAGGCCAGAAGGGCATTGGGCCCTTGATTGGGATACTTAGCTTTGAATTACATTCTGCACAGATGTCTCAGATCAATTGATCTACAATGGCATAGGACCTTGTACCTTGGATGATTGAATGTAGAAGAGAACATCCAGTCAAAAAGGGAGAGTAGGTAAGATTAGGAAGCTAGTCGGTAGGTTTAGGAAGAAGAGTGAGTATAAAATTTGGACCAAAAGTTCTTTAGCAATAGGGTATCGGTTAGAGAGTGAATGTAAATGTCAGCACATGTGAAGAGTCAGTCACAATGATGAACTGGGGAAAAATATGTAGGAAAGCAGATATCAATAGAGACATTAGGAAATCAGGCAAAGTGATAGGATTAGACAGTTTCAACCGGGTTGAGGATGAATATGTAATCTTAGGAAGAAACAAATGTGTAGTCACCAATAGGATTGACATTGGAGAGCATTAGGCAACCTGGAGAAGGAAGTTTTTAGGAATCCATGCTCACTTTCCAATTAGGCTTTGCTACAATCATAAGTGTGACCTTTGCATTTTGTGTCCAGAATATCACAGTGATAAAATGTATATGCAGATCAGGTGACTTGAGTATTACTTCCACCATTGCTGGGAGCAGTATGTTGAAGACGTATCAATTAGTATTTGGGGGTACAAATAGGTGTACCCTGGGTCTATGAATATAGAGATAATGCATGAATAGACCATACTGTGAATAAATAATATAACTGCTTACAATTTAAATAATGGATTGAATTGATATCTGAAACTACATAGGAAATCTTATATTGATACACAATCATTCATTCCTACCAGTTATACATCTAATGGCAATATTAGGGTTATGGTTTACCATGAAGGGTGTGTGAGTTTTGCTTCAAAAGTGATTATGGAAATGGAAAATCATGTGTTTGGAATGAAGTCTCATGAACAAACCAGTCAAGAAACATGGAGGAATACATGTGTTGTGAAGCAGGAAGTGATTGAAAGTGAACCAAATGCCTAGAAATTTTTAAACTTGAAGAGGAAATGTATATCCTATGATGTGCATCAGCAGAAGAAATAGTAAGCTACCAGTGTTGAATAAAAATGAACGTCAAAATACACATCATGTCCCATAGGAATCTACTTGCATTGATGTTAAACTGGGTCAGTTACTGTAGAAAGATTAGGATTTCT
Source organism: Urocitellus parryii (assembly GCF_045843805.1). NCBI lineage: Eukaryota > Metazoa > Chordata > Mammalia > Rodentia > Sciuridae > Urocitellus > Urocitellus parryii. The sequence goes on along the minus strand of NW_027552070.1, from coordinate 68,695 downwards.
ATGGACCATCCACTGAAGTTAGTTTTCAGTACTAGGAAAAAAATATGTATTTCAGGTGGATAAATATTTCTGAGAATAATCTTGTGAAAAGTTGATTATAAATCCACATATATGAACATGAATGAATTTAGGGAATGTATCATAAGACACATATATTTCATATTTTGAAAAATCTGGAGAGTTTGTGTGTGTGTGTGTGTATATATAAATATATATATATATACACACACACAAAAAAAACACAAACACAGACATTAAAAATTCGAAATATATATGCCAATCGAAATTCATCATGAAATATATGTCATCCACAGATCCAAAAATATTCATTTTACTGAACATGGATTTTTGTATCATGTTGTTCAAGTAGGAAGCTCACCCATAGGTTGAATTTTCAGTTCCAACAGCGTTTGGGAGGAGTGATCTCTTCTCACAATTTGTATCTGCCAAGTCAGCCACCTCACAAGAATATACGTGGGATACCAGGTAGGATTCTATATGTGCATGTAAAAATACATGTGCTGAATAGGCTACAGAGAAAGGGAGACAGGAATTCACATATTTGTTAACTTTAAAAACACATGGAGAACTATTTCTATTCAATTGGACTAGATTCATAACACCTACCCTTTATAATGCAAAAGGCAAGTGCAACTATACACCATGCCTCCTCTCAACTGCTTGTATTACTATTCTGTTTGGGTTATTTCTCTCCATCATATTAGGATTTATAGTCAGAGTCTAGTAGGGTATGGGTTAGTGTCAGGGAAACAGTATTTCAAATGGAAAATAGGAAATGAATCCAATGTGTATGCAAATACGTGCTACACAAAAGTCTTCCCACTCTCATCCAAAACAATGCCTTGACATGACCTTTGCCCCAAGGAAGAAGCAACTCAAGGGGAAGAGTTAGAAAATCTGTGAATACATATGTGGAATGGAAAATGCTCAGGAGTTCACAACCTTGGAGGTGGTAGAGGAGTTTCCATAAGTAAGGGACAGGATAAACACTCCACAAACATGGAGCTCTGCTGGCCTAAAGACTTGGTGAGAAACTGCCTCTGAGGTTGGGCACTTGAAATCTATGTTGTTGTCAGGAGCTTTAGCTGCCTTTGTAGTGAGACCATCAAAGCTGGGTCTGCATCTATGTGACCTGGAGGACATGGTTTCTGATTTTCCAATGAACATGAGGCAGAAGTGCTGAATTCTCTCTTTGTAGGTCCACAGTGGCCACTGGAGGCTAAGTGTCTCCCCGTGTGGACTGGGAAGCCATTTGGTCCTCCTCTACTTTTCATGGTGTTTCTTGCTGCTGCACTGGGAGTTTGGTATTTGCTTCATGAAATACAAGGATTTCAACTGGGACACAGTGCTGGAGGGAGTTCGGTCACGTGTGGTGGGTCAGGGTCCTAGGAGAATGCACCAACCAGTCTTCTATCCCACAGAGCTTGCCCCCTTGACCCTAGCAACCTGATTCTGAACATTGCCCTGAAACCTCTCCATATAACAAGATGCCTTTACATATAAGTGTCTGCTGGCTGCACCATGTCAGTCACAAGCCATTTGGAACCCAATGTCAGATCCACATGGCCCTACCACAGAGGTTTTATCACACTCCTGCACACCACTTCTCTAGGCCCACTACTCAGCAGGCCCCAACTTACTGGCATCTCTGTTCTACACCATTTTCATAAAACCCAGTCAATCAAGGCACCGTCTGGTACACTCCTGATCAGCAACAGCACATGCAAAGGTTCTCCAGTGCCACCTGGTCATGGGAACTTAAAAATTTCATCGTATTTATCTAGCCATTTTTAAAGGATGAAGTTGGAGGCACTGTGGGTTTCCATTCATTCAGGAACCATTAAATGGTGAGGAAGCTCATTTCAATGAAAGCTCTGGAGAACTCTCACAAACAAGGCTTCCCAAAGAGTGGCCAAAAGGTCGCATGAAGCCAGGCCCATTGAGGTCTACAATGTGAGGTCCATGTGTGTTTTGACTCTCAACGATGGCTGCCAGGTCTGCAAGAATCAAATCATGTGATATCCTGGCTGAGATTCCCAGTGCTCTGTGGAAAGCCAACCTGGGCCTAGATCTCAGATTCCAAGGGTGACTCTCATGCGTGGCCAACTAAAATCTCAACACAATTCCTGGCAATACTTCTCTGAGGTCAGTTCCAGAACTCAGTCTCCAAGGGGAATCACACCAGAGTTCACGCCAAGGTGGACCCAGTCATCTCTTCCAACCGCCACACAAATGACCACAATTCAAACCAAAACACTGCCACATGGCCCTCATCTTCTTCCATATACACACTCATCATAACCTCTGGCTGGAGGTTTCCATCAGGGGCTCAGCCCAAGACAGTGTCCACAAGAAGCTCCCTTGCCCCTCATTTGCCTAATATCAGGGTGGCCTGGACAGCCTTCCTGTGCACCAGGAGTGATCAAAGAGGCCTGCCTCTAATACTGCTCTGCTTCTCCAATTTGAGGCCTACTGACTGCGGGGTATAGATTCTTTGTGTGGATTGGAGTCAGGAGAAAACCCAAGCGCCTATGGGCTAGCCTCTGCAGGGCTTTGAAGAACTCATTTGACCCAAAGGATCCCTATGCTCTCTTGACGGAGGTCAGGAACCTTACAGAGGAAGGCGAGAGACTTCATGCAAAATGACTGCGTTTTTGCCATCTTGGCTTTGGATGCACACTTGGGATCTTTCTTCAATCCATCAGGTGCTGACAATCTAAGCCACAGCCTCACACAGGGCCAAGAGGCTGATTCAGACACATCCCTTTGCAAAGCAATGAAGCAAAGAGCCACAGGTGATGCCCATTCATTTCCATTTGAAAACTGTTTTCTTCAGGCTTCCCAAAGGGGTGCCCGGAGGCAAAGGCCTTCCTGACATTCAGGGCAACAGAACAATAGGTAAGCAAAAGGCCCAAAGCAGGCTTTCTCCACTGAGACTTTACTGGTCCCACTGATATCTGAGTTTTCCGAGATGCTCACCATTCCTTTCAGCTATCCAGTACATGGCCATGTCACAGAGCTTGGAGGTGGTACATATCTTGGACACAAAACCATGAGCCTATTCTGGAGAGTGGCCAGAATTCAGGAAGAAAACAGGAACTTAGGAAGATAGTAGGTGTTGCCCATCCATAAGGCAAGCCGCGGTCCACTCATAAATTGGGCAGGATGAAGATTGGGAAGCTTTCTACTAGACAGGACACATCCATTGATGCATTCTCTTTTCTAATGTCTACAACCAGGGACACAGTGAGATACACAAACTTAGAAACACTCGCCTTGTCCAAAGACTTACTGGAAACAGTCCACTCCAAACAAACAAACCGCCTTTCCTACCTCTTCTCAGAACATGAGACAAATCCACAAACTCACCCCCACACCCACAAAGGCACCTCCTTCCCCCAAGTAGGTCTGTGACTACCCGGAGTGTCGTCTGACTGCTGGGCCATACTATGTTCCCCCGAAATGGCCTGTCCTGTCTCAGATCTGGCCTCCTTGGCCAACTCTGTGAAGTTGTCAGGAGCCAGCGGTGAGCCACTACCTGCTTTCTCAGGCAAGGCCCTCTTCAGTGCCTTCCTGGCATTTGGCCATCCTCACATCAGTAGGTACCAAGGAAGACTGACTCTGTCCTTGGTAAATCCAAACAAGTGAGCCCACTGGGACTGGGACTGGGACTGCCTCTGGGTGCCTGGCTTCCTGGATCCCAAGTTCAGAGAGTTCCATCACCAAGGAAGTGAGGTGAGGTCACTTCCTTCAGGAACTGAATGAGGTCACTGCCTCGGCAACCACTGTGTCCTAACAGTTGCTTGCAAGGGTCCCATGAGATGGAGGCTGCCCCTGCTTCCTGTGACACTTTCACAAGTTAGAATGGAATATCAACCATAGGCACCAAGGAACAGCTCTCCACACAGGCCTGCTTTGGTCCATCTTGTCTACATTAAGAAGAGAGGCTCATTCAGACACATCCCTTCATCCTGACCAGGTTGTTTGCCATGGAAGATGACTTTTGCTCTCTCAGGTCCTTCATAGCTGCCTACATCTTCTCCAGGGTTCATTTCTGCATGGACCTTTGAGGTTCTCAGCAGGTGGAAGATCCCCTCCATTCCTGTATTGTAAGACCAACTCTGTCCCTGCTCTTCTGTAAAGTTCGATTGAGGGAACAGTGTCTGGTTAGGGTTAAGAACATGTTCGATTTGGGTTAGGAATCATTCTGCTAGTTGTAGAATGGTATTGGGAACCTGCGATATTTGTAATCATATATAGGTGAAATATATGTATGAAAACAGAAATCTAACTAAGATTTGAAGGCCAGAAGGGCATTGGGCCCTTGATTGGGATACTTAGCTTTGAATTACATTCTGCACAGATGTCTCAGATCAATTGATCTACAATGGCATAGGACCTTGTACCTTGGATGATTGAATGTAGGAGAGAACATCCAGTCAAAAAGGGATAGTAGGTAAGATTAGGAAGCTAGTCGGTAGGTTTAGGAAGAAGAGTGAGTATAAAATTTGGACCAAAAGTTCTTTAGCAATAGGGTATCGGTTAGAGAGTGAATGTAAATGTCAGCACATGTGAAGAGTCAGTCACAATGATGAACTGGGGAAAAATATGTAGGAAAGCAGATATCAATAGAGACATTAGGAAATCAGGCAAAGTGATAGGATTAGACAGTTTCAACAGGGTTGAGGATGAATATGTAATCTTAGGAAGAAACAAATGTGTAGTCACCAATAGGATTGACATTGGAGAGCATTAGGCAACCTGGAGAAGGAAGTTTTTAGGAATCCATGCTCACTTTCCAATTAGGCTTTGCTACAATCATAAGTGTGACCTTTGCATTTTTTTGTCTAGAATATCACAGTGATAAAATGTATATGCAGATCAGGTGACATGAGTATTACTTCCAGCATTGCTGGGAGCAGTATGTTGAAGACGTATCAATTAGTATTTGGGGGTACAAATAGGTGTACACTGGGTCTATGAATATAGAGATAATGCATGAATAGACCATACTGTGAATAAATAATATAACTGCTTCCAATTTAAATAATGGATTGAATTGATATCTGAAACTACATAGGAAATCTTATATTGATACACAATCATTCATTCCTACCAGTTATACATCTAATGGCAATATTAGGGTTATGGTTTACCATGAAGGGTGTGTGAGTTTTGCTTCAAAAGTGATTATGGAAATGGAAAATCACGTGTTTGGAATGAAGTCTCATGAACAAACCAGTCAAGAAACATGGAGGAATACATGTGTTGTGAAGCAGGAAGTGATTGAAAGTGAACCAAATGCCTAGAAATTTTTAAACTTGAGGAGGAAATGTATATCCTATGATGTGCATCAGCTGAAGAAATAGTAAGGTACCAGTGTTGAATAAAAATGAACGTCAAAATACACATCATGTCCCATAGGAATCTACTTGCATTGATGTTAAACTGGGTCAGTTACTGTAGAAAGATTAGGATTTCTATGCACCATCCAGTGAAGTTAGTTTTCAGTACTAGGAAAAAAATATGTATTTCAGGTGGATAAATATTTCTGAGAATAATCTGGTGAAAAGTTGATTATAAATCCACATATATGAACATGAATGAATTTAGGGAATGTATCATAAGACACATATATTTCATATTTTGAAAAATCTGGAGAGTTTGTGTGTGTGTGTGTGTGTGTGTGTGCATATATACACACACACACACACACACACACACACAAAACATAAACACAGACATTAAAAATTCAAAATATATATGCCAATCGAAATTCATCATGAAATATATGTCATCCACAGATCCAAAAATATTCATTTTACTGAACATGGATTTTTGTATCATGTTGTTCAAGTAGGAAGCTCACCCATAGGTTGAATTTTCAGTTCCAACAGCGTTTGGGAGGAGTGATCTCTTCTCACAATTTGTATCTGCCAAGTCAGCCACCTCACAAGAATATACGTGGGATACCAGGTAGGATTCTATATGTGCATGTAAAAATACATGTGCTGAATAGGCTACAGAGAAAGGGAGACAGGAATTCACATATTTGTTAACTTTAAAAACACATGGAGAACTATTTCTATTCAATTGGACTAGATTCATAACACCTACCCTTTATAATGCAAAAGGCAAGTGCAACTATACACCATGCCTCCTCTCAACTGCTTGTATTACTATTCTATTTGGGTTATTTCTCTCCATCATATTAGGATTCATAGTCAGAGTCTAGTAGGGTATGGGTTAGTGTCAGGGAATCAGTATTTCAAATGGAAAATAGGAAATGAATCCAATGTGTATTCAAATACGTGCTACACAAAAGTCTTCCCACTCTCATCCAAAACAATGCCTTGACATGACCTTTGCCCCAAGGAAGAAGCAACTCAAGGGGAAGAGTTAGAAAATCTGTGAATACATATGTGGAATGGAAAATGCTCAGGAGTTCACAACCTTGGAGGTGGTAGAGGAGTTTCCATAAGTAAGGGACAGGATAAACACTCCACAAACATGGAGCTCTGCTGGCCTAAAGACTTGGTGAGAAACTGCCTCTGAGGTTGGGCACTTGAAATCTATGTTGTTGTCAGGAGCTTTAGCTTCCTTTGTAGTGAGACCATCAAAGCTGGGTCTGCATCTATGTGACCTGGAGGACATGGTTTCTGATTTTCCAATGAACATGAGGCAGAAGTGCTGAATTCTCTCTTTGTAGGTCCACAGTGGCCACTGGAGGCTAAGTGTCTCCCCGTGTGGACTGGGAAGCCATTTGGTCCTCCTCTACTTTTCGTGGTGTTTCTTGCTGCTGCACTGGGAGTTTGGTATTTGCTTCATGAAATACAAGGAGTTCAACTGGGACACAGTGCTGGAGGGAGTTCTGTCACGTGTGGTGGGTCAGGGTCCTAGGAGAATGCACCAACCAGTCTTCTATCCCACAGAGCTTGCCCCCTTGACCCTAGCAACCTGATTCTGAACATTGCCCTGAAACCTCTCCATATAACAAGATGCCTTTACATATAAGTGTCTGCTGGCTGTACCATGTCAGTCACAAGCCATTTGGAACCCAATGTCAGATCCACATGGCCCTACCACAGAGGTTTTATCACACTCCTGCACACCACTTCTCTAGGCCCACTACTCAGCAGGCCCCAACTTACTGGCATCTCTGTTCTACACCATTTTCATAAAACCCAGTCAATCAAGGCACCGTCTGGTACACTCCTGATCAGCAACAGGACATCCAAAGGTTCTCCAGTGCCACCTGGTCATGGGAACTTAAAAATTTCATGGTATTTATCTAGCCATTTTTAAAGGATGAAGTTGGAGGCACTGTGGGTTTCCATTCATTCAGGAACCATTAAATGGTGAGGAAGCTCATTTCAATGAAAGCTCTGGAGAACTGTCACAAACGAGGCTTCCCAAAGAGTGGCCAAAAGGTCGCATGAAGCCAGGCCCATTGAGGTCTACAATGTGAGGTCCATGTGTGTTTTGACTCTCAATGATGGCTGCCAGGTCTGGAAGAATAAAATCATGTGATATCCTGGCTGAGATTCCCAGTGCTCTGTGGAAAGCCAACCTGGGCCTAGATCTCAGATTCCAAGGGTGACTCTCATGCGTGGCCAACTAAAATCTCAACACAATTCATGGCAATACTTCTCTGAGGTCAGTTCCAGAACTCAGTCTCCAAGGGGAATCACACCAGAGTTCACGCCAAGGTGGACCCAGTCATCTCTTCCAACCGCCACACAAATGACCACAATTCAAACCAAAACACTGCCACATGGCCCTCATCTTCTTCCATATACACACTCATCATAACCTCTGGCTGGAGGTTTCCATCAGGGGCTCAGCCCAAGACAGTGTCCACAAGAAGCTCCCTTGCCCCTCATTTGCCTAATATCAGGGTGGCCTGGACAGCCTTCCTGTGCACCAGGAGTGATCAAAGAGGCCTGCCTTTAATACTGCTCTGCTTCTCCAATTTGAGGCCTACTGACTGCGGGGTATAGATTCTTTGTGTGAATTGGAGTCAGGAGAAAACCCAAGCGCCTATGGGCTAGCCTCTGCACGGTTTGAAGAACTCATTTGACCCAAAGGATCCCTATGCTCTCTTGACGGAGGTCAGGAACCTTACAGAGGAAGGCGAGAGACTTCATGCAAAATGACTGCGTTTTTGCCATCTTGGCTTTGGATGCACACATGGGATCTTTCTTCAATCCATCAGGTGCTGATAATCTAAGCCACAGCCTCACACAGGGCCAAGAGGCTGATTCAGACACATCCCTTTGCAAAGCAATGAAGCAAAGAGCCACAGGTGATGCCCATTCATTTCCATTTGAAAACTGTTTTCTTCAGGCTTCCCAAAGGGGTGCCCTGAGGCAAAGGCCTTCCTGACATTCAGGGCAACAGAACAATAGGTAAGCAAAAGGCCCAAAGCAGGCTTTCTCCACTGAGACTTTACTGGTCCCACTGATATCTGAGTTTTCTGAGATGCTCACCATTCCTTTCAGCTATCCAGTACATGGCCATGTCACAGAGCTTGGAGGTGGTACATATCTTGGACACAAAACCATGAGCCAATTCTGGAGAGTGGCCAGAATTCAGGAAGAAAACAGGAATTTAGGAAGATAGTAGGTGTTGCCCATCCATAAGGCAAGCCGCAGTCCACTCATAAATTGGGCAGGATGAAGACTGGGAAGCTTTCTACTAGACAGGACACATCCATTGATGCATTCTCTTTTCTAATGTCTACAACCAGGGACACAGTGAGATACACAAACTTAGAAACACTCGCCTTGTCCAAAGACTTACTGGAAACAGTCCACTCCATACAAACAAACCGCCTTTCCTACCTATTCTCAGAACATGAGACAAATCCACAAACTCACCCCCACACCCACAAAGGCACCTCCTTCCCCCAAGTAGGTCTGTGACTACCCGGAGTGTCGTCTGACTGCTGGGCCATACTATGTTCCCCCGAAATGGCCTGTCCTGTCTCAGATCTGGCCTCCTTGGCCAACTCTGTGAAGTTGTCAGGAGCCAGCGGTGAGCCACTACCTGCTTTCTCAGGCAAGGCCCTCTTCAGTGCTTTCCTGGCATTTGGCCATCCTCACATCAGTAGGTACCAAGGAAGACTGACTCTGTCCTTGGTAAATCCAAACAAGTGAGCCCACTGGGACTGGGACTGGGACTGCCTCTGGGTGCCTGGCTTCCTGGATCCCAAGTTCAGAGAGTTCCATCACCAAGGAAGTGAGGTGAGGTCACTTCCTTCAGGAACTGAATGAGGTCACTGCCTCGGCAATCACTGTGTCCTAACAGTTGCTTGCCAGGGGCCCAGGAGTTGGAGGCTGCCCCTGCTTCCTGTGACACTTTCACAAGTTAGAATGGAATATCAACCATAGGCACCAAGGAACAGCTCTCCACACAGGCCTGCTTTGGTCCATCTTTTCTACATTAAGAAGAGAGAGGCTCATTCAGACACATCCCTTCATCCTGACCAGGTTGTTTGCCATGGAAGATGACTTTTGCTCTCTCAGGTCCTTCATAGCTGCCTACATCTTCTCCAGGGTTCATTTCTGCATGGACCTTTGAGGTTCTCAGCAGGTCCCCTCCATTCCTGTATTGTAAGACCAACTCTGTCCCTGCTCTTCTGTAAAGTTCGATTGAGGGAACAGTGTCTGCTTAGGGTTAAGAACATGTTCGATTTGGGTTAGGAATCATTCTGCTAGTTGTAGAATGGTATTGGGAACCTGCGATATTTGTAATCATATATAGGTGAAATATATGTATGAAAACAGAAATCTAAGTAAGATTTGAAGGCCAGAAGGGCATTGGGCCCTTGATTGGGATACTTAGCTTTGAATTACATTCTGCAAAGATGTCTCAGATCAATTGATCTACAATGGCATAGGACCTTGTACCTTGGATGATTGAATGTAGGAGAGAACATCCAGTCAAAAAGGGATAGTAGGTAAGATTAGGAAGCTAGTCGGTAGGTTTAGGAAGAAGAGTGAGTATAAAATTTGGACCAAAAGTTCTTTAGCAATAGGGTATCGGTTAGAGAGTGAATGTAAATGTCAGCACATGTGAAGAGTCAGTCACAATGATGAACTGGGGAAAAATATGTAGGAAAGCAGATAACAATAGAGACATTAGGAAATCAGGCAAAGTGATAGGATTAGACATTTTCAACAGGGTTGAGGATGAATATGTAATCTTAGGAAGAAACAAATGTGTAGTCACCAATAGGATTGACATTGGAGAGCATTAGGCAACCTGGAGAAGGAAGTTTTTAGGAATCCATGCTCACTTTCCAATTAGGCTTTGCTACAATCATAAGTGTGACCTTTGCATTTTGTGTCCAGAATATCACAGTGATACAATGTATATGCATATCAGGTGACATGAGTATTGCTTCCACCATTGCTGGGAGCAGTATGTTGAAGACGTATCAATTAGTATTTGGGGCTACAAATAGGTGAACCCTGGGTCTATGAATATAGAGATAATGCATGAATAGACCATACTGTGAATAAATAATATAACTGCTTCCAATTTAAATAATGGATTGAATTGATATCTGAAACTACATAGGAAATCTTATATTGATACACAATCATTCATTCCTACCAGTTATACATCTAATGGCAATATTAGGGTTATGGTTTACCATGAAGGGTGTGTGAGTTTTGCTTCAAAAGTGATTATGGAAATGGAAAATCATGTGTTTGGAATGAAGTCTCATGAACAAACCAGTCAAGAAACATGGAGGAATACATGTGTTGTGAAGCAGGAAGTGATTGAAAGTGAACCAAATGCCTAGAAATTTTTAAACTTGAAGAGGAAATGTATATCCTATGATGTGCATCCGCTGAAGAAATAGAAAGGTATCAGTGTTGAATAAAAATGAACGTCAAAATACACATCATGTCCCATAGGAATCTACTTGCATTGATGTTAAACTGGGTCAGTTACTGTAGAAAGATTAGGATTTCTATGCACCATCCACTGAAGTTAGTTTTCAGTACTAGGAAAAAAAATATGTATTTCAGGTGGATAAATATTTCTGAGAATAATCTTGTGAAAAGTTGATTATAAATCCACATATATGAACATGAATGAATTTAGGGAATGTATCATAAGACACATATATTTCATATTTTGAAAAATCTGGAGAGTTTGTGTGTGTGTGTGTGTGTGTGCATATATACACACACACACACACACACACACACACAAAACATAAACACAGACATTAAAAATTCGAAATATATATGCCAATCGAAATTCATCATGAAATATATGTCATCCACAGATCCAAAAATATTCATTTTACTGAACATGGATTTTTGTATCATGTTGTTCAAGTAGGAAGCTCACCCATAGGTTGAATTTTCAGTTCCAACAGCGTTTGGGAGGAGTGATCTCTTCTCACAATTTGTATCTGCCAAGTCAGCCACCTCACAAGAATATACATGGGATACCAGGTAGGATTCTATATGTGCATGTAAAAATACATGTGCTGAATAGGCTACAGAGAAAGGGAGACAGGAATTCACATATTTGTTAACTTTAAAAACACATGGAGAACTATTTCTATTCAATTGGACTAGATTCATAACACCTACCCTTTATAATGCAAAAGGCAAGTGCAACTATACACCATGCCTCCTCTCAACTGCTTGTATTACTATTCTATTTGGGTTATTTCTCTCCATCATATTAGGATTCATAGTCAGAGTCTAGTAGGGTATGGGTTAGTGTCAGGGAATCAGTATTTCAAATGGAAAATAGGAAATGAATCCAATGTGTATTCAAATACGTGCTACACAAAAGTCTTCCCACTCTCATCCAAAACAATGCCTTGACATGACCTTTGCCCCAAGGAAGAAGCAACTCAAGGGGAAGAGTTAGAAAATCTGTGAATACATATGTGGAATGGAAAATGCTCAGGAGTTCACAACCTTGGAGGTGGTAGAGGAGTTTCCATAAGTAAGGGACAGGATAAACACTCCACAAACATGGAGCTCTGCTGGCCTAAAGACTTGGTGAGAAACTGCCTCTGAGGTTGGGCACTTGAAATCTATGTTGTTGTCAGGAGCTTTAGCTGCCTTTGTAGTGAGACCATCAAAGCTGGGTCTGCATCTATGTGACCTGGAGGACATGGTTTCTGATTTTCCAATGAACATGAGGCAGAAGTGCTGAATTCTCTCTTTGTAGGTCCACAGTGGCCACTGGAGGCTAAGTGTCTCCCCGTGTGGACTGTGAAGCCATTTGGTCCTCCTCTACTTTTCGTGGTGTTTCTTGCTGCTGCACTGGGAGTTTGGTATTTGCTTCATGAAATACAAGGAGTTCAACTGGGACACAGTGCTGGAGGGAGTTCTGTCACGTGTGGTGGGTCAGGGTCCTAGGAGAATGCACCAACCAGTCTTCTATCCCACAGAGCTTGCCCCCTTGACCCTAGCAACCTGATTCTGAACATTGCCGTGAAACCTCTCCATATAACAAGATGCCTTTACATATAAGTGTCTGCTGGCTGCACCATGTCAGTCACAAGCCATTTGGAACCCAATGTCAGATCCACATGGCCCTACCACAGAGGTTTTATCACACTCCTGCACACCACTTCTCTAGGCCCACTACTCAGCAGGCCCCAACTTACTGGCATCTCTGTTCTACACCATTTTCATAAAACCCAGTCAATCAAGGCACCGTCTGGTACACTCCTGATCAGCAACAGCACATGCAAAGGTTCTCCAGTGCCACCTGGTCATGGGAACTTAAAAATTTCATCGTATTTATCTAGCCATTTTTAAAGGATGAAGTTGGAGGCACTGTGGGTTTCCATTCATTCAGGAACCATTAAATGGTGAGGAAGCTCATTTCAATGAAAGCTCTGGAGAACTCTCACAAACAAGGCTTCCCAAAGAGTGGCCAAAAGGTCGCATGAAGCCAGGCCCATTGAGGTCTACAATGTGAGGTCCATGTGTGTTTTGACTCTCAACGATGGCTGCCAGGTCTGCAAGAATCAAATCATGTGATATCCTGGCTGAGATTCCCAGTGCTCTGTGGAAAGCCAACCTGGGCCTAGATCTCAGATTCCAAGGGTGACTCTCATGCGTGGCCAACTAAAATCTCAACACAATTCCTGGCAATACTTCTCTGAGGTCAGTTCCAGAACTCAGTCTCCAAGGGGAATCACACCAGAGTTCACGCCAAGGTGGACCCAGTCATCTCTTCCAACCGCCACACAAATGACCACAATTCAAACCAAAACACTGCCACATGGCCCTCATCTTCTTCCATATACACACTCATCATAACCTCTGGCTGGAGGTTTCCATCAGGGGCTCAGCCCAAGACAGTGTCCACAAGAAGCTCCCTTGCCCCTCATTTGCCTAATATCAGGGTGGCCTGGACAGCCTTCCTGTGCACCAGGAGTGATCAAAGAGGCCTGCCTCTAATACTGCTCTGCTTCTCCAATTTGAGGCCTACTGACTGCGGGGTATAGATTCTTTGTGTGGATTGGAGTCAGGAGAAAACCCAAGCGCCTATGGGCTAGCCTCTGCAGGGCTTTGAAGAACTCATTTGACCCAAAGGATCCCTATGCTCTCTTGACGGAGGTCAGGAACCTTACAGAGGAAGGCGAGAGACTTCATGCAAAATGACTGCGTTTTTGCCATCTTGGCTTTGGATGCACACTTGGGATCTTTCTTCAATCCATCAGGTGCTGACAATCTAAGCCACAGCCTCACACAGGGCCAAGAGGCTGATTCAGACACATCCCTTTGCAAAGCAATGAAGCAAAGAGCCACAGGTGATGCCCATTCATTTCCATTTGAAAACTGTTTTCTTCAGGCTTCCCAAAGGGGTGCCCGGAGGCAAAGGCCTTCCTGACATTCAGGGCAACAGAACAATAGGTAAGCAAAAGGCCCAAAGCAGGCTTTCTCCACTGAGACTTTACTGGTCCCACTGATATCTGAGTTTTCTGAGATGCTCACCATTCCTTTCAGCTATCCAGTACATGGCCATGTCACAGAGCTTGGAGGTGGTACATATCTTGGACACAAAACCATGAGCCTATTCTGGAGAGTGGCCAGAATTCAGGAAGAAAACAGGAACTTAGGAAGATAGTAGGTGTTGCCCATCCATAAGGCAAGCCGCGGTCCACTCATAAATTGGGCAGGATGAAGACTGGGAAGCTTTCTACTAGACAGGACACATCCATTGATGCATTCTCTTTTCTAATGTCTACAACCAGGGACACAGTGAGATACACAAACTTAGAAACACTCGCCTTGTCCAAAGACTTACTGGAAACAGTCCACTCCAAACAAACAAACCGCCTTTCCTACCTCTTCTCAGAACATGAGACAAATCCACAAACTCACCCCCACACCCACAAAGGCACCTCCTTCCCCCAAGTAGGTCTGTGACTACCCGGAGTGTCGTCTGACTGCTGGGCCATACTATGTTCCCCCGAAATGGCCTGTCCTGTCTCAGATCTGGCCTCCTTGGCCAACTCTGTGAAGTTGTCAGGAGCCAGCGGTGAGCCACTACCTGCTTTCTCAGGCAAGGCCCTCTTCAGTGCCTTCCTGGCATTTGGCCATCCTCACATCAGTAGGTACCAAGGAAGACTGACTCTGTCCTTGGTAAATCCAAACAAGTGAGCCCACTGGGACTGGGACTGGGACTGCCTCTGGGTGCCTGGCTTCCTGGATCCCAAGTTCAGAGAGTTCCATCACCAAGGAAGTGAGGTGAGGTCACTTCCTTCAGGAACTGAATGAGGTCACTGCCTCGGCAACCACTGTGTCCTAACAGTTGCTTGCAAGGGTCCCATGAGATGGAGGCTGCCCCTGCTTCCTGTGACACTTTCACAAGTTAGAATGGAATATCAACCATAGGCACCAAGGAACAGCTCTCCACACAGGCCTGCTTTGGTCCATCTTGTCTACATTAAGAAGAGAGAGGCTCATTCAGACACATCCCTTCATCCTGACCAGGTTGTTTGCCATGGAAGATGACTTTTGCTCTCTCAGGTCCTTCATAGCTGCCTACATCTTCTCCAGGGTTCATTTCTGCATGGACCTTTGAGGTTCTCAGCAGGTGGAAGATCCCCTCCATTCCTGTATTGTAAGACCAACTCTGTCCCTGCTCTTCTGTAAAGTTCGATTGAGGGAACAGTGTCTGGTTAGGGTTAAGAACATGTTCGATTTGGGTTAGGAATCATTCTGCTAGTTGTAGAATGGTATTGGGAACCTGCGATATTTGTAATCATATATAGGTGAAATATATGTATGAAAACAGAAATCTAAGTAAGATTTGAAGGCCAGAAGGGCATTGGGCCCTTGATTGGGATACTTAGCTTTGAATTACATTCTGCACAGATGTCTCAGATCAATTGATCTACAATGGCATAGGACCTTGTACCTTGGATGATTGAATGTAGGAGAGAACATCCAGTCAAAAAGGGATAGTAGGTAAGATTAGGAAGCTAGTCGGTAGGTTTAGGAAGAAGAGTGAGTATAAAATTTGGACCAAAAGTTCTTTAGCAATAGGGTATCGGTTAGAGAGTGAATGTAAATGTCAGCACATGTGAAAGTCAGTCACAATGATGAACTGGGGAAAAATATGTAGGAAAGCAGATATCAATAGAGACATTAGGAAATCAGGCAAAGTGATAGGATTAGACAGTTTCAACAGGGTTGAGGATGAATATGTAATCTTAGGAAGAAACAAATGTGTAGTCACCAATAGGATTGACATTGGAGAGCATTAGGCAACCTGGAGAAGGAAGTTTTTAGGAATCCATGCTCACTTTCCAATTAGGCTTTGCTACAATCATAAGTGTGACCTTTGCATTTTGTGTCCAGAATATCACAGTGATAAAATGTATATGCATATCAGGTGACATGAGTATTGCTTCCACCATTGCTGGGAGCAGTATGTTGAAGACGTATCAATTAGTATTTGGGGCTACAAATAGGTGAACCCTGGGTCTATGAATATAGAGATAATGCATGAATAGACCATACTGTGAATAAATAATATAACTGCTTCCAATTTAAATAATGGATTGAATTGATATCTGAAACTACATAGGAAATCTTATATTGATACACAATCATTCATTCCTACCAGTTATACATCTAATGGCAATATTAGGGTTATGGTTTACCATGAAGGGTGTGTGAGTTTTGCTTCAAAAGTGATTATGGAAATGGAAAATCATGTGTTTGGAATGAAGTCTCATGAACAAACCAGTCAAGAAACATGGAGGAATACATGTGTTGTGAAGCAGGAAGTGATTGAAAGTGAACCAAATGCCTAGAAATTTTTAAACTTGAAGAGGAAATGTATATCCTATGATGTGCATCCGCTGAAGAAATAGAAAGGTATCAGTGTTGAATAAAAATGAACGTCAAAATACACATCATGTCCCATAGGAATCTACTTGCATTGATGTTAAACTGGGTCAGTTACTGTAGAAAGATTAGGATTTCTATGCACCATCCACTGAAGTTAGTTTTCAGTACTAGGAAAAAAAATATGTATTTCAGGTGGATAAATATTTCTGAGAATAATCTTGTGAAAAGTTGATTATAAATCCACATATATGAACATGAATGAATTTAGGGAATGTATCATAAGACACATATATTTCATATTTTGAAAAATCTGGAGAGTTTGTGTGTGTGTGTGTGTGTGTGCATATATACACACACACACACACACACACACACACAAAACATAAACACAGACATTAAAAATTCGAAATATATATGCCAATCGAAATTCATCATGAAATATATGTCATCCACAGATCCAAAAATATTCATTTTACTGAACATGGATTTTTGTATCATGTTGTTCAAGTAGGAAGCTCACCCATAGGTTGAATTTTCAGTTCCAACAGCGTTTGGAAGGAGTGATCTCTTCTCACAATTTGTATCTGCCAAGTCAGCCACCTCACAAGAATATACGTGGGATACCAGGTAGGATTCTATATGTGCATGTAAAAATACATGTGCTGAATAGGCTACAGAGAAAGGGAGACAGGAATTCACATATTTGTTAACTTTAAAAACACATGGAGAACTATTTCTATTCAATTGGACTAGATTCATAACACCTACCCTTTATAATGCAAAAGGCAAGTGCAACTATACACCATGCCTCCTCTCAACTGCTTGTATTACTATTCTATTTGGGTTATTTCTCTCCATCATATTAGGATTCATAGTCAGAGTCTAGTAGGGTATGGGTTAGTGTCAGGGAATCAGTATTTCAAATGGAAAATAGGAAATGAATCCAATGTGTATTCAAATACGTGCTACACAAAAGTCTTCCCACTCTCATCCAAAACAATGCCTTGACATGACCTTTGCCCCAAGGAAGAAGCAACTCAAGGGGAAGAGTTAGAAAATCTGTGAATACATATGTGGAATGGAAAATGCTCAGGAGTTCACAACCTTGGAGGTGGTAGAGGAGTTTCCATAAGTAAGGGACAGGATAAACACTCCACAAACATGGAGCTCTGCTGGCCTAAAGACTTGGTGAGAAACTGCCTCTGAGGTTGGGCACTTGAAATCTATGTTGTTGTCAGGAGCTTTAGCTTCCTTTGTAGTGAGACCATCAAAGCTGGGTCTGCATCTATGTGACCTGGAGGACATGGTTTCTGATTTTCCAATGAACATGAGGCAGAAGTGCTGAATTCTCTCTTTGTAGGTCCACAGTGGCCACTGGAGGCTAAGTGTCTCCCCGTGTGGACTGGGAAGCCATTTGGTCCTCCTCTACTTTTCGTGGTGTTTCTTGCTGCTGCACTGGGAGTTTGGTATTTGCTTCATGAAATACAAGGAGTTCAACTGGGACACAGTGCTGGAGGGAGTTCTGTCACGTGTGGTGGGTCAGGGTCCTAGGAGAATGCACCAACCAGTCTTCTATCCCACAGAGCTTGCCCCCTTGACCCTAGCAACCTGATTCTGAACATTGCCGTGAAACCTCTCCATATAACAAGATGCCTTTACATATAAGTGTCTGCTGGCTGCACCATGTCAGTCACAAGCCATTTGGAACCCAATGTCAGATCCACATGGCCCTACCACAGAGGTTTTATCACACTCCTGCACACCACTTCTCTAGGCCCACTACTCAGCAGGCCCCAACTTACTGGCATCTCTGTTCTACACCATTTTCATAAAACCCAGTCAATCAAGGCACCATCTGGTACACTCCTGATCAGCAACAGGACATCCAAAGGTTCTCCAGTGCCACCTGGTCATGGGAACTTAAAAATTTCATGGTATTTATCTAGCCATTTTTAAAGGATGAAGTTGGAGGCACTGTGGGTTTCCATTCATTCAGGAACCATTAAATGGTGAGGAAGCTCATTTCAATGAAAGCTCTGGAGAACTCTCACAAACAAGGCTTCCCAAAGAGTGGCCAAAAGGTCGCATGAAGCCAGGCCCATTGAGGTCTACAATGTGAGGTCCATGTGTGTTTTGACTCTCAACGATGGCTGCCAGGTCTGCAAGAATCAAATCATGTGATATCCTGGCTGAGATTCCCAGTGCTCTGTGGAAAGCCAACCTGGGCCTAGATCTCAGATTCCAAGGGTGACTCTCATGCGTGGCCAACTAAAATCTCAACACAATTCCTGGCAATACTTCTCTGAGGTCAGTTCCAGAACTCAGTCTCCAAGGGGAATCACACCAGAGTTCACGCCAAGGTGGACCCAGTCATCTCTTCCAACCGCCACACAAATGACCACAATTCAAACCAAAACACTGCCACATGGCCCTCATCTTCTTCCATATACACACTCATCATAACCTCTGGCTGGAGGTTTCCATCAGGGGCTCAGCCCAAGACAGTGTCCACAAGAAGCTCCCTTGCCCCTCATTTGCCTAATATCAGGGTGGCCTGGACAGCCTTCCTGTGCACCAGGAGTGATCAAAGAGGCCTGCCTTTAATACTGCTCTGCTTCTCCAATTTGAGGCCTACTGACTGCGGGGTATAGATTCTTTGTGTGGATTGGAGTCAGGAGAAAACCCAAGCGCCTATGGGCTAGCCTCTGCAGGGCTTTGAAGAACTCATTTGACCCAAAGGATCCCTATGCTCTCTTGACGGAGGTCAGGAACCTTACAGAGGAAGGCGAGAGACTTCATGCAAAATGACTGCGTTTTTGCCATCTTGGCTTTGGATGCACACTTGGGATCTTTCTTCAATCCATCAGGTGCTGACAATCTAAGCCACAGCCTCACACAGGGCCAAGAGGCTGATTCAGACACATCCCTTTGCAAAGCAATGAAGCAAAGAGCCACAGGTGATGCCCATTCATTTCCATTTGAAAACTGTTTTCTTCAGGCTTCCCAAAGGGGTGCCCGGAGGCAAAGGCCTTCCTGACATTCAGGGCAACAGAACAATAGGTAAGCAAAAGGCCCAAAGCAGGCTTTCTCCACTGAGACTTTACTGGTCCCACTGATATCTGAGTTTTCTGAGATGCTCACCATTCCTTTCAGCTATCCAGTACATGGCCATGTCACAGAGCTTGGAGGTGGTACATATCTTGGACACAAAACCATGAGCCTATTCTGGAGAGTGGCCAGAATTCAGGAAGAAAACAGGAACTTAGGAAGATAGTAGGTGTTGCCCATCCATAAGGCAAGCCGCAGTCCACTCATAAATTGGGCAGGATGAAGACTGGGAAGCTTTCTACTAGACAGGACACATCCATTGATGCATTCTCTTTTCTAATGTCTACAACCAGGGACACAGTGAGATACACAAACTTAGAAACACTCGCCTTGTCCAAAGACTTACTGGAAACAGTCCACTCCAAACAAACAAACCGCCTTTCCTACCGCTTCTCAGAACATGAGACAAATCCACAAACTCACCCCCACACCCACAAAGGCACCTCCTTCCCCCAAGTAGGTCTGTGACTACCCGGAGTGTCGTCTGACTGCTGGGCCATACTATGTTCCCCCGAAATGGCCTGTCCTGTCTCAGATCTGGCCTCCTTGGCCAACTCTGTGAAGTTGTCAGGAGCCAGCGGTGAGCCACTACCTGCTTTCTCAGGCAAGGCCCTCTTCAGTGCTTTCCTGGCATTTGGCCATCCTCACATCAGTAGGTACCAAGGAAGACTGACTCTGTCCTTGGTAAATCCAAACAAGTGAGCCCACTGGGACTGGGACTGGGACTGCCTCTGGGTGCCTGGCTTCCTGGATCCCAAGTTCAGAGAGTTCCATCACCAAGGAAGTGAGGTGAGGTCACTTCCTTCAGGAACTGAATGAGGTCACTGCCTCGGCAACCACTGTGTCCTAACAGTTGCTTGCAAGGGTCCCATGAGATGGAGGCTGCCCCTGCTTCCTGTGACACTTTCACAAGTTAGAATGGAATATCAACCATAGGCACCAAGGAACAGCTCTCCACACAGGCCTGCTTTGGTCCATCTTGTCTACATTAAGAAGAGAGAGGCTCATTCAGACACATCCCTTCATCCTGACCAGGTTGTTTGCCATGGAAGATGACTTTTGCTCTCTCAGGTCCTTCATAGCTGCCTACATCTTCTCCAGGGTTCATTTCTGCATGGACCTTTGAGGTTCTCAGCAGGTCCCCTCCATTCCTGTATTGTAAGACCAACTCTGTCCCTGCTCTTCTGTAAAGTTCGATTGAGGGAACAGTGTCTGGTTAGGGTTAAGAACATGTTCGATTTGGGTTAGGAATCATTCTGCTAGTTGTAGAATGGTATTGGGAACCTGCGATATTTGTAATCATATATAGGTGAAATATATGTATGAAAACAGAAATCTAACTAAGATTTGAAGGCCAGAAGGGCATTGGGCCCTTGATTGGGATACTTAGCTTTGAATTACATTCTGCACAGATGTCTCAGATCAATTGATCTACAATGGCATAGGACCTTGTACCTTGGATGATTGAATGTAGGAGAGAACATCCAGTCAAAAAGGGATAGTAGGTAAGATTAGGAAGCTAGTCGGTAGGTTTAGGAAGAAGAGTGAGTATAAAATTTGGACCAAAAGTTCTTTAGCAATAGGGTATCGGTTAGAGAGTGAATGTAAATGTCAGCACATGTGAAGAGTCAGTCACAATGATGAACTGGGGAAAAATATGTAGGAAAGCAGATATCAATAGAGACATTAGGAAATCAGGCAAAGTGATAGGATTAGACAGTTTCAACAGGGTTGAGGATGAATATGTAATCTTAGGAAGAAACAAATGTGTAGTCACCAATAGGATTGACATTGGAGAGCATTAGGCAACCTGGAGAAGGAAGTTTTTAGGAATCCATGCTCACTTTCCAATTAGGCTTTGCTACAATCATAAGTGTGACCTTTGCATTTTTTTGTCTAGAATATCACAGTGATAAAATGTATATGCAGATCAGGTGACATGAGTATTACTTCCAGCATTGCTGGGAGCAGTATGTTGAAGACGTATCAATTAGTATTTGGGGCTACAAATAGGTGAACCCTGGGTCTATGAATATAGAGATAATGCATGAATAGACCATACTGTGAATAAATAATATAACTGCTTCCAATTTAAATAATGGATTGAATTGATATCTTAAACTACATAGGAAATCTTATATTGATACACAATCATTCATTCCTACCAGTTATACATCTAATGGCAATATTAGGGTTATGGTTTACCATGAAGGGTGTGTGAGTTTTGCTTCAAAAGTGATTATGGAAATGGAAAATCACGTGTTTGGAATGAAGTCTCATGAACAAACCAGTCAAGAAACATGGAGGAATACATGTGTTGTGAAGCAGGAAGTGATTGAAAGTGAACCAAATGCCTAGAAATTTTTAAACTTGAGGAAGAAATGTATATCCTATGATGTGCATCAGCTGAAGAAATAGTAAGGTACCAGTGTTGAATAAAAATGAACGTCAAAATACACATCATGTCCCATAGGAATCTACTTGCATTGATGTTAAACTGGGTCAGTTACTGTAGAAAGATTAGGATTTCTATGCACCATCCAGTGAAGTTAGTTTTCAGTACTAGGAAAAAAATATGTATTTCAGGTGGATAAATATTTCTGAGAATAATCTGGTGAAAAGTTGATTATAAATCCACATATATGAACATGAATGAATTTAGGGAATGTATCATAAGACACATATATTTCATATTTTGAAAAATCTGGAGAGTTTGTGTGTGTGTGTGTGTGTGTGCGTATATACACACACACACACACACACACACACACAAAACATAAACACAGACATTAAAAATTCGAAATATATATGCCAATCGAAATTCATCATGAAATATATGTCATCCACAGATCCAAAAATATTCATTTTACTGAACATGGATTTTTGTATCATGTTGTTCAAGTAGGAAGCTCACCCATAGGTTGAATTTTCAGTTCCAACAGCGTTTGGGAGGAGTGATCTCTTCTCACAATTTGTATCTGCCTAGTCAGCCACCTCACAAGAATATACGTGGGATACCAGGTAGGATTCTATATGTGCATGTAAAAATACATGTGCTGAATAGGCTACAGAGAAAGGGAGACAGGAATTCACATATTTGTTAACTTTAAAAACACATGGAGAACTATTTCTATTCAATTGGACTAGATTCATAACACCTACCCTTTATAATGCAAAAGGCAAGTGCAACTATACACCATGCCTCCTCTCAACTGCTTGTATTACTATTCTATTTGGGTTATTTCTCTCCATCATATTAGGATTCATAGTCAGAGTCTAGTAGGGTATGGGTTAGTGTCAGGGAATCAGTATTTCAAATGGAAAATAGGAAATGAATCCAATGTGTATGCAAATACGTGCTACACAAAAGTCTTCCCACTCTCATCCAAAATAATGCCTTGACATGACCTTTGCCCCAAGGAAGAAGCAACTCAAGGGGAAGAGTTAGAAAATCTGTGAATACATATGTGGAATGGAAAATGCTCAGGAGTTCACAACCTTGGAGGTGGTAGAGGAGTTTCCATAAGTAAGGGACAGGATAAACACTCCACAAACATGGAGCTCTGCTGGCCTAAAGACTTGGTGAGAAACTGCCTCTGAGGTTGGGCACTTGAAATCTATGTTGTTGTGAGGACCTTTAGCTTCCTTTGTAGTGAGACCATCAAAGCTGGGTCTGCATCTATGTGACCTGGAGGACATGGTTTCTGATTTTCCAATGAACATGAGGCAGAAGTGCTGAATTCTCTCTTTGTAGGTCCACAGTGGCCACTGGAGGCTAAGTGTCTCCCCGTGTGGACTGGGAAGCCATTTGGTCCTCCTCTACTTTTCGTGGTGTTTCTTGCTGCTGCACTGGGAGTTTGGTATTTGCTTCATGAAATACAAGGAGTTCAACTGGGACACAGTGCTGGAGGGAGTTCTGTCACGTGTGGTGGGTCAGGGTCCTAGGAGAATGCACCAACCAGTCTTCTATCCCACAGAGCTTGCCCCCTTGACCCTAGCAACCTGATTCTGAACATTGCCCTGAAACCTCTCCATATAACAAGATGCCTTTACATATAAGTGTCTGCTGGCTGCACCATGTCAGTCACAAGCCATTTGGAACCCAATGTCAGATCCACATGGCCCTACCACAGAGGTTTTATCACACTCCTGCACACCACTTCTCTAGGCCCACTACTCAGCAGGCCCCAACTTACTGGCATCTCTGTTCTACACCATTTTCATAAAACCCAGTCAATCAAGGCACCGTCTGGTACACTCCTGATCAGCAACAGCACATGCAAAGGTTCTCCAGTGCCACCTGGTCATGGGAACTTAAAAATTTCATGGTATTTATCTAGCCATTTTTAAAGGATGAAGTTGGAGGCACTGTGGGTTTCCATTCATTCAGGAACCATTAAATGGTGAGGAAGCTCATTTCAATGAAAGCTCTGGAGAACTCTCACAAACAAGGCTTCCCAAAGAGTGGCCAAAAGGTCGCATGAAGCCAGGCCCATTGAGGTCTACAATGTGAGGTCCATGTGTGTTTTGACTCTCAACGATGGCTGCCAGGTCTGCAAGAATCAAATCATGTGATATCCTGGCTGAGATTCCCAGTGCTCTGTGGAAAGCCAACCTGGGCCTAGATCTCAGATTCCAAGGGTGACTCTCATGCGTGGCCAACTAAAATCTCAACACAATTCCTGGCAATACTTCTCTGAGGTCAGTTCCAGAACTCAGTCTCCAAGGGGAATCACACCAGAGTTCACGCCAAGGTGGACCCAGTCATCTCTTCCAACCGCCACACAAATGACCACAATTCAAACCAAAACACTGCCACATGGCCCTCATCTTCTTCCATATACACACTCATCATAACCTCTGGCTGGAGGTTTCCATCAGGGGCTCAGCCCAAGACAGTGTCCACAAGAAGCTCCCTTGCCCCTCATTTGCCTAATATCAGGGTGGCCTGGACAGCCTTCCTGTGCACCAGGAGTGATCAAAGAGGCCTGCCTCTAATACTGCTCTGCTTCTCCAATTTGAGGCCTACTGACTGCGGGGTATAGATTCTTTGTGTGGATTGGAGTCAGGAGAAAACCCAAGCGCCTATGGGCTAGCCTCTGCAGGGCTTTGAAGAACTCATTTGACCCAAAGGATCCCTATGCTCTCTTGACGGAGGTCAGGAACCTTACAGAGGAAGGCGAGAGACTTCATGCAAAATGACTGCGTTTTTGCCATCTTGGCTTTGGATGCACACTTGGGATCTTTCTTCAATCCATCAGGTGCTGACAATCTAAGCCACAGCCTCACACAGGTCCAAGAGGCTGATTCAGACACATCCCTTTGCAAAGCAATGAAGCAAAGAGCCACAGGTGATGCCCATTCATTTCCATTTGAAAACTGTTTTCTTCAGGCTTCCCAAAGGGGTGCCCGGAGGCAAAGGCCTTCCTGACATTCAGGGCAACAGAACAATAGGTAAGCAAAAGGCCCAAAGCAGGCTTTCTCCACTGAGACTTTACTGGTCCCACTGATATCTGAGTTTTCTGAGATGCTCACCATTCCTTTCAGCTATCCAGTACATGGCCATGTCACAGAGCTTGGAGGTGGTACATATCTTGGACACAAAACCATGAGCCTATTCTGGAGAGTGGCCAGAATTCAGGAAGAAAACAGGAACTTAGGAAGATAGTAGGTGTTGCCCATCCATAAGGCAAGCCGCAGTCCACCCATAAATTGGGCAGGATGAAGACTGGGAAGCTTTCTACTAGACAGGACACATCCATTGATGCATTCTCTTTTCTAATGTCTACAACCAGGGACACAGTGAGATACACAAACTTAGAAACACTCGCCTTGTCCAAAGACTTACTGGAAACAGTCCACTCCAAACAAACAAACCGCCTTTCCTACCTCTTCTCAGAACATGAGACAAATCCACAAACTCACCCCCACACCCACAAAGGCACCTCCTTCCCCCAAGTAGGTCTGTGACTACCCGGAGTGTCGTCTGACTGCTGGGCCATACTATGTTCCCCCGAAATGGCCTGTCCTGTCTCAGATCTGGCCTCCTTGGCCAACTCTGTGAAGTTGTCAGGAGCCAGCGGTGAGCCACTACCTGCTTTCTCAGGCAAGGCCCTCTTCAGTGCTTTCCTGGCATTTGGCCATCCTCACATCAGTAGGTACCAAGGAAGACTGACTCTGTCCTTGGTAAATCCAAACAAGTGAGCCCACTGGGACTGGGACTGGGACTGCCTCTGGGTGCCTGGCTTCCTGGATCCCAAGTTCAGAGAGTTCCATCACCAAGGAAGTGAGGTGAGGTCACTTCCTTCAGGAACTGAATGAGGTCACTGCCTCGGCAACCACTGTGTCCTAACAGTTGCTTGCAAGGGTCCCATGAGATGGAGGCTGCCCCTGCTTGTGACACTTTCACAAGTTAGAATGGAATATCAACCATAGGCACCAAGGAACAGCTCTCCACACAGGCCTGCTTTGGTCCATCTTGTCTACATTAAGAAGAGAGAGGCTCATTCAGACACATCCCTTCATCCTGACCAGGTTGTTTGCCATGGAAGATGACTTTTGCTCTCTCAGGTCCTTCATAGCTGCCTACATCTTCTCCAGGGTTCATTTCTGCATGGACCTTTGAGGTTCTCAGCAGGTGGAAGATCCCCTCCATTCCTGTATTGTAAGACCAACTCTGTCCCTGCTCTTCTGTAAAGTTCGATTGAGGGAACAGTGTCTGCTTAGGGTTAAGAACATGTTCGATTTGGGTTAGGAATCATTCTGCTAGTTGTAGAATGGTATTGGGAACCTGCGATATTTGTAATCATATATAGGTGAAATATATGTATGAAAACAGAAATCTAACTAAGATTTGAAGGCCAGAAGGGCATTGGGCCCTTGATTGGGATACTTAGCTTTGAATTACATTCTGCACAGATGTCTCAGATCAATTGATCTACAATGGCATAGGACCTTGTACCTTGGATGATTGAATGTAGGAGAGAACATCCAGTCAAAAAGGGATAGTAGGTAAGATTAGGAAGCTAGTCGGTAGGTTTAGGAAGAAGAGTGAGTATAAAATTTGGACCAAAAGTTCTTTAGCAATAGGGTATCGGTTAGAGAGTGAATGTAAATGTCAGCACATGTGAAGAGTCAGTCACAATGATGAACTGGGGAAAAATATGTAGGAAAGCAGATATCAATAGAGACATTAGGAAATCAGGCAAAGTGATAGGATTAGACAGTTTCAACAGGGTTGAGGATGAATATGTAATCTTAGGAAGAAACAAATGTGTAGTCACCAATAGGATTGACATTGGAGAGCATTAGGCAACCTGGAGAAGGAAGTTTTTAGGAATCCATGCTCACTTTCCAATTAGGCTTTGCTACAATCATAAGTGTGACCTTTGCATTTTTTTGTCTAGAATATCACAGTGATAAAATGTATATGCAGATCAGGTGACATGAGTATTACTTCCAGCATTGCTGGGAGCAGTATGTTGAAGACGTATCAATTAGTATTTGGGGGTACAAATAGGTGTACACTGGGTCTATGAATATAGAGATAATGCATGAATAGACCATACTGTGAATAAATAATATAACTGCTTCCAATTTAAATAATGGATTGAATTGATATCTGAAACTACATAGGAAATCTTATATTGATACACAATCATTCATTCCTACCAGTTATACATCTAATGGCAATATTAGGGTTATGGTTTACCATGAAGGGTGTGTGAGTTTTGCTTCAAAAGTGATTATGGAAATGGAAAATCACGTGTTTGGAATGAAGTCTCATGAACAAACCAGTCAAGAAACATGGAGGAATACATGTGTTGTGAAGCAGGAAGTGATTGAAAGTGAACCAAATGCCTAGAAATTTTTAAACTTGAGGAGGAAATGTATATCCTATGATGTGCATCAGCTGAAGAAATAGTAAGGTACCAGTGTTGAATAAAAATGAACGTCAAAATACACATCATGTCCCATAGGAATCTACTTGCATTGATGTTAAACTGGGTCAGTTACTGTAGAAAGATTAGGATTTCTATGCACCATCCAGTGAAGTTAGTTTTCAGTACTAGGAAAAAAATATGTATTTCAGGTGGATAAATATTTCTGAGAATAATCTGGTGAAAAGTTGATTATAAATCCACATATATGAACATGAATGAATTTAGGGAATGTATCATAAGACACATATATTTCATATTTTGAAAAATCTGGAGAGTTTGTGTGTGTGTGTGTGTGTGCGTATATACACACACACACACACACACACACACACACACAAAACATAAACACAGACATTAAAAATTCGAAATATATTTGCCAATCGAAATTCATCATGAAATATATGTCATCCACAGATCCAAAAATATTCATTTTACTGAACATGGATTTTTGTATCATGTTGTTCAAGTAGGAAGCTCACCCATAGGTTGAATTTTCAGTTCCAACAGCGTTTGGGAGGAGTGATCTCTTCTCACAATTTGTATCTGCCAAGTCAGCCACCTCACAAGAATATACGTGGGATACCAGGTAGGATTCTATATGTGCATGTAAAAATACATGTGCTGAATAGGCTACAGAGAAAGGGAGACAGGAATTCACATATTTGTTAACTTTAAAAACACATGGAGAACTATTTCTATTCAATTGGACTAGATTCATAACACCTACCCTTTATAATGCAAAAGGCAAGTGCAACTATACACCATGCCTCCTCTCAACTGCTTGTATTACTATTCTATTTGGGTTATTTCTCTCCATCATATTAGGATTCATAGTCAGAGTCTAGTAGGGTATGGGTTAGTGTCAGGGAATCAGTATTTCAAATGGAAAATAGGAAATGAATCCAATGTGTATGCAAATACGTGCTACACAAAAGTCTTCCCACTCTCATCCAAAATAATGCCTTGACATGACCTTTGCCCCAAGGAAGAAGCAACTCAAGGGGAAGAGTTAGAAAATCTGTGAATACATATGTGGAATGGAAAATGCTCAGGAGTTCACAACCTTGGAGGTGGTAGAGGAGTTTCCATAAGTAAGGGACAGGATAAACACTCCACAAACATGGAGCTCTGCTGGCCTAAAGACTTGGTGAGAAACTGCCTCTGAGGTTGGGCACTTGAAATCTATGTTGTTGTCAGGAGCTTTAGCTTCCTTTGTAGTGAGACCATCAAAGCTGGGTCTGCATCTATGTGACCTGGAGGACATGGTTTCTGATTTTCCAATGAACATGAGGCAGAAGTGCTGAATTCTCTCTTTGTAGGTCCACAGTGGCCACTGGAGGCTAAGTGTCTCCCCGTGTGGACTGGGAAGCCATTTGGTCCTCCTCTACTTTTCGTGGTGTTTCTTGCTGCTGCACTGGGAGTTTGGTATTTGCTTCATGAAATACAAGGAGTTCAACTGGGACACAGTGCTGGAGGGAGTTCTGTCACGTGTGCTGGGTCAGGGTCCTAGGAGAATGCACCAACCAGTCTTCTATCCCACAGAGCTTGCCCCCTTGACCCTAGCAACCTGATTCTGAACATTGCCCTGAAACCTCTCCATATAACAAGATGCCTTTACATATAAGTGTCTGCTGGCTGTACCATGTCAGTCACAAGCCATTTGGAACCCAATGTCAGATCCACATGGCCCTACCACAGAGGTTTTATCACACTCCTGCACACCACTTCTCTAGGCCCACTACTCAGCAGGCCCCAACTTACTGGCATCTCTGTTCTACACCATTTTCATAAAACCCAGTCAATCAAGGCACCGTCTGGTACACTCCTGATCAGCAACAGCACATGCAAAGGTTCTCCAGTGCCACCTGGTCATGGGAACTTAAAAATTTCATGGTATTTATCTAGCCATTTTTAAAGGATGAAGTTGGAGGCACTGTGGGTTTCCATTCATTCAGGAACCATTAAATGGTGAGGAAGCTCATTTCAATGAAAGCTCTGGAGAACTCTCACAAACAAGGCTTCCCAAAGAGTGGCCAAAAGGTCGCATGAAGCCAGGCCCATTGAGGTCTACAATGTGAGGTCCATGTGTGTTTTGACTCTCAACGATGGCTGCCAGGTCTGCAAGAATCAAATCATGTGATATCCTGGCTGAGATTCCCAGTGCTCTGTGGAAAGCCAACCTGGGCCTAGATCTCAGATTCCAAGGGTGACTCTCATGCGTGGCCAACTAAAATCTCAACACAATTCCTGGCAATACTTCTCTGAGGTCAGTTCCAGAACTCAGTCTCCAAGGGGAATCACACCAGAGTTCACGCCAAGGTGGACCCAGTCATCTCTTCCAACCGCCACACAAATGACCACAATTCAAACCAAAACACTGCCACATGGCCCTCATCTTCTTCCATATACACACTCATCATAACCTCTGGCTGGAGGTTTCCATCAGGGGCTCAGCCCAAGACAGTGTCCACAAGAAGCTCCCTTGCCCCTCATTTGCCTAATATCAGGGTGGCCTGGACAGCCTTCCTGTGCACCAGGAGTGATCAAAGAGGCCTGCCTCTAATACTGCTCTGCTTCTCCAATTTGAGGCCTACTGACTGCGGGGTATAGATTCTTTGTGTGGATTGGAGTCAGGAGAAAACCCAAGCGCCTATGGGCTAGCCTCTGCAGGGCTTTGAAGAACTCATTTGACCCAAAGGATCCCTATGCTCTCTTGACGGAGGTCAGGAACCTTACAGAGGAAGGCGAGAGACTTCATGCAAAATGACTGCGTTTTTGCCATCTTGGCTTTGGATGCACACTTGGGATCTTTCTTCAATCCATCAGGTGCTGACAATCTAAGCCACAGCCTCACACAGGTCCAAGAGGCTGATTCAGACACATCCCTTTGCAAAGCAATGAAGCAAAGAGCCACAGGTGATGCCCATTCATTTCCATTTGAAAACTGTTTTCTTCAGGCTTCCCAAAGGGGTGCCCGGAGGCAAAGGCCTTCCTGACATTCAGGGCAACAGAACAATAGGTAAGCAAAAGGCCCAAAGCAGGCTTTCTCCACTGAGACTTTACTGGTCCCACTGATATCTGAGTTTTCTGAGATGCTCACCATTCCTTTCAGCTATCCAGTACATGGCCATGTCACAGAGCTTGGAGGTGGTACATATCTTGGACACAAAACCATGAGCCTATTCTGGAGAGTGGCCAGAATTCAGGAAGAAAACAGGAACTTAGGAAGATAGTAGGTGTTGCCCATCCATAAGGCAAGCCGCAGTCCACCCATAAATTGGGCAGGATGAAGACTGGGAAGCTTTCTACTAGACAGGACACATCCATTGATGCATTCTCTTTTCTAATGTCTACAACCAGGGACACAGTGAGATACACAAACTTAGAAACACTCGCCTTGTCCAAAGACTTACTGGAAACAGTCCACTCCAAACAAACAAACCGCCTTTCCTACCTCTTCTCAGAACATGAGACAAATCCACAAACTCACCCCCACACCCACAAAGGCACCTCCTTCCCCCAAGTAGGTCTGTGACTACCCGGAGTGTCGTCTGACTGCTGGGCCATACTATGTTCCCCCGAAATGGCCTGTCCTGTCTCAGATCTGGCCTCCTTGGCCAACTCTGTGAAGTTGTCAGGAGCCAGCGGTGAGCCACTACCTGCTTTCTCAGGCAAGGCCCTCTTCAGTGCTTTCCTGGCATTTGGCCATCCTCACATCAGTAGGTACCAAGGAAGACTGACTCTGTCCTTGGTAAATCCAAACAAGTGAGCCCACTGGGACTGGGACTGGGACTGCCTCTGGGTGCCTGGCTTCCTGGATCCCAAGTTCAGAGAGTTCCATCACCAAGGAAGTGAGGTGAGGTCACTTCCTTCAGGAACTGAATGAGGTCACTGCCTCGGCAACCACTGTGTCCTAACAGTTGCTTGCAAGGGTCCCATGAGATGGAGGCTGCCCCTGCTTGTGACACTTTCACAAGTTAGAATGGAATATCAACCATAGGCACCAAGGAACAGCTCTCCACACAGGCCTGCTTTGGTCCATCTTGTCTACATTAAGAAGAGAGAGGCTCATTCAGACACATCCCTTCATCCTGACCAGGTTGTTTGCCATGGAAGATGACTTTTGCTCTCTCAGGTCCTTCATAGCTGCCTACATCTTCTCCAGGGTTCATTTCTGCATGGACCTTTGAGGTTCTCAGCAGGTGGAAGATCCCCTCCATTCCTGTATTGTAAGACCAACTCTGTCCCTGCTCTTCTGTAAAGTTCGATTGAGGGAACAGTGTCTGCTTAGGGTTAAGAACATGTTCGATTTGGGTTAGGAATCATTCTGCTAGTTGTAGAATGGTATTGGGAACCTGCGATATTTGTAATCATATATAGGTGAAATATATGTATGAAAACAGAAATCTAACTAAGATTTGAAGGCCAGAAGGGCATTGGGCCCTTGATTGGGATACTTAGCTTTGAATTACATTCTGCAAAGATGTCTCAGATCAATTGATCTACAATGGCATAGGACCTTGTACCTTGGATGATTGAATGTAGGAGAGAACATCCAGTCAAAAAGGGATAGTAGGTAAGATTAGGAAGCTAGTCGGTAGGTTTAGGAAGAAGAGTGAGTATAAAATTTGGACCAAAAGTTCTTTAGCAATAGGGTATCGGTTAGAGAGTGAATGTAAATGTCAGCACATGTGAAGAGTCAGTCACAATGATGAACTGGGGAAAAATATGTAGGAAAGCAGATAACAATAGAGACATTAGGAAATCAGGCAAAGTGATAGGATTAGACAGTTTCAACAGGGTTGAGGATGAATATGTAATCTTAGGAAGAAACAAATGTGTAGTCACCAATAGGATTGACATTGGAGAGCATTAGGCAACCTGGAGAAGGAAGTTTTTAGGAATCCATGCTCACTTTCCAATTAGGCTTTGCTACAATCATAAGTGTGACCTTTGCATTTTTTTGTCTAGAATATCACAGTGATAAAATGTATATGCAGATCAGGTGACATGAGTATTACTTCCAGCATTGCTGGGAGCAGTATGTTGAAGACGTATCAATTAGTATTTGGGGGTACAAATAGGTGTACACTGGGTCTATGAATATAGAGATAATGCATGAATAGACCATACTGTGAATAAATAATATAACTGCTTCCAATTTAAATAATGGATTGAATTGATATCTGAAACTACATAGGAAATCTTATATTGATACACAATCATTCATTCCTACCAGTTATACATCTAATGGCAATATTAGGGTTATGGTTTACCATGAAGGGTGTGTGAGTTTTGCTTCAAAAGTGATTATGGAAATGGAAAATCACGTGTTTGGAATGAAGTCTCATGAACAAACCAGTCAAGAAACATGGAGGAATACATGTGTTGTGAAGCAGGAAGTGATTGAAAGTGAACCAAATGCCTAGAAATTTTTAAACTTGAGGAGGAAATGTATATCCTATGATGTGCATCAGCTGAAGAAATAGTAAGGTACCAGTGTTGAATAAAAATGAACGTCAAAATACACATCATGTCCCATAGGAATCTACTTGCATTGATGTTAAACTGGGTCAGTTACTGTAGAAAGATTAGGATTTCTATGCACCATCCAGTGAAGTTAGTTTTCAGTACTAGGAAAAAAATATGTATTTCAGGTGGATAAATATTTCTGAGAATAATCTGGTGAAAAGTTGATTATAAATCCACATATATGAACATGAATGAATTTAGGGAATGTATCATAAGACACATATATTTCATATTTTGAAAAATCTGGAGAGTTTGTGTGTGTGTGTGTGTGTGCGTATATACACACACACACACACACACACACACACACACAAAACATAAACACAGACATTAAAAATTCGAAATATATTTGCCAATCGAAATTCATCATGAAATATATGTCATCCACAGATCCAAAAATATTCATTTTACTGAACATGGATTTTTGTATCATGTTGTTCAAGTAGGAAGCTCACCCATAGGTTGAATTTTCAGTTCCAACAGCGTTTGGGAGGAGTGATCTCTTCTCACAATTTGTATCTGCCAAGTCAGCCACCTCACAAGAATATACGTGGGATACCAGGTAGGATTCTATATGTGCATGTAAAAATACATGTGCTGAATAGGCTACAGAGAAAGGGAGACAGGAATTCACATATTTGTTAACTTTAAAAACACATGGAGAACTATTTCTATTCAATTGGACTAGATTCATAACACCTACCCTTTATAATGCAAAAGGCAAGTGCAACTATACACCATGCCTCCTCTCAACTGCTTGTATTACTATTCTATTTGGGTTATTTCTCTCCATCATATTAGGATTCATAGTCAGAGTCTAGTAGGGTATGGGTTAGTGTCAGGGAATCAGTATTTCAAATGGAAAATAGGAAATGAATCCAATGTGTATGCAAATACGTGCTACACAAAAGTCTTCCCACTCTCATCCAAAATAATGCCTTGACATGACCTTTGCCCCAAGGAAGAAGCAACTCAAGGGGAAGAGTTAGAAAATCTGTGAATACATATGTGGAATGGAAAATGCTCAGGAGTTCACAACCTTGGAGGTGGTAGAGGAGTTTCCATAAGTAAGGGACAGGATAAACACTCCACAAACATGGAGCTCTGCTGGCCTAAAGACTTGGTGAGAAACTGCCTCTGAGGTTGGGCACTTGAAATCTATGTTGTTGTCAGGAGCTTTAGCTTCCTTTGTAGTGAGACCATCAAAGCTGGGTCTGCATCTATGTGACCTGGAGGACATGGTTTCTGATTTTCCAATGAACATGAGGCAGAAGTGCTGAATTCTCTCTTTGTAGGTCCACAGTGGCCACTGGAGGCTAAGTGTCTCCCCGTGTGGACTGGGAAGCCATTTGGTCCTCCTCTACTTTTCGTGGTGTTTCTTGCTGCTGCACTGGGAGTTTGGTATTTGCTTCATGAAATACAAGGAGTTCAACTGGGACACAGTGCTGGAGGGAGTTCTGTCACGTGTGCTGGGTCAGGGTCCTAGGAGAATGCACCAACCAGTCTTCTATCCCACAGAGCTTGCCCCCTTGACCCTAGCAACCTGATTCTGAACATTGCCCTGAAACCTCTCCATATAACAAGATGCCTTTACATATAAGTGTCTGCTGGCTGTACCATGTCAGTCACAAGCCATTTGGAACCCAATGTCAGATCCACATGGCCCTACCACAGAGGTTTTATCACACTCCTGCACACCACTTCTCTAGGCCCACTACTCAGCAGGCCCCAACTTACTGGCATCTCTGTTCTACACCATTTTCATAAAACCCAGTCAATCAAGGCACCGTCTGGTACACTCCTGATCAGCAACAGCACATGCAAAGGTTCTCCAGTGCCACCTGGTCATGGGAACTTAAAAATTTCATGGTATTTATCTAGCCATTTTTAAAGGATGAAGTTGGAGGCACTGTGGGTTTCCATTCATTCAGGAACCATTAAATGGTGAGGAAGCTCATTTCAATGAAAGCTCTGGAGAACTCTCACAAACAAGGCTTCCCAAAGAGTGGCCAAAAGGTCGCATGAAGCCAGGCCCATTGAGGTCTACAATGTGAGGTCCATGTGTGTTTTGACTCTCAATGATGGCTGCCAGGTCTGGAAGAATAAAATCATGTGATATCCTGGCTGAGATTCCCAGTGCTCTGTGGAAAGCCAACCTGGGCCTAGATCTCTGATTCCAAGGGTGACTCTCATGCGTGGCCAACTAAAATCTCAACACAATTCATGGCAATACTTCTCTGAGGTCAGTTCCAGAACTCAGTCTCCAAGGGGAATCACACCAGAGTTCACGCCAAGGTGGACCCAGTCATCTCTTCCAACCGCCACACAAATGACCACAATTCAAACCAAAACACTGCCACATGGCCCTCATCTTCTTCCATATACACACTCATCATAACCTCTGGCTGGAGGTTTCCATCAGGGGCTCAGCCCAAGACAGTGTCCACAAGAAGCTCCCTTGCCCCTCATTTGCCTAATATCAGGGTGGCCTGGACAGCCTTCCTGTGCACCAGGAGTGATCAAAGAGGCCTGCCTTTAATACTGCTCTGCTTCTCCAATTTGAGGCCTACTGACTGCGGGGTATAGATTCTTTGTGTGAATTGGAGTCAGGAGAAAACCCAAGCGCCTATGGGCTAGCCTCTGCAGGGTTTGAAGAACTCATTTGACCCAAAGGATCCCTATGCTCTCTTGACGGAGGTCAGGAATCTTACAGAGGAAGGCGAGAGACTTCATGCAAAATGACTGCGTTTTTGCCATCTTGGCTTTGGATGCACACATGGGATCTTTCTTCAATCCATCAGGTGCTGATAATCTAAGCCACAGCCTCACACAGGGCCAAGAGGCTGATTCAGACACATCCCTTTGCAAAGCAATGAAGCAAAGAGCCACAGGTGATGCCCATTCATTTCCATTTGAAAACTGTTTTCTTCAGGCTTCCCAAAGGGGTGCCCTGAGGCAAAGGCCTTCCTGACATTCAGGGCAACAGAACAATAGGTAAGCAAAAGGCCCAAAGCAGGCTTTCTCCACTGAGACTTTACTGGTCCCACTGATATCTGAGTTTTCTGAGATGCTCACCATTCCTTTCAGCTATCCAGTACATGGCCATGTCACAGAGCTTGGAGGTGGTACATATCTTGGACACAAAACCATGAGCCAATTCTGGAGAGTGGCCAGAATTCAGGAAGAAAACAGGAATTTAGGAAGATAGTAGGTGTTGCCCATCCATAAGGCAAGCCGCAGTCCACTCATAAATTGGGCAGGATGAAGACTGGGAAGCTTTCTACTAGACAGGACACATCCATTGATGCATTCTCTTTTCTAATGTCTACAACCAGGGACACAGTGAGATACACAAACTTAGAAACACTCGCCTTGTCCAAAGACTTACTGGAAACAGTCCACTCCAAACAAACAAACCGCCTTTCCTACCTATTCTCAGAACATGAGACAAATCCACAAACTCACCCCCACACCCACAAAGGCACCTCCTTCCCCCAAGTAGGTCTGTGACTACCCGGAGTGTCGTCTGACTGCTGGGCCATACTATGTTCCCCCGAAATGGCCTGTCCTGTCTCAGATCTGGCCTCCTTGGCCAACTCTGTGAAGTTGTCAGGAGCCAGCGGTGAGCCACTACCTGCTTTCTCAGGCAAGGCCCTCTTCAGTGCTTTCCTGGCATTTGGCCATCCTCACATCAGTAGGTACCAAGGAAGACTGACTCTGTCCTTGGTAAATCCAAACAAGTGAGCCCACTGGGACTGGGACTGGGACTGCCTCTGGGTGCCTGGCTTCCTGGATCCCAAGTTCAGAGAGTTCCATCACCAAGGAAGTGAGGTGAGGTCACTTCCTTCAGGAACTGAATGAGGTCACTGCCTGGCAATCACTGTGTCCTAATAGTTGCTTGCCAGGGGCCCAGGAGTTGGAGGCTGCCCCTGCTTCCTGTGACACTTTCACAAGTTAGAATGGAATATCAACCATAGGCACCAAGGAACAGCTCTCCACACAGGCCTGCTTTGGTCCATCTTGTCTACATTAAGAAGAGAGAGGCTCATTCAGACACATCCCTTCATCCTGACCAGGTTGTTTGCCATGGAAGATGACTTTTGCTCTCTCAGGTCCTTCATAGCTGCCTACATCTTCTCCAGGGTTCATTTTTGCATGGACCTTTGAGGTTCTCAGCAGGTCCCCTCCATTCCTGTATTGTAAGACCAACTCTGTCCCTGCTCTTCTGTAAAGTTCGATTGAGGGAACAGTGTCTGCTTAGGGTTAAGAACATGTTCGATTTGGGTTAGGAATCATTCTGCTAGTTGTAGAATGGTATTGGGAACCTGCGATATTTGTAATCATATATAGGTGAAATATATGTATGAAAACAGAAATCTAAGTAAGATTTGAAGGCCAGAAGGGCATTGGGACCTTGATTGGGATACTTAGCTTTGAATTACATTCTGCAAAGATGTCTCAGATCAATTGATCTACAATGGCATAGGACCTTGTACCTTGGATGATTGAATGTAGGAGAGAACATCCAGTCAAAAAGGGATAGTAGGTAAGATTAGGAAGCTAGTCGGTAGGTTTAGGAAGAAGAGTGAGTATAAAATTTGGACCAAAAGTTCTTTAGCAATAGGGTATCGGTTAGAGAGTGAATGTAAATGTCAGCACATGTGAAGAGTCAGTCACAATGATGAACTGGGGAAAAATATGTAGGAAAGCAGATAACAATAGAGACATTAGGAAATCAGGCAAAGTGATAGGATTAGACATTTTCAACAGGGTTGAGGATGAATATGTAATCTTAGGAAGAAACAAATGTGTAGTCACCAATAGGATTGACATTGGAGAGCATTAGGCAACCTGGAGAAGGAAGTTTTTAGGAATCCATGCTCACTTTCCAATTAGGCTTTGCTACAATCATAAGTGTGACCTTTGCATTTTGTGTCCAGAATATCACAGTGATAAAATGTATATGCAGATCAGGTGACATGAGTATTGCTTCCACCATTGCTGGGAGCAGTATGTTGAAGACGTATCAATTAGTATTTGGGGCTACAAATAGGTGAACCCTGGGTCTATGAATATAGAGATAATGCATGAATAGACCATACTGTGAATAAATAATATAACTGCTTCCAATTTAAATAATGGATTGAATTGATATCTTAAACTACATAGGAAATCTTATATTGATACACAATCATTCATTCCTACCAGTTATACATCTAATGGCAATATTAGAGTTATGGTTTACCATGAAGGGTGTGTGAGTTTTGCTTCAAAAGTGATTATGGAAATGGAAAATCATGTGTTTGGAATGAAGTCTCATGAACAAACCAGTCAAGAAACATGGAGGAATACATGTGTTGTGAAGCAGGAAGTGATTGAAAGTGAACCAAATGCCTAGAAATTTTTAAACTTGAAGAGGAAATGTATATCCTATGATGTGCATCCGCTGAAGAAATAGAAAGGTATCAGTGTTGAATAAAAATGAACGTCAAAATACACATCATGTCCCATAGGAATCTACTTGCATTGATGTTAAACTGGGTCAGTTACTGTAGAAAGATTAGGATTTCTATGCACCATCCACTGAAGTTAGTTTTCAGTACTAGGAAAAAAAATATGTATTTCAGGTGGATAAATATTTCTGAGAATAATCTTGTGAAAAGTTGATTATAAATCCACATATATGAACATGAATGAATTTAGGGAATGTATCATAAGACACATATATTTCATATTTTGAAAAATCTGGAGAGTTTGTGTGTGTGTGTGTGTGCGTATATACACACACACACACACACACACACACACACACAAAACATAAACACAGACATTAAAAATTCGAAATATATTTGCCAATCGAAATTCATCATGAAATATATGTCATCCACAGATCCAAAAATATTCATTTTACTGAACATGGATTTTTGTATCATGTTGTTCAAGTAGGAAGCTCACCCATAGGTTGAATTTTCAGTTCCAACAGCGTTTGGGAGGAGTGATCTCTTCTCACAATTTGTATCTGCCAAGTCAGCCACCTCACAAGAATATACGTGGGATACCAGGTAGGATTCTATATGTGCATGTAAAAATACATGTGCTGAATAGGCTACAGAGAAAGGGAGACAGGAATTCACATATTTGTTAACTTTAAAAACACATGGAGAACTATTTCTATTCAATTGGACTAGATTCATAACACCTACCCTTTATAATGCAAAAGGCAAGTGCAACTATACACCATGCCTCCTCTCAACTGCTTGTATTACTATTCTATTTGGGTTATTTCTCTCCATCATATTAGGATTCATAGTCAGAGTCTAGTAGGGTATGGGTTAGTGTCAGGGAATCAGTATTTCAAATGGAAAATAGGAAATGAATCCAATGTGTATGCAAATACGTGCTACACAAAAGTCTTCCCACTCTCATCCAAAATAATGCCTTGACATGACCTTTGCCCCAAGGAAGAAGCAACTCAAGGGGAAGAGTTAGAAAATCTGTGAATACATATGTGGAATGGAAAATGCTCAGGAGTTCACAACCTTGGAGGTGGTAGAGGAGTTTCCATAAGTAAGGGACAGGATAAACACTCCACAAACATGGAGCTCTGCTGGCCTAAAGACTTGGTGAGAAACTGCCTCTGAGGTTGGGCACTTGAAATCTATGTTGTTGTCAGGAGCTTTAGCTTCCTTTGTAGTGAGACCATCAAAGCTGGGTCTGCATCTATGTGACCTGGAGGACATGGTTTCTGATTTTCCAATGAACATGAGGCAGAAGTGCTGAATTCTCTCTTTGTAGGTCCACAGTGGCCACTGGAGGCTAAGTGTCTCCCCGTGTGGACTGGGAAGCCATTTGGTCCTCCTCTACTTTTCGTGGTGTTTCTTGCTGCTGCACTGGGAGTTTGGTATTTGCTTCATGAAATACAAGGAGTTCAACTGGGACACAGTGCTGGAGGGAGTTCTGTCACGTGTGGTGGGTCAGGGTCCTAGGAGAATGCACCAACCAGTCTTCTATCCCACAGAGCTTGCCCCCTTGACCCTAGCAACCTGATTCTGAACATTGCCCTGAAACCTCTCCATATAACAAGATGCCTTTACATATAAGTGTCTGCTGGCTGTACCATGTCAGTCACAAGCCATTTGGAACCCAATGTCAGATCCACATGGCCCTACCACAGAGGTTTTATCACACTCCTGCACACCACTTCTCTAGGCCCACTACTCAGCAGGCCCCAACTTACTGGCATCTCTGTTCTACACCATTTTCATAAAACCCAGTCAATCAAGGCACCGTCTGGTACACTCCTGATCAGCAACAGCACATGCAAAGGTTCTCCAGTGCCACCTGGTCATGGGAACTTAAAAATTTCATGGTATTTATCTAGCCATTTTTAAAGGATGAAGTTGGAGGCACTGTGGGTTTCCATTCATTCAGGAACCATTAAATGGTGAGGAAGCTCATTTCAATGAAAGCTCTGGAGAACTCTCACAAACAAGGCTTCCCAAAGAGTGGCCAAAAGGTCGCATGAAGCCAGGCCCATTGAGGTCTACAATGTGAGGTCCATGTGTGTTTTGACTCTCAATGATGGCTGCCAGGTCTGGAAGAATAAAATCATGTGATATCCTGGCTGAGATTCCCAGTGCTCTGTGGAAAGCCAACCTGGGCCTAGATCTCTGATTCCAAGGGTGACTCTCATGCGTGGCCAACTAAAATCTCAACACAATTCATGGCAATACTTCTCTGAGGTCAGTTCCAGAACTCAGTCTCCAAGGGGAATCACACCAGAGTTCACGCCAAGGTGGACCCAGTCATCTCTTCCAACCGCCACACAAATGACCACAATTCAAACCAAAACACTGCCACATGGCCCTCATCTTCTTCCATATACACACTCATCATAACCTCTGGCTGGAGGTTTCCATCAGGGGCTCAGCCCAAGACAGTGTCCACAAGAAGCTCCCTTGCCCCTCATTTGCCTAATATCAGGGTGGCCTGGACAGCCTTCCTGTGCACCAGGAGTGATCAAAGAGGCCTGCCTTTAATACTGCTCTGCTTCTCCAATTTGAGGCCTACTGACTGCGGGGTATAGATTCTTTGTGTGAATTGGAGTCAGGAGAAAACCCAAGCGCCTATGGGCTAGCCTCTGCAGGGTTTGAAGAACTCATTTGACCCAAAGGATCCCTATGCTCTCTTGATGGAGGTCAGGAACCTTACAGAGGAAGGCGAGAGACTTCATGCAAAATGACTGCGTTTTTGCCATCTTGGCTTTGGATGCACACATGGGATCTTTCTTCAATCCATCAGGTGCTGATAATCTAAGCCACAGCCTCACACAGGTCCAAGAGGCTGATTCAGACACATCCCTTTGCAAAGCAATGAAGCAAAGAGCCACAGGTGATGCCCATTCATTTCCATTTGAAAACTGTTTTCTTCAGGCTTCCCAAAGGGGTGCCCTGAGGCAAAGGCCTTCCTGACATTCAGGGCAACAGAACAATAGGTAAGCAAAAGGCCCAAAGCAGGCTTTCTCCACTGAGACTTTACTGGTCCCACTGATATCTGAGTTTTCTGAGATGCTCACCATTCCTTTCAGCTATCCAGTACATGGCCATGTCACAGAGCTTGGAGGTGGTACATATCTTGGACACAAAACCATGAGCCAATTCTGGAGAGTGGCCAGAATTCAGGAAGAAAACAGGAATTTAGGAAGATAGTAGGTGTTGCCCATCCATAAGGCAAGCCGCAGTCCACTCATAAATTGGGCAGGATGAAGACTGGGAAGCTTTCTACTAGACAGGACACATCCATTGATGCATTCTCTTTTCTAATGTCTACAACCAGGGACACAGTGAGATACACAAACTTAGAAACACTCGCCTTGTCCAAAGACTTACTGGAAACAGTCCACTCCAAACAAACAAACCGCCTTTCCTACCTCTTCTCAGAACATGAGACAAATCCACAAACTCACCCCCACACCCACAAAGGCACCTCCTTCCCCCAAGTAGGTCTGTGACTACCCGGAGTGTCGTCTGACTGCTGGGCCATACTATGTTCCCCCGAAATGGCCTGTCCTGTCTCAGATCTGGCCTCCTTGGCCAACTCTGTGAAGTTGTCAGGAGCCAGCGGTGAGCCACTACCTGCTTTCTCAGGCAAGGCCCTCTTCAGTGCTTTCCTGGCATTTGGCCATCCTCACATCAGTAGGTACCAAGGAAGACTGACTCTGTCCTTGGTAAATCCAAACAAGTGAGCCCACTGGGACTGGGACTGGGACTGCCTCTGGGTGCCTGGCTTCCTGGATCCCAAGTTCAGAGAGTTCCATCACCAAGGAAGTGAGGTGAGGTCACTTCCTTCAGGAACTGAATGAGGTCACTGCCTGGCAATCACTGTGTCCTAACAGTTGCTTGCCAGGGGCCCAGGAGTTGGAGGCTGCCCCTGCTTCCTGTGACACTTTCACAAGTTAGAATGGAATATCAACCATAGGCACCAAGGAACAGCTCTCCACACAGGCCTGCTTTGGTCCATCTTGTCTACATTAAGAAGAGAGAGGCTCATTCAGACACATCCCTTCATCCTGACCAGGTTGTTTGCCATGGAAGATGACTTTTGCTCTCTCAGGTCCTTCATAGCTGCCTACATCTTCTCCAGGGTTCATTTCTGCATGGACCTTTGAGGTTCTCAGCAGGTCCCCTCCATTCCTGTATTGTAAGACCAACTCTGTCCCTGCTCTTCTGTAAAGTTCGATTGAGGGAACAGTGTCTGCTTAGGGTTAAGAACATGTTCGATTTGGGTTAGGAATCATTCTGCTAGTTGTAGAATGGTATTGGGAACCTGCGATATTTGTAATCATATATAGGTGAAATACATGTATGAAAACAGAAATCTAAGTAAGATTTGAAGGCCAGAAGGGCATTGGGCCCTTGATTGGGATACTTAGCTTTGAATTACATTCTGCAAAGATGTCTCAGATCAATTGATCTACAATGGCATAGGACCTTGTACCTTGGATGATTGAATGTAGGAGAGAACATCCAGTCAAAAAGGGATAGTAGGTAAGATTAGGAAGCTAGTCGGTAGGTTTAGGAAGAAGAGTGAGTATAAAATTTGGACCAAAAGTTCTTTAGCAATAGGGTATCGGTTAGAGAGTGAATGTAAATGTCAGCACATGTGAAGAGTCAGTCACAATGATGAACTGGGGAAAAATATGTAGGAAAGCAGATAACAATAGAGACATTAGGAAATCAGGCAAAGTGATAGGATTAGACATTTTCAACAGGGTTGAGGATGAATATGTAATCTTAGGAAGAAACAAATGTGTAGTCACCAATAGGATTGACATTGGAGAGCATTAGGCAACCTGGAGAAGGAAGTTTTTAGGAATCCATGCTCACTTTCCAATTAGGCTTTGCTACAATCATAAGTGTGACCTTTGCATTTTGTGTCCAGAATATCACAGTGATAAAATGTATATGCAGATCAGGTGACATGAGTATTGCTTCCACCATTGCTGGGAGCAGTATGTTGAAGACGTATCAATTAGTATTTGGGGCTACAAATAGGTGAACCCTGGGTCTATGAATATAGAGATAATGCATGAATAGACCATACTGTGAATAAATAATATAACTGCTTCCAATTTAAATAATGGATTGAATTGATATCTTAAACTACATAGGAAATTTTATATTGATACACAATCATTCATTCCTACCAGTTATACATCTAATGGCAATATTAGGGTTATGGTTTACCATGAAGGGTGTGTGAGTTTTGCTTCAAAAGTGATTATGGAAATGGAAAATCATGTGTTTGGAATGAAGTCTC
The DNA here is from genome assembly GCF_045843805.1 of Urocitellus parryii. NCBI lineage: Eukaryota > Metazoa > Chordata > Mammalia > Rodentia > Sciuridae > Urocitellus > Urocitellus parryii. The sequence goes on along the minus strand of NW_027552070.1, from coordinate 24,915 downwards.
ATGAACAAACCAGTCAAGAAACATGGAGGAATACATGTGTTGTGAAGCAGGAAGTGATTGAAAGTGAACCAAATGCCTAGAAATTTTTAAACTTGAAGAGGAAATGTATATCCTATGATGTGCATCCGCTGAAGAAATAGAAAGGTATCAGTGTTGAATAAAAATGAACGTCAAAATACACATCATGTCCCATAGGAATCTACTTGCATTGATGTTAAACTGGGTCAGTTACTGTAGAAAGATTAGGATTTCTATGCACCATCCACTGAAGTTAGTTTTCAGTACTTGAAAAAAAATATGTATTTCAGGTGGATAAATATTTCTGAGAATAATCTTGTGAAAAGTTGATTATAAATCCACATATATGAACATGAATGAATTTAGGGAATGTATCATAAGACACATATATTTCATATTTTGAAAAATCTGGAGAGTTTGTGTGTGTGTGTGTGTGTGTGCATATATACACACACACACACACACACACACACAAAACATAAACACAGACATTAAAAATTCGAAATATATATGCCAATCGAAATTCATCATGAAATATATGTCATCCACAGATCCAAAAATATTCATTTTACTGAACATGGATTTTTGTATCATGTTGTTCAAGTAGGAAGCTCACCCATAGGTTGAATTTTCAGTTCCAACAGCGTTTGGGAGGAGTGATCTCTTCTCACAATTTGTATCTGCCAAGTCAGCCACCTCACAAGAATATACGTGGGATACCAGGTAGGATTCTATATGTGCATGTAAAAATACATGTGCTGAATAGGCTACAGAGAAAGGGAGACAGGAATTCACATATTTGTTAACTTTAAAAACACATGGAGAACTATTTCTATTCAATTGGACTAGATTCATAACACCTACCCTTTATAATGCAAAAGGCAAGTGCAACTATACACCATGCCTCCTCTCAACTGCTTGTATTACTATTCTATTTGGGTTATTTCTCTCCATCATATTAGGATTCATAGTCAGAGTCTAGTAGGGTATGGGTTAGTGTCAGGGAATCAGTATTTCAAATGGAAAATAGGAAATGAATCCAATGTGTATGCAAATACGTGCTACACAAAAGTCTTCCCACTCTCATCCAAAACAATGCCTTGACATGACCTTTGCCCCAAGGAAGAAGCAACTCAAGGGGAAGAGTTAGAAAATCTGTGAATACATATGTGGAATGGAAAATGCTCAGGAGTTCACAACCTTGGAGGTGGTAGAGGAGTTTCCATAAGTAAGGGACAGGATAAACACTCCACAAACATGGAGCTCTGCTGGCCTAAAGACTTGGTGAGAAACTGCCTCTGAGGTTGGGCACTTGAAATCTATGTTGTTGTCAGGAGCTTTAGCTTCCTTTGTAGTGAGACCATCAAAGCTGGGTCTGCATCTATGTGACCTGGAGGACATGGTTTCTGATTTTCCAATGAACATGAGGCAGAAGTGCTGAATTCTCTCTTTGTAGGTCCACAGTGGCCACTGGAGGCTAAGTGTCTCCCCGTGTGGACTGGGAAGCCATTTGGTCCTCCTCTACTTTTCGTGGTGTTTCTTGCTGCTGCACTGGGAGTTTGGTATTTGCTTCATGAAATACAAGGAGTTCAACTGGGACACAGTGCTGGAGGGAGTTCTGTCACGTGTGGTGGGTCAGGGTCCTAGGAGAATGCACCAACCAGTCTTCTATCCCACAGAGCTTGCCCCCTTGACCCTAGCAACCTGATTCTGAACATTGCCCTGAAACCTCTCCATATAACAAGATGCCTTTACACATAAGTGTCTGCTGGCTGCACCATGTCAGTCACAAGCCATTTGGAACCCAATGTCAGATCCACATGGCCCTACCACAGAGGTTTTATCACACTCCTGCACACCACTTCTCTAGGCCCACTACTCAGCAGGCCCCAACTTACTGGCATCTCTGTTCTACACCATTTTCATAAAACCCAGTCAATCAAGGCACCGTCTGGTACACTCCTGATCAGCAACAGGACATCCAAAGGTTCTCCAGTGCCACCTGGTCATGGGAACTTAAAAATTTCATGGTATTTATCTAGCCATTTTTAAAGGATGAAGTTGGAGGCACTGTGGGTTTCCATTCATTCAGGAACCATTAAATGGTGAGGAAGCTCATTTCAATGAAAGCTCTGGAGAACGCTCACAAACAAGGCTTCCCAAAGAGTGGCCAAAAGGTCGCATGAAGCCAGGCCCACTGAGGTCTTCAATGTGAGGTCCATGTGTGTTTTGACTCTCAACGATGGCTGCCAGGTCTGGAAGAATAAAATCATGTGATATCCTGGCTGAGATTCCCAGTGCTCTGTGGAAAGCCAACCTGGGCCTAGATCTCAGATTCCAAGGGTGACTCTCATGCGTGGCCTCCTACAATCTCAACACAATTCATGGCAATACTTCTCTGAGGTCAGTTCCAGAACTCAGTCTCCAAGGGGAATCACACCAGAGTTCACGCCAAGGTGGACCCAGTCATCTCTTCCAACCGCCACACAAATGACCACAATTCAAACCAAAACACTGCCACATGGCCCTCATCTTCTTCCATATACACACTCATCATAACCTCTGGCTGGAGGTTTCCATCAGGGGCTCAGCCCAAGACAGTGTCCACAAGAAGCTCCCTTGCCCCTCATTTGCCTAATATCAGGGTGGCCTGGACAGCCTTCCTGTGCACCAGGAGTGATCAAAGAGGCCTGCCTTTAATACTGCTCTGCTTCTCCAATTTGAGGCCTACTGACTGCGGGGTATAGATTCTTTGTGTGAATTGGAGTCAGGAGAAAACCCAAGCGCCTATGGGCTAGCCTCTGCAGGGTTTGAAGAACTCATTTGACCCAAAGGATCCCTATGCTCTCTTGATGGAGGTCAGGAACCTTACAGAGGAAGGCGAGAGACTTCATGCAAAATGACTGCGTTTTTGCCATCTTGGCTTTGGATGCACACATGGGATCTTTCTTCAATCCATCAGGTGCTGATAATCTAAGCCACAGCCTCACACAGGTCCAAGAGGCTGATTCAGACACATCCCTTTGCAAAGCAATGAAGCAAAGAGCCACAGGTGATGCCCATTCATTTCCATTTGAAAACTGTTTTCTTCAGGCTTCCCAAAGGGGTGCCCTGAGGCAAAGGCCTTCCTGACATTCAGGGCAACAGAACAATAGGTAAGCAAAAGGCCCAAAGCAGGCTTTCTCCACTGAGACTTTACTGGTCCCACTGATATCTGAGTTTTCTGAGATGCTCACCATTCCTTTCAGCTATCCAGTACATGGCCATGTCACAGAGCTTGGAGGTGGTACATATCTTGGACACAAAACCATGAGCCAATTCTGGAGAGTGGCCAGAATTCAGGAAGAAAACAGGAATTTAGGAAGATAGTAGGTGTTGCCCATCCATAAGGCAAGCCGCAGTCCACTCATAAATTGGGCAGGATGAAGACTGGGAAGCTTTCTACTAGACAGGACACATCCATTGATGCATTCTCTTTTCTAATGTCTACAACCAGGGACACAGTGAGATACACAAACTTAGAAACACTCGCCTTGTCCAAAGACTTACTGGAAACAGTCCACTCCAAACAAACAAACCGCCTTTCCTACCTCTTCTCAGAACATGAGACAAATCCACAAACTCACCCCCACACCCACAAAGGCACCTCCTTCCCCCAAGTAGGTCTGTGACTACCCGGAGTGTCGTCTGACTGCTGGGCCATACTATGTTCCCCCGAAATGGCCTGTCCTGTCTCAGATCTGGCCTCCTTGGCCAACTCTGTGAAGTTGTCAGGAGCCAGCGGTGAGCCACTACCTGCTTTCTCAGGCAAGGCCCTCTTCAGTGCTTTCCTGGCATTTGGCCATCCTCACATCAGTAGGTACCAAGGAAGACTGACTCTGTCCTTGGTAAATCCAAACAAGTGAGCCCACTGGGACTGGGACTGGGACTGCCTCTGGGTGCCTGGCTTCCTGGATCCCAAGTTCAGAGAGTTCCATCACCAAGGAAGTGAGGTGAGGTCACTTCCTTCAGGAACTGAATGAGGTCACTGCCTGGCAATCACTGTGTCCTAACAGTTGCTTGCCAGGGGCCCAGGAGTTGGAGGCTGCCCCTGCTTCCTGTGACACTTTCACAAGTTAGAATGGAATATCAACCATAGGCACCAAGGAACAGCTCTCCACACAGGCCTGCTTTGGTCCATCTTGTCTACATTAAGAAGAGAGAGGCTCATTCAGACACATCCCTTCATCCTGACCAGGTTGTTTGCCATGGAAGATGACTTTTGCTCTCTCAGGTCCTTCATAGCTGCCTACATCTTCTCCAGGGTTCATTTCTGCATGGACCTTTGAGGTTCTCAGCAGGTCCCCTCCATTCCTGTATTGTAAGACCAACTCTGTCCCTGCTCTTCTGTAAAGTTCGATTGAGGGAACAGTGTCTGCTTAGGGTTAAGAACATGTTCGATTTGGGTTAGGAATCATTCTGCTAGTTGTAGAATGGTATTGGGAACCTGCGATATTTGTAATCATATATAGGTGAAATACATGTATGAAAACAGAAATCTAAGTAAGATTTGAAGGCCAGAAGGGCATTGGGCCCTTGATTGGGATACTTAGCTTTGAATTACATTCTGCAAAGATGTCTCAGATCAATTGATCTACAATGGCATAGGACCTTGTACCTTGGATGATTGAATGTAGGAGAGAACATCCAGTCAAAAAGGGATAGTAGGTAAGATTAGGAAGCTAGTCGGTAGGTTTAGGAAGAAGAGTGAGTATAAAATTTGGACCAAAAGTTCTTTAGCAATAGGGTATCGGTTAGAGAGTGAATGTAAATGTCAGCACATGTGAAGAGTCAGTCACAATGATGAACTGGGGAAAAATATGTAGGAAAGCAGATAACAATAGAGACATTAGGAAATCAGGCAAAGTGATAGGATTAGACATTTTCAACAGGGTTGAGGATGAATATGTAATCTTAGGAAGAAACAAATGTGTAGTCACCAATAGGATTGACATTGGAGAGCATTAGGCAACCTGGAGAAGGAAGTTTTTAGGAATCCATGCTCACTTTCCAATTAGGCTTTGCTACAATCATAAGTGTGACCTTTGCATTTTGTGTCCAGAATATCACAGTGATAAAATGTATATGCAGATCAGGTGACATGAGTATTGCTTCCACCATTGCTGGGAGCAGTATGTTGAAGACGTATCAATTAGTATTTGGGGCTACAAATAGGTGAACCCTGGGTCTATGAATATAGAGATAATGCATGAATAGACCATACTGTGAATAAATAATATAACTGCTTCCAATTTAAATAATGGATTGAATTGATATCTTAAACTACATAGGAAATTTTATATTGATACACAATCATTCATTCCTACCAGTTATACATCTAATGGCAATATTAGGGTTATGGTTTACCATGAAGGGTGTGTGAGTTTTGCTTCAAAAGTGATTATGGAAATGGAAAATCATGTGTTTGGAATGAAGTCTCATGAACAAACCAGTCAAGAAACATGGAGGAATACATGTGTTGTGAAGCAGGAAGTGATTGAAAGTGAACCAAATGCCTAGAAATTTTTAAACTTGAAGAGGAAATGTATATCCTATGATGTGCATCCGCTGAAGAAATAGAAAGGTATCAGTGTTGAATAAAAATGAACGTCAAAATACACATCATGTCCCATAGGAATCTACTTGCATTGATGTTAAACTGGGTCAGTTACTGTAGAAAGATTAGGATTTCTATGCACCATCCACTGAAGTTAGTTTTCAGTACTTGAAAAAAAATATGTATTTCAGGTGGATAAATATTTCTGAGAATAATCTTGTGAAAAGTTGATTATAAATCCACATATATGAACATGAATGAATTTAGGGAATGTATCATAAGACACATATATTTCATATTTTGAAAAATCTGGAGAGTTTGTGTGTGTGTGTGTGTGTGTGCATATATACACACACACACACACACACACACACAAAACATAAACACAGACATTAAAAATTCGAAATATATATGCCAATCGAAATTCATCATGAAATATATGTCATCCACAGATCCAAAAATATTCATTTTACTGAACATGGATTTTTGTATCATGTTGTTCAAGTAGGAAGCTCACCCATAGGTTGAATTTTCAGTTCCAACAGCGTTTGGGAGGAGTGATCTCTTCTCACAATTTGTATCTGCCAAGTCAGCCACCTCACAAGAATATACGTGGGATACCAGGTAGGATTCTATATGTGCATGTAAAAATACATGTGCTGAATAGGCTACAGAGAAAGGGAGACAGGAATTCACATATTTGTTAACTTTAAAAACACATGGAGAACTATTTCTATTCAATTGGACTAGATTCATAACACCTACCCTTTATAATGCAAAAGGCAAGTGCAACTATACACCATGCCTCCTCTCAACTGCTTGTATTACTATTCTATTTGGGTTATTTCTCTCCATCATATTAGGATTCATAGTCAGAGTCTAGTAGGGTATGGGTTAGTGTCAGGGAATCAGTATTTCAAATGGAAAATAGGAAATGAATCCAATGTGTATGCAAATACGTGCTACACAAAAGTCTTCCCACTCTCATCCAAAATAATGCCTTGACATGACCTTTGCCCCAAGGAAGAAGCAACTCAAGGGGAAGAGTTAGAAAATCTGTGAATACATATGTGGAATGGAAAATGCTCAGGAGTTCACAACCTTGGAGGTGGTAGAGGAGTTTCCATAAGTAAGGGACAGGATAAACACTCCACAAACATGGAGCTCTGCTGGCCTAAAGACTTGGTGAGAAACTGCCTCTGAGGTTGGGCACTTGAAATCTATGTTGTTGTCAGGAGCTTTAGCTTCCTTTGTAGTGAGACCATCAAAGCTGGGTCTGCATCTATGTGACCTGGAGGACATGGTTTCTGATTTTCCAATGAACATGAGGCAGAAGTGCTGAATTCTCTCTTTGTAGGTCCACAGTGGCCACTGGAGGCTAAGTGTCTCCCCGTGTGGACTGGGAAGCCATTTGGTCCTCCTCTACTTTTCGTGGTGTTTCTTGCTGCTGCACTGGGAGTTTGGTATTTGCTTCATGAAATACAAGGAGTTCAACTGGGACACAGTGCTGGAGGGAGTTCTGTCACGTGTGGTGGGTCAGGGTCCTAGGAGAATGCACCAACCAGTCTTCTATCCCACAGAGCTTGCCCCCTTGACCCTAGCAACCTGATTCTGAACATTGCCCTGAAACCTCTCCATATAACAAGATGCCTTTACATATAAGTGTCTGCTGGCTGTACCATGTCAGTCACAAGCCATTTGGAACCCAATGTCAGATCCACATGGCCCTACCACAGAGGTTTTATCACACTCCTGCACACCACTTCTCTAGGCCCACTACTCAGCAGGCCCCAACTTACTGGCATCTCTGTTCTACACCATTTTCATAAAACCCAGTCAATCAAGGCACCGTCTGGTACACTCCTGATCAGCAACAGCACATGCAAAGGTTCTCCAGTGCCACCTGGTCATGGGAACTTAAAAATTTCATGGTATTTATCTAGCCATTTTTAAAGGATGAAGTTGGAGGCACTGTGGGTTTCCATTCATTCAGGAACCATTAAATGGTGAGGAAGCTCATTTCAATGAAAGCTCTGGAGAACTCTCACAAACAAGGCTTCCCAAAGAGTGGCCAAAAGGTCGCATGAAGCCAGGCCCATTGAGGTCTACAATGTGAGGTCCATGTGTGTTTTGACTCTCAATGATGGCTGCCAGGTCTGGAAGAATAAAATCATGTGATATCCTGGCTGAGATTCCCAGTGCTCTGTGGAAAGCCAACCTGGGCCTAGATCTCTGATTCCAAGGGTGACTCTCATGCGTGGCCAACTAAAATCTCAACACAATTCATGGCAATACTTCTCTGAGGTCAGTTCCAGAACTCAGTCTCCAAGGGGAATCACACCAGAGTTCACGCCAAGGTGGACCCAGTCATCTCTTCCAACCGCCACACAAATGACCACAATTCAAACCAAAACACTGCCACATGGCCCTCATCTTCTTCCATATACACACTCATCATAACCTCTGGCTGGAGGTTTCCATCAGGGGCTCAGCCCAAGACAGTGTCCACAAGAAGCTCCCTTGCCCCTCATTTGCCTAATATCAGGGTGGCCTGGACAGCCTTCCTGTGCACCAGGAGTGATCAAAGAGGCCTGCCTTTAATACTGCTCTGCTTCTCCAATTTGAGGCCTACTGACTGCGGGGTATAGATTCTTTGTGTGAATTGGAGTCAGGAGAAAACCCAAGCGCCTATGGGCTAGCCTCTGCAGGGTTTGAAGAACTCATTTGACCCAAAGGATCCCTATGCTCTCTTGATGGAGGTCAGGAACCTTACAGAGGAAGGCGAGAGACTTCATGCAAAATGACTGCGTTTTTGCCATCTTGGCTTTGGATGCACACATGGGATCTTTCTTCAATCCATCAGGTGCTGATAATCTAAGCCACAGCCTCACACAGGTCCAAGAGGCTGATTCAGACACATCCCTTTGCAAAGCAATGAAGCAAAGAGCCACAGGTGATGCCCATTCATTTCCATTTGAAAACTGTTTTCTTCAGGCTTCCCAAAGGGGTGCCCTGAGGCAAAGGCCTTCCTGACATTCAGGGCAACAGAACAATAGGTAAGCAAAAGGCCCAAAGCAGGCTTTCTCCACTGAGACTTTACTGGTCCCACTGATATCTGAGTTTTCTGAGATGCTCACCATTCCTTTCAGCTATCCAGTACATGGCCATGTCACAGAGCTTGGAGGTGGTACATATCTTGGACACAAAACCATGAGCCAATTCTGGAGAGTGGCCAGAATTCAGGAAGAAAACAGGAATTTAGGAAGATAGTAGGTGTTGCCCATCCATAAGGCAAGCCGCAGTCCACTCATAAATTGGGCAGGATGAAGACTGGGAAGCTTTCTACTAGACAGGACACATCCATTGATGCATTCTCTTTTCTAATGTCTACAACCAGGGACACAGTGAGATACACAAACTTAGAAACACTCGCCTTGTCCAAAGACTTACTGGAAACAGTCCACTCCAAACAAACAAACCGCCTTTCCTACCTCTTCTCAGAACATGAGACAAATCCACAAACTCACCCCCACACCCACAAAGGCACCTCCTTCCCCCAAGTAGGTCTGTGACTACCCGGAGTGTCGTCTGACTGCTGGGCCATACTATGTTCCCCCGAAATGGCCTGTCCTGTCTCAGATCTGGCCTCCTTGGCCAACTCTGTGAAGTTGTCAGGAGCCAGCGGTGAGCCACTACCTGCTTTCTCAGGCAAGGCCCTCTTCAGTGCTTTCCTGGCATTTGGCCATCCTCACATCAGTAGGTACCAAGGAAGACTGACTCTGTCCTTGGTAAATCCAAACAAGTGAGCCCACTGGGACTGGGACTGGGACTGCCTCTGGGTGCCTGGCTTCCTGGATCCCAAGTTCAGAGAGTTCCATCACCAAGGAAGTGAGGTGAGGTCACTTCCTTCAGGAACTGAATGAGGTCACTGCCTGGCAATCACTGTGTCCTAACAGTTGCTTGCCAGGGGCCCAGGAGTTGGAGGCTGCCCCTGCTTCCTGTGACACTTTCACAAGTTAGAATGGAATATCAACCATAGGCACCAAGGAACAGCTCTCCACACAGGCCTGCTTTGGTCCATCTTGTCTACATTAAGAAGAGAGAGGCTCATTCAGACACATCCCTTCATCCTGACCAGGTTGTTTGCCATGGAAGATGACTTTTGCTCTCTCAGGTCCTTCATAGCTGCCTACATCTTCTCCAGGGTTCATTTCTGCATGGACCTTTGAGGTTCTCAGCAGGTCCCCTCCATTCCTGTATTGTAAGACCAACTCTGTCCCTGCTCTTCTGTAAAGTTCGATTGAGGGAACAGTGTCTGCTTAGGGTTAAGAACATGTTCGATTTGGGTTAGGAATCATTCTGCTAGTTGTAGAATGGTATTGGGAACCTGCGATATTTGTAATCATATATAGGTGAAATACATGTATGAAAACAGAAATCTAAGTAAGATTTGAAGGCCAGAAGGGCATTGGGCCCTTGATTGGGATACTTAGCTTTGAATTACATTCTGCAAAGATGTCTCAGATCAATTGATCTACAATGGCATAGGACCTTGTACCTTGGATGATTGAATGTAGGAGAGAACATCCAGTCAAAAAGGGATAGTAGGTAAGATTAGGAAGCTAGTCGGTAGGTTTAGGAAGAAGAGTGAGTATAAAATTTGGACCAAAAGTTCTTTAGCAATAGGGTATCGGTTAGAGAGTGAATGTAAATGTCAGCACATGTGAAGAGTCAGTCACAATGATGAACTGGGGAAAAATATGTAGGAAAGCAGATAACAATAGAGACATTAGGAAATCAGGCAAAGTGATAGGATTAGACATTTTCAACAGGGTTGAGGATGAATATGTAATCTTAGGAAGAAACAAATGTGTAGTCACCAATAGGATTGACATTGGAGAGCATTAGGCAACCTGGAGAAGGAAGTTTTTAGGAATCCATGCTCACTTTCCAATTAGGCTTTGCTACAATCATAAGTGTGACCTTTGCATTTTGTGTCCAGAATATCACAGTGATAAAATGTATATGCAGATCAGGTGACATGAGTATTGCTTCCACCATTGCTGGGAGCAGTATGTTGAAGACGTATCAATTAGTATTTGGGGCTACAAATAGGTGAACCCTGGGTCTATGAATATAGAGATAATGCATGAATAGACCATACTGTGAATAAATAATATAACTGCTTCCAATTTAAATAATGGATTGAATTGATATCTTAAACTACATAGGAAATTTTATATTGATACACAATCATTCATTCCTACCAGTTATACATCTAATGGCAATATTAGGGTTATGGTTTACCATGAAGGGTGTGTGAGTTTTGCTTCAAAAGTGATTATGGAAATGGAAAATCATGTGTTTGGAATGAAGTCTCATGAACAAACCAGTCAAGAAACATGGAGGAATACATGTGTTGTGAAGCAGGAAGTGATTGAAAGTGAACCAAATGCCTAGAAATTTTTAAACTTGAAGAGGAAATGTATATCCTATGATGTGCATCCGCTGAAGAAATAGAAAGGTATCAGTGTTGAATAAAAATGAACGTCAAAATACACATCATGTCCCATAGGAATCTACTTGCATTGATGTTAAACTGGGTCAGTTACTGTAGAAAGATTAGGATTTCTATGCACCATCCACTGAAGTTAGTTTTCAGTACTTGAAAAAAAATATGTATTTCAGGTGGATAAATATTTCTGAGAATAATCTTGTGAAAAGTTGATTATAAATCCACATATATGAACATGAATGAATTTAGGGAATGTATCATAAGACACATATATTTCATATTTTGAAAAATCTGGAGAGTTTGTGTGTGTGTGTGTGTGTGTGCATATATACACACACACACACACACACACACACACAAAACATAAACACAGACATTAAAAATTCGAAATATATATGCCAATCGAAATTCATCATGAAATATATGTCATCCACAGATCCAAAAATATTCATTTTACTGAACATGGATTTTTGTATCATGTTGTTCAAGTAGGAAGCTCACCCATAGGTTGAATTTTCAGTTCCAACAGCGTTTGGGAGGAGTGATCTCTTCTCACAATTTGTATCTGCCAAGTCAGCCACCTCACAAGAATATACGTGGGATACCAGGTAGGATTCTATATGTGCATGTAAAAATACATGTGCTGAATAGGCTACAGAGAAAGGGAGACAGGAATTCACATATTTGTTAACTTTAAAAACACATGGAGAACTATTTCTATTCAATTGGACTAGATTCATAACACCTACCCTTTATAATGCAAAAGGCAAGTGCAACTATACACCATGCCTCCTCTCAACTGCTTGTATTACTATTCTATTTGGGTTATTTCTCTCCATCATATTAGGATTCATAGTCAGAGTCTAGTAGGGTATGGGTTAGTGTCAGGGAATCAGTATTTCAAATGGAAAATAGGAAATGAATCCAATGTGTATGCAAATACGTGCTACACAAAAGTCTTCCCACTCTCATCCAAAACAATGCCTTGACATGACCTTTGCCCCAAGGAAGAAGCAACTCAAGGGGAAGAGTTAGAAAATCTGTGAATACATATGTGGAATGGAAAATGCTCAGGAGTTCACAACCTTGGAGGTGGTAGAGGAGTTTCCATAAGTAAGGGACAGGATAAACACTCCACAAACATGGAGCTCTGCTGGCCTAAAGACTTGGTGAGAAACTGCCTCTGAGGTTGGGCACTTGAAATCTATGTTGTTGTCAGGAGCTTTAGCTTCCTTTGTAGTGAGACCATCAAAGCTGGGTCTGCATCTATGTGACCTGGAGGACATGGTTTCTGATTTTCCAATGAACATGAGGCAGAAGTGCTGAATTCTCTCTTTGTAGGTCCACAGTGGCCACTGGAGGCTAAGTGTCTCCCCGTGTGGACTGGGAAGCCATTTGGTCCTCCTCTACTTTTCGTGGTGTTTCTTGCTGCTGCACTGGGAGTTTGGTATTTGCTTCATGAAATACAAGGAGTTCAACTGGGACACAGTGCTGGAGGGAGTTCTGTCACGTGTGGTGGGTCAGGGTCCTAGGAGAATGCACCAACCAGTCTTCTATCCCACAGAGCTTGCCCCCTTGACCCTAGCAACCTGATTCTGAACATTGCCCTGAAACCTCTCCATATAACAAGATGCCTTTACACATAAGTGTCTGCTGGCTGCACCATGTCAGTCACAAGCCATTTGGAACCCAATGTCAGATCCACATGGCCCTACCACAGAGGTTTTATCACACTCCTGCACACCACTTCTCTAGGCCCACTACTCAGCAGGCCCCAACTTACTGGCATCTCTGTTCTACACCATTTTCATAAAACCCAGTCAATCAAGGCACCGTCTGGTACACTCCTGATCAGCAACAGGACATCCAAAGGTTCTCCAGTGCCACCTGGTCATGGGAACTTAAAAATTTCATGGTATTTATCTAGCCATTTTTAAAGGATGAAGTTGGAGGCACTGTGGGTTTCCATTCATTCAGGAACCATTAAATGGTGAGGAAGCTCATTTCAATGAAAGCTCTGGAGAACGCTCACAAACAAGGCTTCCCAAAGAGTGGCCAAAAGGTCGCATGAAGCCAGGCCCACTGAGGTCTTCAATGTGAGGTCCATGTGTGTTTTGACTCTCAACGATGGCTGCCAGGTCTGGAAGAATAAAATCATGTGATATCCTGGCTGAGATTCCCAGTGCTCTGTGGAAAGCCAACCTGGGCCTAGATCTCAGATTCCAAGGGTGACTCTCATGCGTGGCCTCCTACAATCTCAACACAATTCATGGCAATACTTCTCTGAGGTCAGTTCCAGAACTCAGTCTCCAAGGGGAATCACACCAGAGTTCACGCCAAGGTGGACCCAGTCATCTCTTCCAACCGCCACACAAATGACCACAATTCAAACCAAAACACTGCCACATGGCCCTCATCTTCTTCCATATACACACTCATCATAACCTCTGGCTGGAGGTTTCCATCAGGGGCTCAGCCCAAGACAGTGTCCACAAGAAGCTCCCTTGCCCCTCATTTGCCTAATATCAGGGTGGCCTGGACAGCCTTCCTGTGCACCAGGAGTGATCAAAGAGGCCTGCCTTTAATACTGCTCTGCTTCTCCAATTTGAGGCCTACTGACTGCGGGGTATAGATTCTTTGTGTGAATTGGAGTCAGGAGAAAACCCAAGCGCCTATGGGCTAGCCTCTGCAGGGTTTGAAGAACTCATTTGACCCAAAGGATCCCTATGCTCTCTTGATGGAGGTCAGGAACCTTACAGAGGAAGGCGAGAGACTTCATGCAAAATGACTGCGTTTTTGCCATCTTGGCTTTGGATGCACACATGGGATCTTTCTTCAATCCATCAGGTGCTGATAATCTAAGCCACAGCCTCACACAGGTCCAAGAGGCTGATTCAGACACATCCCTTTGCAAAGCAATGAAGCAAAGAGCCACAGGTGATGCCCATTCATTTCCATTTGAAAACTGTTTTCTTCAGGCTTCCCAAAGGGGTGCCCTGAGGCAAAGGCCTTCCTGACATTCAGGGCAACAGAACAATAGGTAAGCAAAAGGCCCAAAGCAGGCTTTCTCCACTGAGACTTTACTGGTCCCACTGATATCTGAGTTTTCTGAGATGCTCACCATTCCTTTCAGCTATCCAGTACATGGCCATGTCACAGAGCTTGGAGGTGGTACATATCTTGGACACAAAACCATGAGCCAATTCTGGAGAGTGGCCAGAATTCAGGAAGAAAACAGGAATTTAGGAAGATAGTAGGTGTTGCCCATCCATAAGGCAAGCCGCAGTCCACTCATAAATTGGGCAGGATGAAGACTGGGAAGCTTTCTACTAGACAGGACACATCCATTGATGCATTCTCTTTTCTAATGTCTACAACCAGGGACACAGTGAGATACACAAACTTAGAAACACTCGCCTTGTCCAAAGACTTACTGGAAACAGTCCACTCCAAACAAACAAACCGCCTTTCCTACCTCTTCTCAGAACATGAGACAAATCCACAAACTCACCCCCACACCCACAAAGGCACCTCCTTCCCCCAAGTAGGTCTGTGACTACCCGGAGTGTCGTCTGACTGCTGGGCCATACTATGTTCCCCCGAAATGGCCTGTCCTGTCTCAGATCTGGCCTCCTTGGCCAACTCTGTGAAGTTGTCAGGAGCCAGCGGTGAGCCACTACCTGCTTTCTCAGGCAAGGCCCTCTTCAGTGCTTTCCTGGCATTTGGCCATCCTCACATCAGTAGGTACCAAGGAAGACTGACTCTGTCCTTGGTAAATCCAAACAAGTGAGCCCACTGGGACTGGGACTGGGACTGCCTCTGGGTGCCTGGCTTCCTGGATCCCAAGTTCAGAGAGTTCCATCACCAAGGAAGTGAGGTGAGGTCACTTCCTTCAGGAACTGAATGAGGTCACTGCCTGGCAATCACTGTGTCCTAACAGTTGCTTGCCAGGGGCCCAGGAGTTGGAGGCTGCCCCTGCTTCCTGTGACACTTTCACAAGTTAGAATGGAATATCAACCATAGGCACCAAGGAACAGCTCTCCACACAGGCCTGCTTTGGTCCATCTTGTCTACATTAAGAAGAGAGAGGCTCATTCAGACACATCCCTTCATCCTGACCAGGTTGTTTGCCATGGAAGATGACTTTTGCTCTCTCAGGTCCTTCATAGCTGCCTACATCTTCTCCAGGGTTCATTTCTGCATGGACCTTTGAGGTTCTCAGCAGGTCCCCTCCATTCCTGTATTGTAAGACCAACTCTGTCCCTGCTCTTCTGTAAAGTTCGATTGAGGGAACAGTGTCTGCTTAGGGTTAAGAACATGTTCGATTTGGGTTAGGAATCATTCTGCTAGTTGTAGAATGGTATTGGGAACCTGCGATATTTGTAATCATATATAGGTGAAATACATGTATGAAAACAGAAATCTAAGTAAGATTTGAAGGCCAGAAAGGCATTGGGCCCTTGATTGGGATACTTAGCTTTGAATTACATTCTGCAAAGATGTCTCAGATCAATTGATCTACAATGGCATAGGACCTTGTACCTTGGATGATTGAATGTAGGAGAGAACATCCAGTCAAAAAGGGATAGTAGGTAAGATTAGGAAGCTAGTCGGTAGGTTTAGGAAGAAGAGTGAGTATAAAATTTGGACCAAAAGTTCTTTAGCAATAGGGTATCGGTTAGAGAGTGAATGTAAATGTCAGCACATGTGAAGAGTCAGTCACAATGATGAACTGGGGAAAAATATGTAGGAAAGCAGATAACAATAGAGACATTAGGAAATCAGGCAAAGTGATAGGATTAGACATTTTCAACAGGGTTGAGGATGAATATGTAATCTTAGGAAGAAACAAATGTGTAGTCACCAATAGGATTGACATTGGAGAGCATTAGGCAACCTGGAGAAGGAAGTTTTTAGGAATCCATGCTCACTTTCCAATTAGGCTTTGCTACAATCATAAGTGTGACCTTTGCATTTTGTGTCCAGAATATCACAGTGATAAAATGTATATGCAGATCAGGTGACATGAGTATTGCTTCCACCATTGCTGGGAGCAGTATGTTGAAGACGTATCAATTAGTATTTGGGGCTACAAATAGGTGAACCCTGGGTCTATGAATATAGAGATAATGCATGAATAGACCATACTGTGAATAAATAATATAACTGCTTCCAATTTAAATAATGGATTGAATTGATATCTTAAACTACATAGGAAATTTTATATTGATACACAATCATTCATTCCTACCAGTTATACATCTAATGGCAATATTAGGGTTATGGTTTACCATGAAGGGTGTGTGAGTTTTGCTTCAAAAGTGATTATGGAAATGGAAAATCATGTGTTTGGAATGAAGTCTCATGAACAAACCAGTCAAGAAACATGGAGGAATACATGTGTTGTGAAGCAGGAAGTGATTGAAAGTGAACCAAATGCCTAGAAATTTTTAAACTTGAAGAGGAAATGTATATCCTATGATGTGCATCCGCTGAAGAAATAGAAAGGTATCAGTGTTGAATAAAAATGAACGTCAAAATACACATCATGTCCCATAGGAATCTACTTGCATTGATGTTAAACTGGGTCAGTTACTGTAGAAAGATTAGGATTTCTATGCACCATCCACTGAAGTTAGTTTTCAGTACTTGAAAAAAAATATGTATTTCAGGTGGATAAATATTTCTGAGAATAATCTTGTGAAAAGTTGATTATAAATCCACATATATGAACATGAATGAATTTAGGGAATGTATCATAAGACACATATATTTCATATTTTGAAAAATCTGGAGAGTTTGTGTGTGTGTGTGTGTGTGTGCATATATACACACACACACACACACACACACAAAACATAAACACAGACATTAAAAATTCGAAATATATATGCCAATCGAAATTCATCATGAAATATATGTCATCCACAGATCCAAAAATATTCATTTTACTGAACATGGATTTTTGTATCATGTTGTTCAAGTAGGAAGCTCACCCATAGGTTGAATTTTCAGTTCCAACAGCGTTTGGGAGGAGTGATCTCTTCTCACAATTTGTATCTGCCAAGTCAGCCACCTCACAAGAATATACGTGGGATACCAGGTAGGATTCTATATGTGCATGTAAAAATACATGTGCTGAATAGGCTACAGAGAAAGGGAGACAGGAATTCACATATTTGTTAACTTTAAAAACACATGGAGAACTATTTCTATTCAATTGGACTAGATTCATAACACCTACCCTTTATAATGCAAAAGGCAAGTGCAACTATACACCATGCCTCCTCTCAACTGCTTGTATTACTATTCTATTTGGGTTATTTCTCTCCATCATATTAGGATTCATAGTCAGAGTCTAGTAGGGTATGGGTTAGTGTCAGGGAATCAGTATTTCAAATGGAAAATAGGAAATGAATCCAATGTGTATGCAAATACGTGCTACACAAAAGTCTTCCCACTCTCATCCAAAATAATGCCTTGACATGACCTTTGACCCAAGGAAGAAGCAACTCAAGGGGAAGAGTTAGAAAATCTGTGAATACATATGTGGAATGGAAAATGCTCAGGAGTTCACAACCTTGGAGGTGGTAGAGGAGTTTCCATAAGTAAGGGACAGGATAAACACTCCACAAACATGGAGCTCTGCTGGCCTAAAGACTTGGTGAGAAACTGCCTCTGAGGTTGGGCACTTGAAATCTATGTTGTTGTCAGGAGCTTTAGCTTCCTTTGTAGTGAGACCATCAAAGCTGGGTCTGCATCTATGTGACCTGGAGGACATGGTTTCTGATTTTCCAATGAACATGAGGCAGAAGTGCTGAATTCTCTCTTTGTAGGTCCACAGTGGCCACTGGAGGCTAAGTGTCTCCCCGTGTGGACTGGGAAGCCATTTGGTCCTCCTCTACTTTTCGTGGTGTTTCTTGCTGCTGCACTGGGAGTTTGGTATTTGCTACATGAAATACAAGGAGTTCAACTGGGACACAGTGCTGGAGGGAGTTCTGTCACGTGTGGTGGGTCAGGGTCCTAGGAGAATGCACCAACCAGTCTTCTATCCCACAGAGCTTGCCCCCTTGACCCTAGCAACCTGATTCTGAACATTGCCCTGAAACCTCTCCATATAACAAGATGCCTTTACACATAAGTGTCTGCTGGCTGCACCATGTCAGTCACAAGCCATTTGGAACCCAATGTCAGATCCACATGGCCCTACCACAGAGGTTTTATCACACTCCTGCACACCACTTCTCTAGGCCCACTACTCAGCAGGCCCCAACTTACTGGCATCTCTGTTCTACACCATTTTCATAAAACCCAGTCAATCAAGGCACCGTCTGGTACACTCCTGATCAGCAACAGGACATCCAAAGGTTCTCCAGTGCCACCTGGTCATGGGAACTTAAAAATTTCATGGTATTTATCTAGCCATTTTTAAAGGATGAAGTTGGAGGCACTGTGGGTTTCCATTCATTCAGGAACCATTAAATGGTGAGGAAGCTCATTTCAATGAAAGCTCTGGAGAACGCTCACAAACAAGGCTTCCCAAAGAGTGGCCAAAAGGTCGCATGAAGCCAGGCCCACTGAGGTCTTCAATGTGAGGTCCATGTGTGTTTTGACTCTCAACGATGGCTGCCAGGTCTGGAAGAATAAAATCATGTGATATCCTGGCTGAGATTCCCAGTGCTCTGTGGAAAGCCAACCTGGGCCTAGATATCAGATTCCAAGGGTGACTCTCATGCGTGGCCTCCTACAATCTCAACACAATTCATGGCAATACTTCTCTGAGGTCAGTTCCAGAACTCAGTCTCCAAGGGGAATCACACCAGAGTTCACGCCAAGGTGGACCCAGTCATCTCTT
The DNA here is from genome assembly GCF_045843805.1 of Urocitellus parryii. NCBI lineage: Eukaryota > Metazoa > Chordata > Mammalia > Rodentia > Sciuridae > Urocitellus > Urocitellus parryii. The sequence continues at coordinate 5,931 of NW_027552070.1, read as the reverse complement.
CCAACCGCCACACAAATGACCACAATTCAAACCAAAACACTGCCACATGGCCCTCATCTTCTTCCATATACACACTCATCATAACCTCTGGCTGGAGGTTTCCATCAGGGGCTCAGCCCAAGACAGTGTCCACAAGAAGCTCCCTTGCCCCTCATTTGCCTAATATCAGGGTGGCCTGGACAGCCTTCCTGTGCACCAGGAGTGATCAAAGAGGCCTGCCTTTAATACTGCTCTGCTTCTCCAATTTGAGACCTACTGACTGCGGGGTATAGATTCTTTGTGTGAATTGGAGTCAGGAGAAAACCCAAGCACCTATGGGCTAGCCTCTGCAGGGTTTGAAGAACTCATTTGACCCAAAGGATCCCTATGCTCTCTTGACGGAGGTCAGGAACCTTACAGAGGAAGGCGAGAGACTTCATGCAAAATGACTGCGTTTTTGCCATCTTGGCTTTGGATGCACACATGGGATCTTTCTTCAATCCATCAGGTGCTGACAATCTAAGCCACAGCCTCACACAGGGCCAAGAGGCTGATTCAGACACATCCCTTTGCAAAGCAATGAAGCAAAGAGCCACAGGTAATGCCCATTCATTTCCATTTGAAAACTGTTTTCTTCAGGCTTCCCAAAGGGGTGCCCTGAGGCAAAGGCCTTCCTGACATTCAGGGCAACAGAACAATAGGTAAGCAAAAGGCCCAAAGCAGGCTTTCTCCACTGAGACTTTACTGGTCCCACTGATATCTGAGTTTTCTGAGATGCTCACCATTCCTTTCAGCTATCCAGTACATGGCCATGTCACAGAGCTTGGAGGTGGTACATATCTTGGACACAAAACCATGAGCCTATTCTGGAGAGTGGCCAGAATTCAGGAAGAAAACAGGAACTTAGGAAGATAGTAGGTGTTGTCCATCCATAAGGCAAGCCGCAGTCCACTCATAAATTGGGCAGGATGAAGAGTGGGAAGCTTTCTACTAGACAGGACACATCCATTGATGCATTCTCTTTTCTAATGTCTACAACCAGGGACACAGTGAGATACACAAACTTAGAAACACTCGCCTTGTCCAAAGACTTACTGGAAACAGTCCACTCCAAACAAACAAACCGCCTTTCCTACCTATTCTCAGAACATGAGACAAATCCACAAACTCACCCCCACACCCACAAAGGCACCTCCTTCCCCCAAGTAGGTCTGTGACTACCCGGAGTGTCATCTGACTGCTGGGCCATACTATGTTCCCCCGAAATGGCCTGTCCTGTCTCAGATCTGGCCTCCTTGGCCAACTCTGTGAAGTTGTCAGGAGCCAGCGGTGAGCCACTACCTGCTTTCTCAGGCAAGGCCCTCTTCAGTGCTTTCCTGGCATTTGGCCATCCTCACATCAGTAGGTACCAAGGAAGACTGACTCTGTCCTTGGTAAATCCAAACAAGTGAGCCCACTGGGACTGGGACTGGGACTGCCTCTGGGTGCCTGGCTTCCTGGATCCCAAGTTCAGAGAGTTCCATCACCAAGGAAGTGAGGTGAGGTCACTTCCTTCAGGAACTGAATGAGGTCACTGCCTCGGCAACCACTGTGTCCTAACAGTTGCTTGCAAGGGTCCCATGAGATGGAGGCTGCCCCTGCTTCCTGTGACACTTTCACAAGTTAGAATGGAATATCAACCATAGGCACCAAGGAACAGCTCTCCACACAGGCCTGCTTTGGTCCATCTTGTCTACATTAAGAAGAGAGAGGCTCATTCAGACACATCCCTTCATCCTGACCAGGTTGTTTGCCATGGAAGATGACTTTTGCTCTCTCAGGTCCTTCATAGCTGCCTACATCTTCTCCAGGGTTCATTTCTGCATGGACCTTTGAGGTTCTCAGCAGGTCCCCTCCATTCCTGTATTGTAAGACCAACTCTGTCCCTGCTCTTCTGTAAAGTTCGATTGAGGGAACAGTGTCTGCTTAGGGTTAAGAACATGTTCGATTTGGGTTAGGAATCATTCTGCTAGTTGTAGAATGGTATTGGGAACCTGCGATATTTGTAATCATATATAGGTGAAATATATGTATGAAAACAGAAATCTAAGTAAGATTTGAAGGCCAGAAGGGCATTGGGCCCTTGATTGGGATACTTAGCTTTGAATTACATTCTGCACAGATGTCTCAGATCAATTGATCTACAATGGCATAGGACCTTGTACCTTGGATGATTGAATGTAGAAGAGAACATCCATTCAAAAAGGGATAGTAGGTAAGATTAGGAAGCTAGTCGGTAGGTTTAGGAAGAAGAGTGAGTATAAAATTTGGACCAAAAGTTCTTTAGCAATAGGGTATCGGTTAGAGAGTGAATGCAAATGTCAGCACATGTGAAGAGTCAGTCACAATGATGAACTGGGGAAAAATATGTAGGAAAGCAGATATCAATAGAGACATTAGGAAATCAGGCAAAGTGATAGGATTAGACAGTTTCAACAGAGTTGAGGATGAATATGTAATCTTAGGAAGAAACAAATGTGTAGTCACCAATAGGATTGACATTGGAGAGCATTAGGCAACCTGGAGAAGGAAGTTTTTAGTAATCCATGCTCACTTTCCAATGAGGCTTTGCTACAATCATAAGTGTGACCTTTGCATTTTGTGTCCAGAATATCACAGTGATAAAATGTATATGCAGATCAGGTGACTTGAGTATTACTTCCACCATTGCTGGGAGCAGTATGTTGAAGACGTATCAATTAGTATTTGGGGGTACAAATCGGTGTACCCTGGGTCTATGAATATAGAGATAATGCATGAATAGACCATACTGTGAATAAATAATATAACTGCTTCCAATTTAAATAATGGATTGAATTGATATCTGAAACTACATAGGAAATCTTATATTGATACACAATCATTCATTCCTACCAGTTATACATCTAATGGCAATATTAGGGTTATGGTTTACCATGAAGGGTGTGTGAGTTTTGCTTCAAAAGTGATTATGGAAATGGAAAATCACGTGTTTGGAATGAAGTCTCATGAACAAACCAGTCAAGAAACATGGAGGAATACATGTGTTGTGAAGCAGGAAGTGATTGAAAGTGAACCAAATGCCTAGAAATTTTTAAACTTGAGGAGGAAATGTATATCCTATGATGTGCATCCGCTGAAGAAATAGTAAGGTACCAGTGTTGAATAAAAATGAATGTCAAAATACACATCATGTCCCATAGGAATCTACTTGCATTGATGTTAAACTGGGTCAGTAACTGTAGAAAGATTAGGATTTCTATGGACCATCCACTGAAGTTAGTTTTCAGTACTAGGAAAAAATATGTATTTCAGGTGGATAAATATTTCTGAGAATAATCTTGTGAAAAGTTGTTTATAAATCCACATATATGAACATGAATGAATTTAGGGAATGTATCATAAGACACATATATTTCATATTTTGAAAAATCTGGAGAGTTTGTGTGTGTGTGTGTGTGTGTGTGTCTATATATATATATACACACACACACAAAACACAAACACAGACATTAAAAATTCGAAATATATATGCCAATCGAAATTCATCATGAAATATATGTCATCCACAGATCCAAAAATATTCATTTTACTGAACATGGATTTTTGTATCATGTTGTTCAAGTAGGAAGCTCACCCATAGGTTGAATTTTCAGTTCCAACAGCGTTTGGAAGGAGTGATCTCTTCTCACAATTTGTATCTGCCAAGTCAGCCACCTCACAAGAATATACGTGGGATACCAGGTAGGATTCTATATGTGCATGTAAAAATACATGTGCTGAATAGGCTACAGAGAAAGGGAGACAGGAATTCACATATTTGTTAACTTTAAAAACACATGGAGAACTATTTCTATTCAATTGGACTAGATTTATAACACCTACCCTTTATAATGCAAAAGGCAAGTGCAACTATACACCATGCCTCCTCTGAACTGCTTGTATTACTATTCTGTTTGGGTTATTTTTCTCCATCATATTAGGATTCATAGTCAGAGTCTAGTAGGGTATGGGTTAGTGTCAGGGAATCAGTATTTCAAATGGAAAATAGGAAATGAATCCAATGTGTATGCAAATACGTGCTACACAAAAATCTTCCCACTCTCATCCAGAACAAAGCCTTGACATGACCTTTGCCCCAAGGAAGAAGCAACTCGAGGGGGAGAGTTAGAAAATCTGTGAATACATATGTGGAATGGAAAATGCTCAGGAGTTCACAACCTTGGAGGTGGTAGAGGAGTTTCCATAAGTAAGGGACAGGGTAAACACTCCACAAACATGGAGCTCTGCTGGCCTAAAGACTTGGTGAGAAACTGCCTCTGAGGTTGGGCACTTGAAATCTATGTTGTTGTCAGGAGCTTTAGCTTCCTTTGTAGTGAGACCATCAAAGCTGGGTCTGCATCTATGTGACCTGGAGGACATGGTTTCTGATTTTCCAATGAACATGAGGCAGAAGTGCTGAATTCTCTCTTTGTAGGTCCACAGTGGCCACTGGAGGCTAAGTATCTCCCCGTGTGGACTGGGAAGCCATTTGGTCTTCCTCTACTTTTCGTGGTGTTTCCTGCTGCTGCACTGGGAGTTTGGTATTTGCTTCATGAAATACAAGGAGTTCAACTGGGACACAGTGCTGGAGGGAGTTCTGTCACGTGTGCTGGGTCAGGGTCCTAGGAGAATGCACCAACCAGTCTTCTATCCCACAGAGCTTGCCCCCTTGACCCTAGCAACCTGATTCTGAACATTGCCCTGAAACCTCTCCATATAACAAGATGCCTTTACATATAAGTGTCTGCTGGCTGCACCATGTCAGTCACAAGCCATTTGGAACCCAATGTCAGATCCACATGGCCCTACCACAGAGGTTGTATCACACTCCTGCACACCACTTCTCTAGGCCCACTACTCAGCAGGCCCCAACTTACTGGCATCTCTGTTCTACACCATTTTCATAAAACCCAGTCAATCAAGGCACCGTCTGGTACACTCCTGATCAGCAACAGGACATCCAAAGGTTCTCCAGTGCCACCTGGTCATGGGAACTTAAAAATTTCATGGTATTTATCTAGCCATTTTTAAAGGATGAAGTTGGAGGCACTGTGGGTTTCCATTCATTCAGGAACCATTAAATGGTGAGGAAGCTCATTTCAATGAAAGCTCTGGAGAACTCTCACAAACAAGGCTTCCCAAAGAGTGGCCAAAAGGTCGCATGAAGCCAGGCCCACTGAGGTCTACAATGTGAGATCCATGTGTGTTTTGACTCTCAACGATGGCTGCCAGGTCTGGAAGAATAAAATCATGTGATATCCTGGCTGAGATTCCCAGTGATCTGTGGAAAGCCAACCTGGGCCTAGATCTCAGATTCCAAGGGTGACTCTCATGCGTGGCCTCCTACAATCTCAACACAATTCATGGCAATACTTCTCTGAGGTCAGTTCCAGAACTCAGTCTCCAAGGGGAATCACACCAGAGTTCACGCCAAGGTGGACCCAGTCATCTCTTCCAACCGCCACACAAATGACCACAATTCAAACCAAAACACTGCCACATGGCCCTCATCTTCTTCCATATACACACTCATCATAACCTCTGGCTGGAGGTTTCCATCAGGGGCTCAGCCCAAGACAGTGTCCACAAGAAGCTCCCTTGCCCCTCATTTGCCTAATATCAGGGTGGCCTGGACAGCCTTCCTGTGCACCAGGAGTGATCAAAGAGGCCTGCCTTTAATACTGCTCTGCTTCTCCAATTTGAGGCCTACTGACTGCGGGGTATAGATTCTTTGTGTGAATTGGAGTCAGGAGAAAACCCAAGCGCCTATGGGCTAGCCTCTGCAGGGCTTTGAAGAACTCATTTGACCCAAAGGATCCCTATGCTCTCTTGACGGAGGTCAGGAACCTTACAGAGGAAGGCGAGAGACTTCATGCAAAATGACTGCGTTTT